>NC_134692.1:56504688-56810522 GCF_050947455.1 Rhinoderma darwinii
AGACTATTATATAGCATATTGTGGTTCATGGAAAGCTTCTTTCATGTTTCCATTTACTTGCAGCAAGCAGATATCATTCTCAAAATAAGGATTTAAAACATAAAGGGGCAGATTTACTAATGCTGTCTAAGATTTAGGCTGAGTTCACACTTTGCGGGTTTGACAATGTTGTCACCCTTTGCACTGCAAAGGGTAAAATCCGCCTTGAAAATCCGCAACAAATGTTCTTTTGCACGTTTTGGTGCATTTGACGACAAGGTCTAGGCTCAATCATATTAGTAAATCTGCCCCAAAGTATATTAAAAAGTTGCAGAATACTTAGTTATAAAGGGATTAAAGGGGTTGTCCAGTTTGGGGGCAGTTTTTCATACTGATGATCTATCAATAGGACAGGTCATCAGTATAGACTGGTGGGGGGCCGACACTCGTACCCTGCACCGAGGACCGGAAGTTATGCAGTGGTCAGTGCTGGAAGACTCCGACCAGTCTAGCGGCTGTTCTGGGTTACTAGAGGTGTGCTCCTACTTACTTGAATAGGAGCAGAGCTGCAGCACGGCCCCTAGACTGACCGGAGCCATCTGCACCAACCACTGCATAACTTCCGGTGCCCGGCGGCAGCTGGAACAGCTGATCGGTGCGTGGTCTGAGTGTCAGACCCCCACCGATCATACACTGATGACCTATTGTTGGATAGGTCATCAGTATGAAAAACCGCTCCCTGTCTGGACAATGCCATTAAACGGTATCTATTGGCACATATATGCTGCTTGATTGCAGGCAGCATGGCACTGAGTGGGAGACACTATGCAATATGTGAATGTGGCCAAAGATTTCAGTGTTGAGGTTCAGGTGATCCCATATGCTGGCAAGAACTGGACAGGTAAGTCACTGAAACATTCAAACTATTCACGTTTTTTGTTTTTTTTGTTTGCGCTGTGAATACAGACTAGAATGGAGTTGACGGATTTGCTTCATGCATGGCTCACGGCGTTATCTGGGGTGGTTATTGTAGATGCCGTTCTGCAGTTTTTTTTCTGGTGCTGAAGTCTTTTGCTACTTTTCTTTATTGTCCCAGGTTGCCTGGTGCGGGCTTTGTTTTAGTTTTTATGATTGACCATAATTTATTTGCCTATGCTTTGCTTATCTAATGCAGGTGATCTTTCAGCTTAAGAAGCAGCCTTCTGAAAGGGCAGCATATTACAGCTACAGGTCCCTACTCCTAGTATCCAAAATGATGCAATTTTTTTTTGTGGCATTTGGCTAATAAGAGCTCTGAAAGAATACAGGGGACACACAGTTATGAGTTGGCTGTATTCATGAGGTGAGCGTCCCCCCCCCCCCCCCCCCCCCCCCGCAGTAACTGACTGGCTTTAGTGTATACATATGTATACAGTTGCCTGTCAATCACTGGAGTGAGGGGAGCGCTCGCCTCATGAGTACACTGAACTTATAACTATGTGTCCCCTGTATTCTTTCAGAGCTCCTATTAGCCATTAGCATTTTTTTTTGTGCCTTTTGGCTGCTAGGAGTACGGACCTTACATAGGACAGTATATTAAGCTGGTAGATCTAGATATATTAAGCTGGTATCCGCCATGGCCTCCATAGAAGAAAATTTCAAATACTGTGACTATATTTTTTATCACTAGTGTGAACGTAGTCTAAAGCTATGTTTACTTGTGGCAAAAATTTGTGTTATTTACCAAACCATTTAGATATATGGGATGGATTTCACAAGAGATTTCTGCAATGAAAATCCATGTTCAAAAAGGCTGTAGAGGCCTAGAGAGACCCCTGCTGCTTATATGACCCCTGCGGCCACATGATGCTCCGTCTGACGAGATATTCTCCCATCACAACAATGCTTTCAGGGGATAATAGCTCCGTAATACAGCATGCAATCGAGCATGCTAGGATCGTTCTTAAGGAAAAGGGCATACCGAGGTACAGTAAGGCCTCACGCACACAACCGCGCTTTTCTGCCTGCAATTTGTCTGCATTTTATCAGATAAATTGCAGACACATTAATTTCTATGGCCCCCATGCACACGACCGTGGTTTACACGGATCTGTGTGGGAGATGAAAGTCCAGACCGCAAAAACTCAGGACATGTCATTTTACTGGTGAATTATGGTGGATTCCTGTGAGTCCTGATGGCACATGGATGCACAACAAGGGGTTTTTGTGGTCCAGTGGACCGCAACGGACCGGTGCTTTTGCGGACCACAAAACCAATGCCATAATGTGCATGAGGCCTAAGACCCCATATAGAGGGCTCTATGACTGCTTCGTGCATATGGCCGGAGAGTAAGGGCCTGTTCACATCACCGTTCATTTCCGTTCCCGGGTTCCGTCGGGTGAACCCCGCAATGGAAAGTGAAAGTGACAGCACAGCTTCCGTTTCAGTCACCATTGATCTCAATGGTGACGGAAGCATCGCTAATGCTTTCCGTTCGTCACCATTCCGTCTGGTTTCCGGTTTTCCGACTGAATCAATAACGCAGTCGACTACGCTTTCACACCGACCAATTTTGTCCGTAACAACGAGCGCTGATCAACGAGACATTTAGTTAATCGGCGCTCGTTTTCTCCTTTCACAAGGAGCTTTGATCAGTAATGTATGGGGATGAGCACTTGCTACTACGATCGCTTGTAACAACTGTTATCACACTGTAACAATGAGAAGTGTATGTTTATAACTTGGTCAAAAATTGATAGTTTTTCAAAATAAAAACCACTGTTCTCTACATTACAGTGCCGATCACATTATGTAGGAGATATGGCACTTATAATCTGGTGACAGAGCCTCTTTTGCTCTAACAAAAAGAGGGAATCCTGAGCAGGGGGGTTTGTAAGACGTCAATATTCCCAACTATCGCAAATGGTAATGGGTTATCCAGTTAAACCACCCCGTTAAATTTGTTTGTGTTCTTTTTTTTTTTTTCCTATTATCATCTGACTACCTTTTGAGCAATTCAAAAGAATGTGGTTATTGTCCTTATGCCACTGTATGAGTTCATGAATGGGTTAAAGGTGAAAGTCACATGCTGCCATTGTCCGCCTGCCTGCCGCCATGCTCACAGCTGATCCAAAGGAATTTGCCTTGTTGCATATCTCCCTCTCTGTATGAAGCAAATTCTTCTTATTCCTCCGTGTAAAGATTGCTTTATTTAACAATTGATAGTCCCCATGGGAAAGAATTAAACTTGGGCCAGTTAAGGTTTGTGCTCCATGGCAGCACGATGTTGCCCACGAGTCGCTGTGACTCGCCGTGACACTGAAGAGTAAAAGGATTTAGGCCTCATTTAGACGGGCGTAGTGTACCATGTTTAGCTGCTGTATTCCGGGTATAACACATGACACTGAACTTCAACATATTTCCCTGTGTTACTCTATGTTCGGCTCAGTAGAACCACAGGGGGTCCAGTTGTTACATCTGAAGTGCGGACAGTTGAGCATGGGCACAATACACCTGTCGGAATGAGGCCTAAGGCCCTTTGCACCTGTGCGTGCAGTATTTATGATCAGTAAATACTGCAGGGACGGGCCACGGAATATCATCCGCATTTGTGGACCATGCTCACAGTAATAAGTATAGGAGCACGGTCCGTAAAATGCGAAAAATAGGACGTGTTCTGTTTTTTGCAAAACATTTCTCCGGCCTGGACACACCCATAAATATACGGGAAGGTGTCTGTGGCCAATGGAAATTAATGTCAGTATTTTCTCCGCAGTTACGGATCCGTAATTTGTGGATGAAAACTACAGACTTGTGCATGGGACCTTTGGCATCAAAATACTGATCAATTCATTTCTATGCTGCACATGGCGTATATTTACTGCAATGTGTCTGGGCCGTAGAAATGATCCGTAAAAAATAGGACATGTCCTATTTTTGGATTTTACGGAACGTGCTCCCATACTTTATAATGAGAGCACGGCCGCGGGTGACTGTCCGCGGCCGGCCGTGCTGTATTCAAGGACCGTGATTACGGGCACGGCCATTTGTTTACAGTTGGTAATAGTGCTACTTTTTTTTTAACTGTATCTACTTAAAGAGGCTCTGTCACCAGATTTTGCAACCCCTATCTGCTATTGCAGCAGATCGGCGCTGCAATGTAGATTACAGTAACGTTTTTATTTTTAAAAAACGAGCATTTTTGGCCAAGTTATGACCATTTTTGTATTTATGCAAATGAGGCGTGCAAAAGTACAACTGGGCGTGTTTAAAGTAAAAGTCCAAGTGGGCGTGTATTATGTGCGTACATCGGGGCGTTTTTACTTCTTTTACTAGCTGGGCGTTCTGACGAGAAGTATCATCCACTTCTCTTCAGAACGCCCAGCTTCTGGCAGTGCAGACACAGCCGTGTTCTCAAGAGATCACGCTGTGTCGTCACTCACAGGTCCTGCATCGTGTCAGACAAGCGAGGACACATCGGCACCAGAGGCTACAGTTGATTCTGCAGCAGCATCAGCGTTTGCAGGTAAGTAGCTACATCGATTTACCTGCAAACGCCGATGCTGCTGCAGAATCAACTGTAGCCTCTGGTGCCGATGTGTCCTCGCTCGTCCGACACGATGCAGGACCTGGGGCAGGAAGTGAGTGACGTCACAGCGTGATCTCTGGAGAACACGGCTGTGTCTGCACTGCCAGAAGCTGGGCGTTGTGAAGAGAAGTGGATGATACTTCTCGTCAGAACGCTCAGCTAGTAAAAGTAGTAAAAACGCCCCGATGTACGCACATAATACACGCCCAGTTGGACTTTTGCAAGCCTCATTTGCATAAATACAAAAATGGTCATAACTTGGCCAAAAATGCTCGTTTTTAAAAAATAAAAACGTTACTGTAATCTACATTGCAGCGCCGATCTGCTGCAATAGCAGATAGGGGTTGCAAAATCTGGTGACAGAGCCTCTTTAAACAGATAAATAATTGCAGAAAATTGAGAGAGAGATATTTGATTTGACATTCTATCTTTAGCATGGTACCATTTAGGTTTTGTTTACATCCATTGTACGGCGGACACCAGCAGCCGATGGACTCTATTGACTTATAATGGGTTCCGTTAAGGTTTTGATGGGTAGAACAGCGTTGCATGCAATGGAGTCCTTTAAATCCGGATACTCCAACGCAAATGTAAAGAGAGCATGACACACTGCTGGGAAAAATTTTGCAGAAATTTTTATTATATGTTTCCACCAAGATAAACTGTCGCACCGATTCACTGAAAACTGTTTTTAACTTTGTACTAAAACACATCATTATAATTGGTCAATATCCCCAAATACTTTTTATGCTCCTGTGTGGACGCGATCTTATTCTTTGGCTTCACAGTTGTTTATATGTTTACTGCTGTTTGTGGGTTATAAATATATAGGTCTTAAATACATACATTCCAGGTCAGTTCATATGGACCTTTAATGCATTAATACTTTTTAGTGGTATAACCGGATATTTACAAGCAGTATTTTCAGAGCACACTTCTAAACGTATGGACGAATTTGGAAGGCAATTTGGTTTATGTCATGTTTATTGCATTTCAAACCAGTTGTGTGTGGTGCTGTATCTACTATTATATAAATGTATGGGTTTTTAGAAAAAAAAAATAAAATAGAGCAGGAATTTCGATCCTTAAAGGGCCACTAAACCTTATATTTAAACCTAAATCTCAAAACTGGATATATGTTAAGTAGTGAACCGGTAAGGGGATGGCAACAATTTTCTGCTTTTCCTTTCAATTATCCCATTTGAAGCTGTTAGTCAGCCTCTCCCCAGTGCGAGGCTGATTACAGGGAACAATAGATAGCATTATACTCAGCAATTGTAAATTAAACACACAAGGTTGTGTCTTTTTAAATTTCACGTGACACCAACTACAAGTTGTAATACAGCGACAGTCTTCTTCATGAGGCTCTGCCACTGGACGCAGGCAGGAACAATAAGGCTGGGTTCACACGACCTATTTTCAGACGTATTGGAGGCGTTTTACGCCTCGAAATACATCTGAAAACAAGCCTCGAATACGTCGGCAAACATCTGCCCATTCATTTCAATGGGTTTGCCGATGTACTGTGCCGACGACCTGTAATTTTACGCGTCGCTGTTAAAAGACGGCGCGTAAAATAACAGCCTCGTCAAAGAAGTGCAGGACACTTCTTGGGACCTAATTGGAGCCGTTTTTCATTGAATCCAATGAAGAACAGCTCCAAATTACGTCCGTAATTGACACCTCGCAAAACGCGAGTACGAGCAATTACGTCTGAAATGCAGGAGCTGTTTTCTCCTGAAAACAGCTCCGTAATTTCAGCCGTAATTGACATTATCGTGTGCACAAACCCTAGGAGTGTGTTCAGATATTGCGTTGCGGTTACAGCCTCACCCAAAAACTGTGATTGTGTTTTACTGCGGTTTTTGGATGTGGTTTAAACGCACCCCAACTGCGACGTCTGAATACACCCTATCTGCAAGATACCCTAGCGCCCACATTGACTCCATAGTCTCTAACCTATTGACTTGTGTGTGAATGGCTGGAGTGTATGGAAAGGTTACGATGTCTGAGTGTGCAGGGATTATAATCATTTGACTTCTTTATTTAGTGTGTTTATGGCTATTTAATCAATTGTCTTTCTTTCTAGGTGACTCAGCAGCCAAGTGGTTGTCATACCTGTCACAACATAATGGCAGCAGAACTTCCTGATGTGTGTGCCAGGATCATCCTCGCTGGGGAATGGATGTGAGATTACAGAATACTAAAGCCAATGAAGGACTTTTGGAGTTTAAGAAATAACGTAGTGAAACTTTGAAAGCGCCAGGTCCACCTACCCTTCATATATCATCTGGCAAGTCCGTTCTTTGGGCCAGCAGTATTTTTGCCCAGCCTTTAAGCTTGTCTAAGTCCTGTTAAGCTGGTTTTGTGCTGGTTTGATCTGCAGAGAACTCGCCTCTTGTGGTTTTGTTTTTTTTGTTTGTTTGGTGGGAGTTTATCACCGGCAACGTTAATGTAAACGACTAAGGATGAAGCATTAGACAATGTTGATGGACTGGTTCTGAACTATATTTGTCACAGTGTGGAGGTCACGGGATGGCATCCAAGGAGAGACTCTGCGAGCTTTGGATGCTGTATTGTAGCAAGGTAAGCGATTTCTTCTACTGGATGACCACATAGAAGTTGTATATGGGCAGGGTAAACCTATGCTGTATGGCTGATCGATGAAGTATTGCTGCCTGCTAGACAGAAGTATACAAGGTATCTCAATGTAAAGTGGCTTGGGATACAGTTTAAAGATATAATTTTACTTTCTTTTTTTACATTTATTCAATGCTAAAAAAATAATCAGGGCTTTGAAATATAGCCCCGAGTATATTTAGAAGGGGAACAGTTAGGGCTCATTCAGACGAGTGTAATACTCGTCCGTGTGCGTTGAAATAACTCTCAGCACACGGATACATTCATTTCAATGGGGCTATTCAGACATGGGTGAGTTTTCACGCAGTCAGTGTCCGTTGCGTGGAACTCACTGCATGTCCTATATGGGTGAGTTTTTGCGCACCTAGTCGCCCATTGATGTCTATGGGTGCGTGAAATCAACGGACAGCACATGGACAACATCCATGTGCTGTGCGTGTTTCACGCACCAAATACAAAGAAATGCCGATAAACCGCAGTGCTTGCACGGACGTGAAAAACGCATGCCACATGCAAAGCACGCTGATGCCAATACCCAACGCACATGAAATGTAGGAAAAACGCGTCATTTTTTTACACATGCGCAAATCTGGCATGCTCGTCTGAATGTATCCTTACATGGTTGGTGCAGAATTCAGATGTAACTGACCGTTTTTATGTTCGGCGACTACTACAAAGTCTTTACAGTATGACCAGTAGACCACAAGTTCTGACTATACTGTATATGTTACTACATTTGAGCACACACCCTTGATAAATAAACTTTATTATATAGTCCTAGAGAACCCCTTTAATGTGTGTTCAGTATATGTTACAAAATGTAAGGGTATGTTCACACGTCTTAACAAATTACGTCTGAAATTACGGAGCTGTTTTCAGGCGAAAACAGCTCCTGAATTTCAGATGTTTTTGCAAGTACTTGCGTTTTTCGCAGCGTCCATTACGGACGTAATTGGAGCTGTTTTTCAATGGAGTCAATGAAAAACTGCTCCAAAAACGTCCAAAGAAGTGACATGCACTACTTTGACGCGGGTGTATTTTGACAGCGACGCATAAAATTACACCTCGTCTGAACAGAACATCGTGAAACCCATTGCAAGCAATGGGCAGATGTTTGCAGGCATAATGGAGCCGTCTTTTCAGACATAATTCGAGGCGTAAAACGCCCGAATTACGTCTGAAAATAGGCCGTGTGAACATACCCTAATAGTTTGGCCTGGGAAAACTGACTTGAGAGAGCTGTGCAAATATAGAATACTGTCAAACCAAAAACCAATAAAGGGTATGTTTACCTCCCCGTTCGTTTCCGCTGAGGGGTTCCGTCGGATTAACCCGACGGAAACCTCCGACGGAAACGAACAGTGATGTGAACAGGCCCAAACAATGTCAAGTCATAAACATTTGTGTTATTAGGATCAGTTCACATGGAGTTTTATGACACTGATTTTGACGCTGTAACTGTGTCGAAATCAGCACAAAAACTGTCCAAATCGCCCATCATTGATTTCAATGGGAGACAGAGGCTTTTTTTTTTTTTTCCTGGGTGGCTTTTGTCTGCTCACAAAAAAAAACCACACACACACAAAAAATCTGCGGCACTCGTTCTGAGTATTTATTCATTAAAGCCTCTGCTCATTCTACACTTAGGAGTCCAGTGAGCAAGTCCTATACTATGATTTACAGTCTTCCATGTATGAGTATGAATACGGAGCTGTCAATCAATGATTAGGACCGCCCACTGGACTCCTAAGTCCAGAATGAGCAGAGGTTTGATTGAAGAAATGACAAGTTATACCGAATCTTTTGCTACAAAAATATACATCAACCTGCTCACTGAGGGTATGTTCACACGGCCAAATTTCAGACGTATACGAGGCGTATTATGCCTCGTTTTACGTCTGAAAATACGGCTCCAATACGTCGGCAAACATCTGCCCATTCATTTGAATGGGTTTGCCGACGTACTGTGCAGACGACCTGTTATTTACGCGTCGTCGTTTGACAGCTGTCAAACGACGACGCGTAAAAATACAGCCTCGTCAAAAGAAGTGCAGGACACTTCTTTGGACGTTTTTGGAGCTGTTTTCTCATAGACTCCAATGAAAACAGCTCCAAAAACGGACGTAGAAAACGCCGCGAAAAATGCGAGTTGGTAAAAAAACGTCTGAAAAGCAGGGTCTGTTTTCCCTTGAAAACAGCTCTGGATTTTCAGACGTTTTTGTTGACTACGTGTGAACATAACCTTACTGTTGCTCTATAACATGCTGCCCGCAGATTGGACTGCATTTTCAGTGTCACAGGTTCCCTTTAACCCCTTAGTGACCAACAATACGCCTTTTTACGTTCGTCACTAAGGGGCCTTAGGCTAGGCTGACGCCTTTTCACGTGAGCCTAGTCTAAGTCCTGCACGGGTCTCCCATGCAGGCTGGAGCCGGGGCTCAGCTGTCTGATGACAGCTGAGCTCCAGCTCCAACGCCCGTGATCGAAGTTTACTTCGATCGCGGCCGTTTAACCCGTTAAATGCCGCCGTCAATAGCGACCGCAGCATCTAACTTTGTTTACAGAGGGAGTGAGCTCCCCGTCACCCATCGGCGGCCCGCAAATGCTATAACGGGTCTTCGATGGGGTGTCATGGCAGCCGGGAGCTTGATAAAGGTCTGCCCTGGACATATGCCTTATAGGACGTGCCGGAGGCACGTCCTAACAGATTGCCTGTCAGATTTACACTGACAGGCAATAATGCTCTGGTATACGAAGTATACCAAAGCATTATAGCAGCGATCTGAAGATCGCACAGTAAAGTCCCCTAGTGGGACTAATAAAAGAAGTAATCAATGTGAAATAAAGATTATTAATAAGTACAGTAAAAAAATAAATAAAACCATTTTTTTCCATAAAAAGTGGTTTTATTTAGTAAAAGTGTAAAAAAAAATAAAAGTACACATATATGGTATCACCGCGACCGTAATGACTCCATTAATAAAGTTAATATGTAATTTAAACCGCAAAGTGAACACCGTAAAAAAAAACCGAAAAAACTGGCGAAATTGCAATTTTTTTCCATTGCCCCCCAAAAAAGTCATAATAAAAATGAATCAATAAGTCCCATGCACCCCAAAACAGAACCAATCAAAACTACGTCTCGTCCCGCAGAAAACAAGCCCAAACAATCACTACATTGATGGAAAAATAAAAAGTTATGGCCCTTGGAAAGCGACGATGCAAAAACAAATAATTTTAGTTCAAAAGTGTTTTTATTGTGCAAAAGTCGTAAAACATAAGAAACCTCTACATATGTGGTATCGGTGTAATTGTACCGACCCATAGAATAAAGGTAACATGTTATTTACGCCGCACAGTGAACGGCGTCAATTTAAAAACGCATAGAACAATGGCGGAATTTCAGTTTTTTTTAAAAACCCCCCAAAAAAAGTTAATAAAAGTTAATAAAAAAATTATATGTACCCAAAAATGATGCTATTAAAAAGTACAACTAATCCCGCAAAAAACAAGTCCTCATACAGCTATGTAGACGAAAAAATAAAAAAGTTATAGCTCTTTGAATGTGACTATAGAAAAACAAATAAAATAGCTTGGTCATTAGGGCTTAAAATGGGTTGGTCACTAAGGGGTTAAAGAACAAAATGCCTTCATACTTTGAAGTAGAAAAGCTATGAGCAGTGCATAATAGGGTGGAAACAATTAGAACTGTTAGAAGTCCTGTATCAGTCTGGTCCTAAAGGGTGAAAAGATGAGAACTTGTTCTTACGGCAACCCTACAGGGCACCGTTTGCAGTGCCCATAACGTACGGTGCGGTTCCTGGTATGCAGAGAAACAAGGCTGCAGTCAGGAAGGAAAGGTTTCCTAGCTTGTCGGCTAAGCTGTAAGTGTCCTCATCACACTGCATGTACTGTTTGCATGTGAACTTTAGGTCTGCATAGCTGGCATTGTGTATTTATGTCCTGGCAGTGTCACAACGTCGGCTTCTTCACAAATATCCATCCTTCTTTATAGCGAATACATGCTCATTATATTATCATAATTATTGCCAGCTCTTGTGGCAAATCAATGTATTTACCCGTAAGCCCTGTTGATAAAACTGGCGCTTGCTGCTCTGAGGGACAGACTGGAGCCCTGCTAATACAGTGCACCAGTATTAACAACCCCCACCCATCATTTTTTATTGTAAAGCTATGCATACCCCTGGGTGCTTTACACGGTAGGATTAATTCTGACTACGCCTACCGGTGATCGCTGCATGTAAATGACTTGAAGCGATTGCTTTTAATGTGAAAATAATAGCTGGCGCCATCAATAAAGTTATTCTGACATGTTGAAAACTTGTGACCAGACATGTAAAATTATGGATATCCTGGTCTGTGTCAGGAGTTCATAGGGATGAATGGGACTGTGATCAGTTTTTTTTAGTCTTTGACAATATTGAAAAATCTAACATAATAAATGTACAGTGGTTCATAATCAGATTGAATGTGGGATCTTCACAAACCATAGCTTGGAAACCAACCCCAAGACGCCCAGACATTACCCAGCCATGTTATGCGCGTAACCTTCTGTCATCCGTGTATATCCGCAGTATGAAGGCTGCGTCCTATGACTGTCTGCTGTGTGAGACGATCACTGATCATGTCAAGGCCGCCTTCACACAGGGTGTTTGTCTGTCATTGTAAACTGCACGTAAAAATTCCAGCGTTTTGTAAATGTAACTTTTTTTTAATTTTTTTTTATGGATTCCTACATGGTGGCGTTTTAGTTACATGCGTTTTGTTTTTTGTGATTTTTCAAGCCCAGTAGAGAATCCTATGGGAAAAAAAAATGCAAAACCCAGAACATGCTGGGTTTTGGAAAAATTGGCACAAACCAAAGATTTTTTTGCATGTGGTGCTTTTTATTATTCACTATAAACTTTAAAGTAACACATAGCCGGAGCGTTTTTGATCTAAAAAAGACACAAAAATACAGCAAAATCGCTCCCAGTGACTTTTAATAGCTTCAGACGGCAGAGACGCGGTCAGGACATAGACTGAGTTAAATTTTCAAAAAATTTATAAAAATATAATAATAACTTTATAAGACTTTTGGGGAGAAAAAAAGTGTACTACAAAAGCCTAAAAAAAATTGGAAAATAAACCACATCTCGTTCAGTAAACAAGACTACTTAGGACTAGTTCATACAGCGGATTTTGCGAAGCGGGTCCCGCCGCAAAACCTGCAGCGGAATTATTCCTCCCTCCCATTGCCATCAATGCGGAATCCTAAAATTGAGCAGGACGCTCTTTGTTTCAGCTGCGGGAAAATCAGCTAGCCAGAAAAACAAGCGTCCGGCTCGCATTGAAATGAATGGGAGGCGGAATTTTGCGGCGGATTCTGCCTGCAAAATTCCTCTGCCCTGTTTGAGGGCAGCATAAAGAAGTGACAGAAACTATGATTTCAGCGTGCTGTCGCTTTATTAGGTAAAGTGCTGGCGTTTCCGAGTATCTCGTTGTTATACATGTGGCATTCGACCAGCGCCACAAGTATTAAGGCTTATTCAGACGAACGTATAATACGTCGCACAGACCTATGTTAGTCAATGGGGTCATTCAGACTGTCATTGATTTTCACGCACGCGCTCGTGTGAATCCGGCCTAAGTCCAAGTATATTCGTATGTTCACGCTCCCCCTGCCCTTCAGCCGCTGGTTGACGCCTTTCTCCTTATGCACAGTAAGGCTGGGTTCACACAACCTATTTTCAGACGTAAACGAGGCATGTTATGCCTCGTTTTACGTCTAAAAATACGGCTACAATACGTCGGCAAACATCTGCCCATTCATTTGAATCGACGTACTGTGCCGACGACCTGTCATTTACGCGTCGTCGTTTGACAGCTGTCAAACGATGACGCGTAAATTGACTGCCTCGGCAAAGAAGTGCAGGGCACTTCTTTGCAACGTAATTTGAGCCGTTCTTCATTGAAGTCAATGAAGAGCAGCTCAAGATTACGGGCGTCAAAGACGCCTCGCATAAAGCGAGGAGGAGCTTTTACGTCTGAAATGACGCAGCTGTTTTCTCCTGAAAACAGTCTGTCTTTTCAGACGTAAAAGGAAGCTAGCGTGTGCACATACCCTAATAGGGAGAAAAATGGCAATCAGCTGCTGGGGGGCGGGGGAGCGCCGCAAGTATAAGTACTAAATACTCATAAACTATGGCACATTAGCTAATAAGTGACAGCATGATGAAATCAGCGTCTGTCACTACTTTATGCTGTCCCCAGACAGGGCAGCATTAATATGTAACTGATCCGCTTTAATGGGATTTCCCAACTATAGTCATTTTATATTACACATTAACCTTGAAAACGGGTTGAAATTAATGAGTGTTGAAGAACGTTACGAGTGACACTGTGCTGTGACTTTCCAGTGTTTACAGCACAACATCACCGTTCGCTTTCCGTTCCGGGGTTCCGTCAGAGGTTTCCGTCGGGTGAACCCCGAAACAGAAAGTGAAACTGAAACCACAGCCTCCGTTTCAGTCACCATTGATATCAATGGTGACGGAAACATTGCTAATGGTTTCCGTTCGTCACCATTCCGGCAGGTTTCCAGTTTTCCGACGGAATCAATAGCGGAGTCGACTCCGCTACAGTACTGACCCATTGCATTATAATAGATCAGCTAAGCTGAGCCTGTTCACATCTTCGCTGGTGTTTCCGTTGCTCTGTTCCGTCAGGGGAGCAGAACAACGAAAGTACCAGACGCATCGTTTCCTTTGCATGATGGACACAATCAGCGCCTGAAGGAACCCATTGTCTTTAACCCCTTCCCGACATTTGACGTACATGTACGTCATGGAAAGTACTGACTTCCCGCATCTTGCCGTACATGTACGTCAAACGTTTGGCACCGGCTCAGAAGCTGAGCCGGTCCCATCATCACCGGATCTCAGCTGTATCTTACAGCTGACATCCGACTGTAACGGCGGGGACCGAAATTAGCTTCGATCCCCGCCATTAACCCCTTAAGTGCAGCGCTCAAACGCGATCGCTGCACTTAAGGTGTTTGCAGCTCATCGGAACCCCAGTAATGAAATTGCCGGGGTTCCGGTGGCTGCAATGGCAACCGGAGGCCTAATACTGGCCTCCCGGTCTGCCTAGCACCGAAGCCGGTCAAGATCCGCCCGGCGGCGGAGCCTGATCGGCTTCCGTAGCTGCCGGCAAGATGGCGCCGGGTCAGGAGCTGATCCGGCGTCATCAGCGGTGGAAGTCAGCTGTACTGTACAGCTGACATCCACCTGTAACGGCAGGAACCGGAGCTAGCTCCGATCCCTGCCATTAACCCCTTCGATGCAGCAATCGAAAGCGATTGCTGCATCGTAGCGGTTACAAGCAGATCGCCAGCCCTGACAGGCAATCGGGACTGGCGACTGCTGTTATGGCAACAGGAGACACAATGGTCTCCTGCTCTGCCATTACGGAAGCCGATTTAGGCCCCGCCGGGAGGCGAAGCCTAAACGGCTTGCTGTCAGTGAATGACTGACAGATCTAATACATTGCACTACATAGGTAGTGCAATGTATTAGAAAAAAAAAAATCTGACCGTTGGACCTTCAAGTCCCCTAGTGGGACTTGAGAAAAAGTGTAAAAAAAGTATAAAAAAGTGTAAAAAAAAGTGCAAAAAATAAAAGTTTGAAAACAGTAAAAGTTTCAAGTAATCAAATAAAACACAATCCCCCTTTTACTCTTATCAAGTCCTTTATTATTGAAAAATAATAATAAACCATATGTATTTGGTATCGCCACGACCGTAACGACCGGAGGTATCAAAATATTATATTATTTATTGCACGCGGTGAACAGCGTAAAAAAAACCCGTAAAAAACGTTACCAGAGTTTCTGTTTTTTAGTCACTTTGCCCTACAAATATTACAATAAAAAGTGATCAAAAAGTCGCACGTATCCAAAAATGGTACCTATAAAAACTATAGCTCGTCCCGCAAAAAACAAGCCCTCATACAACTCCGTCGACAAAAAAATTAAAACGTTATGGTTCTCACAACTTGGCGACAGAAAAAATACATTCTTTTTACAAAAGTAATTTTATTGTGCAAAAAGTTGTAAAACATAAAAAAGTTCTATAAATGAGGTATCGCCGGAATCGTACTGACCCGCAGAATAAAGGTAACATGTAGTTTATAATGCGTGGTGAACTCTGTATAAAAAAAAACCAAAAAAAGCTGTGCCAGAATTGCGTTTTTTGGTTTACCTGGCATCCCAAAAAATAGGATAAAAGGTGATCAAAAAGTCACATGTACCCCAAAATGGTACCAATAATAACTACAGCTCGTCCCGCAACAAACCAGCCCTCATACCGCTACGTCTATGAAAAATAAAATTAGTTATGGCTCCAATAAGTCAGGAAATAAAAAAATATGCAGTTGTGCCCGAGGAGAACATTTCTTCTGTTTCAAGAGGCGATTTATCAAGGACCTAAAATTAGGGAACCAGGAAGGGAGGGCCCAATCATATCCGATGGAAGCGACGGTGCCCGTATTATACCAGGATAATACTTTCCCAGCAAAATTCCCCAAACTACAAAGGCGCGGAGTGTGGACCAAAAGGGGGATAAGAAATGACACCATTTATCAGTGCGACACCGGCCTGTGCAGAAAGGATTGCTTCACAGCGTAACACACATCTATGGATTATTTTTATTTTTTTATACCACCTGACTATGCCCCTTATATACTCCGCCCCGCTTACATGTACCCCCACATTATAAAACACCAGCAATACTCAAACAAATATAGTACCAAGCAAAATCCGCTCTCCAAAAGCCAAATGGTGCTCCCTCGGCCCTGAACCCTACAGCGTGCCCAAACAGCAGTTTCCTTCAACATATATGGCACCGTCATACCCGGGAGAACCCTTTTAACAATTTTTGGGGTGTGTGTCTCCAGTGGCATAAGCTGGGCATGACATATTTGCCACTGAATGGCATATCTAGGGAAAAATATAAATTTTTAATTTGCACCATCCGCAGCGCATTCATTTATGGAAAAGACCTGTGGGGTGAAAATGCTCACTACACCCCTTAATAAATGCCTTGAGGGGTGCAGTTCCATAATGGGGTCACTTATCAGGGGTTTCTTTTTATTATTTCACATCTGAGCCTCTGCAGTTGTGAACCAATACTTTGTAAATCGCCAAATTAGGCCTCCACTCCGCATGGTACTCTTCACTTCTGAGCCCTGTCATATGTCCAGACAAAAGATTAGGGCCACATGTAGGGTGTTTCTAAAACCGGGAAACACCGCATAATAATTAGAGAGCTGTCTTGTTATGGTGGCACAAGCCGGGCACCACATATTGGCATATCTATGGAAAAAAATCCCATTTTCACTCTGCAACATTGAGCGCACACTAATTTCTACAAAACACCTGCAGGGTTAAAATGCTTACTACACCCCTTGGTAAATGCATTGAGGGGTGTAGTTTACAAAATGGGGTCACTTCTGGGGGGTTTCCACTGTTTTGGGCCCACAGGTGCCCAGAAACCAATCCAGCAACATCTGCACTCCAAATGGCGGTCCTTCCCTTCTGAGCCCTGCCGTTTGCCCAAACAGCAGTTTATGACCACATATGGGGTATTGCCGTACTCGGGAGAAATAGCTTTACAAATGTTGGGTTCTTTTTTTCCTTTATTTGTTGAGAAAATGAAAAAATTTGCGCTAAAGCTACGTCTTATTGAAGAAAAAGGACTGTTTTTATTTTCACTGCCTAATTCTAATAAATTCTATGAAACATCTGTGGGGTCAAAATGCTCACTACACCCCTAGATGCATTCTTCAAGAGGTGTAGTTTCCTAAATGGAGTCCCTTTTTGGGCGTTTTCATTGTTTTGTCCCCTCAGGGGCTTTGCAAATGTGACCTGGCCTCCGCAAATCATTCCTGCTAAATGTGATCTCAAAAAGTCAAATAGTGCTCTTTCCCTTCTAAGCCCTGCCGTGTGTCCAAACAGCCGTTTATTACCACATGTGGGGTATTGTTTTACTCGGGAGAAATTGCTTTACAAATTTTGTGGTGCTTTTTCTCCTTTAGTCCTTCTGGAAATGAGAAAAAATTAGCTAAACCTACATTTTCTTTGAAAAAATGTAGATTATTATTTTCAGGGCCTACTTCCAATAATTTCTGCAAAAAAACTGTGGTGTCAAATCGCTCACTATACCCCTAGATAATTTCCTCAAGGGGTATAGTTTCCAAAATGGGGTCACTTGTTTGGGGTTTTCACTGTTTTGTCCCCTCAGGGGGTTTGTAAATGTGACATGGCCTCCGCAAACCATTCCTGCTAAATGTGAACTCCAAAAGCCAAATGGCGCTCTTTCCCTTCTCAGCCACGCCGTGTCTCCAAACAACCGTTTATTACCACATGTGAGGTATTGTTTTACTCGGGAGAAATTGCTTTACAAATTTTGCGGTGCTTTTTCTCCTTTAGTCCTTGTGGAAATGAGAAAAAAAATCGCTAAACCTACATTTTCTTTGAAGAAATGTTGATTTTAATTTTCACGGCCTACTTCCAATAATTTCTGTAAAAAACCTGTGCGGTGAAAATGCTCACTACACCCCTAGATAATTTCCTTGAGGTGTCTAGTTTCCCAGATGGGGTCACTTTTGGGGGATTTTGACTGTTTTGGCACCGCAAGAGCCCTTCAAACCTGACATGGTGCCTAAAATATATTCTAACAAAAATAAGGCCCCAAAATCCACTAGGTGCTCCTTTGCTTCTGAGGCCGGTGTTTCAGTCCAGTAGCACGCTACGGCCACATGTGGGATATTTCCTAAAACTGCAAAAACTGGGCAACAAATATTGAGTTGCATTTCTCTGGTAAAACCTTCTGTGTTATAAAAAAAATTGTATTAAAAATGTATTTCTGCAGAAAAATATGAAATTTGTAAATTTCACCTCTACTTTGCTTTAATTCCTGTGAAATGTTTAAAGGGTTAAGACATTTTCTAAATGCTGTTTTGAATACTTTGAGGGGTGAAGTTTTTAAAATGGGGTGACTTTTTTGGGGTTTCTAATATATAAGGCCCTCAAAACCACTTCACAACTGAACTGGCCCCTGTAAAAATAGCCTTTTGAAATTTTCTTGAAAATGTGAGAAATTGCTGCTAAAGTTCTAAGCCTTGTGAGGTCATAGAAAAATAAAAGGATGTTCAAAAAACGATGCCAATCTAAAGTAGACATATGGGGGATGTTAATTAGCAACAATTTTGTGTATTATAACTGCCTGTCTTACAAGCAGATACATTTAAATTGAGAAAAATGCTAATTTTTGCAATTTTTCGCTAAATTTTGGTGTTTTTCACAATTAAATACTGAACATATCGAGCAAATTTTGCCAGTAACATAAAGTCCAATGTGTCACGAGAAAACAATCTCAGAATCGCTTGGATAGGTGAAAGCATTCCGGAGTTATTACCACATAAAGTGACACATGTCAGATTTGAAAAATGAGGCTCTGTCAGGAAGGTCAAAAGTGGCTAAAGAGGGAAGGGGTTAATGGGTTTCCATCCTAATGTCCGTTGTATTACCGGAAACAATAGTGCAGCATGCTGCGCTTTTCTTTCTGGTATTTTGAGTCGGATCAGTGACATAGGCCCCTAATGGAGCCTCCAATGCAGATATGAACAGGCCCTTGGTTGAAGAATTTTTTTCTAAACCTCAGGCCTCACCTTATTCCAGCGCTGTAGAAAAAACAAAAACTTTTTTTCTACAGCTCCGGAATCGCGAAGAGGAATGTGGTTTAAAAAACAAAACAAAAATCATGACCGGTCCTCTTGCTTCTTGACTGTTTCCAATAACTAAGATAATTGTGAATGCAGTTTAGAACTACAGGAAAAGGCAGGCAAACCTGCATCTAAATGTAAACTAAATACCATGATTATCTTCCTAAAGTTATGTCTTTTTTCATAAATACTATAATACATATGGAAAAAATACCAGTCGAGTCTATTTTTTTCCCCAAGGTTTGGACAATGGTTGGCGATTTGTTAGACGTTTATGTTTTTATAGTATTGTGCATTTCTAATCCGTTTTATATCAGACTTCATTTGCTGTAAATATCACAATTGCAGGTTTGAGTATAAAAGCCGGTGACAGAATCTCCCTTCTCCAGGAAGTTGTACTTTGTGATACGTGTATTACCTGTTTATGTCATTGCAGGTGATTCACTTGGGAGTGTCTGCTGCTATATTGTGACAGAATGTCTGTCATGACGATTTTTATCTGATACAAGGGATAATGCTGAATTATACATCCATTAGTGATAAATGATATACAGATGTAGCCATCTTTAACTTGACTCTTAATGCATTAAATACACCGTGGCAAGAAACTTTAACTTGACTTTTTCAATGGCTTTAAGGCTTCGTTCACATCTGCGTTGGGACTCCGTTCATGGGTTCCGTCTGAGATTTCCGTCAGGGGAACCCATGAACAGAATACAAACGGAAACCATAGGTTTCCGTTTGCATCACCATTGATTTCAATGGCGACGGATCCGGTGCAAATGGTTTTTGTTTGTCACCGTTGTGCAAGGGTTCCGTGGTTTCGACGGAATCAATACCGTAGTCGACTGCGCTATTCATTCCGTCAAAACGACGGAACCCTTACACAACGGTGACAAACAGAATACATTTGCACTGGGTCTGTCACCATTTAAATCAATGGTGATGCAAGCGGAAACCTATGGTTTCCATGGGTTCCCCTGACGGAAAGCTGCAAACGGAACCCATGAACGGAGTCCTGACGCAGATGTGAACGAAACCTTACTGTGTGATATCACGCTGCAGCAACTTATCGGTCAAGATAAACTTGGCTGCATCTGTATATAATATATTACTCAGCTCAGAGCTCTCTGGTATATGGTAATTCACAATTTAGCGCAATGCCCTTTGCTGCTTTATGAGTATTGTTAGATCAATACTCCAGATGGCATATGGATCAAATCTGAATGGGTGTTTTTATAGCTAAATGCCAGGCCTAATGGTTCAGTACAAAGGTCTTGTCAGAATGGCTGGGTATGGTATGTGTACTAGTTCTAGATGCTTTTTGTCAGTTAAGCAGGCTAAATATCAGGAATGCAGGGCTTACATAACAGGCTGTTGTTTTCCGTTTTTTTAATTGGAAACTTTCTAACTGCAAAATCGAGATTTTAGTTAATCCTTAATTCTTAAGCCAGTTTAGCACATTGCCTTAGGGTCAGATAAAAGCTGCAGTAAAAAGAAAAAAACGACGACGCATAAAGACGTTGGTGTACTGTCAATCAGAATGATATGTAATTATGCAGTAAGTGTTGTCTAGACTTCAGTGCCTCTACGTGAGTGTATCTCATATATATATATATATAATGTGTAAAAGAGATATACTGTACAGACTGGTTAAGAGGAAAAGATTACTTACAAACATCTGTGATTAACTTGTTAAAGAGACTCTGTCACCACATTATAAACGCCCTATCTCTTACATAAGGAGATGGGCGCTGTAATTTAGATAACAGTGTTTTTTATGTAGAAAAACAATCTATTTTCACCAAGTTATGAGCAATTTTAGATTTATGCTAATGACTTTCTTAATGCCCAACTGGGCGTGTTTTTACTTTTGACCAAGTGGGCGTTGTGGAGAGAAGTGTATGGCGCTGACCAATCAGTGACCAATCAGCGTCATACACTTCTCTCCATTCACGTAATCAGCACATAGTGATCCTGCGTTGTTCACTATGTGCAGTCACGTACACACACATTAACGTTACTGTAACATCTTGACAGTAAATAGACATCCCTTCCATGTCTATTCACAATCCTGACACTTGGGTTACGTTTGTGTGGGACTTACAGCACAGCAAGTGTGATCTCGCTGTAAGCTGTCATTTACAGCGTGATCTCGCGAGATTACGCTTGCTGTGCTGTAAATACCACACAAACGTTACCGAAGTGTTGGGATTGTGAATAAACATCCTGTCCTGGCTGGAGGGGATGTGTATTCACTGTCAACACTTCAGTAACTTTTATGTGGGTGACAGCACACGCTGTGCTGATTACGTGAATGGAGAGAAGTGTATGACCCTGATTGGTCAGCGTCATACACTTTTCTCCACAACGCCCACTTGGTCAAAAGTAAAAACACGCCCAGCTGGGCATTAAGAAATCATTAGCATAAAGCTAAAATCGCTCATAACTTGGTGAAAATAGATCGTTCTTCTAAATAAAAAACACTGCTGTTACCTACATTATAGCGCCGATCTCATTATGTAGGAGATAGCGCACTTATAATGTGGTGACAGAGCCCCTTTATGGACTATGCGTCGTAAATGGACGGCTTCAGACACGAAACATTGTAAATGTACGGTGCGGATTTAAAGCTCCTGCAATCTAGCCTTCCCTATTGCAGTTTACCCAGCATTTAATGAGTTGGTTGCTGGGAGCCCACAGCATGGCAGAGCTGCTAGGTCAAAACAGACCTAGATCAAATCTGTCAGTTTCTGATGCCCCAGTTACTCTAGAAAACGGCAAAATAAAAAAAAGGTAAATGTCCTTGTCCTCCGTTGTCATTGGTTATATGACCTCTTGGGGGATTTATTATGTCTATCAAGCTCTGGACGACTTCTAAGTATATTCTACTCATGTCCCTGCAGTCCAGCCTCCTGTCTAGTTCGATTTAGACGCCATCTTGAATTTTAGATTTTACCCTTCTTTCTCTTCCTCTGATATGCTATCCATCCCATGATGCGTCAGCACAGCAATACATGAGCTACTCTGCCTGATCGGAACTGTGATCTTCTTTATAATAACTGTGATAGGAGTTTATGCCCCCCCAAATGGAGAGCCTGTGCGGTACAATCCATGTCATTTCATTATGCAAAAAGTTCCGGTGCCTGTATGAGTGACACATCCTCTAGTTTCAAGTAGAAAAAGCATGTCCCCAATGTAGTGTAATGTATAGTTATAAAAGCAGCAAGAAAAAGATCAGGTAAGAGACTGACAGATGGGACTCCTTAAAGGGGTTGTCCAGGGTTAGAAAAACATGGCTGCTTTCTTACAAAAACAGTGCCACACCTGAAGTGACTGGGGTTGACATACAATACCACATAGAGCCTGTGGACTGGTGTGGTGATGATCTTTGGAGACACCAGTCATGTTTTTCTTTAATAAATCAAATGAGAAACTCAAAGAAGCACTCCACTTTTTTTTTTTTTTTTTTTTAATTACCTCCTCCATTTGTGTTTTCAGTGGGGTACTGTGTGCAGAAATACTTACCGATCCATGCATCACGTTGTTTTCGGGTCCAGCGTCGCCCATGTGATCACATTCTGACCTGGTCTGGAATCGCAGTGTAGTTGAGAAAACCGGAACGCAGGCTCTCAATGCATTCCTATGGGAGCCGGAACGAGGCCTGCATTGAGAGCCTGAGTTCCGGTTTTCTCAACTACACTGCGATTCCAGACCAGGTCAGAATGTGAGACCTATTAATAAGCTGGGGCTACATGGCGACTTTTAGTCATGCAGTAATTCTTGTAAAATCACTGTCACAATGGTACTCCAGTTGTTCCCTTTGGGGAAAAAAATGGTTAAACTGTTACGAAAGCAAATACGCAACTAACGTACCATGTGACACCGAAGTGTTTTCAATGAATTAATTTCTTTTTTTTTCCTTTGTTATATTTTCAAAATAAAAATCTTTGATAGAGCATATACAACGTTTCACGAATTTGCAAAAAATTTTGCACGCAGTGCAATATATTAACTTCACATCGTAGAAATATTACTAAAACATATGAACATCAGTAGGAGGTAGCCTCCCAACCGGCAAGGTTTTAGCATAAAATTCAATGGCAAGTAACAGTACCATGTTCACAGTAGAAGTAGTGCAATATTCAGGGAAACCAGTCCCCACAATTAGGTAGAAATTGGCACGTATAAGTGCATATATTGAAACGTAAATTCACACAGACACAAGACAACAAAGGGAAACACAGACGGTCAACACACACCAAGTTTAGCTATATAAGCTGTTCAGTAGAGGCCATCCAACCTGAGAGGCAGATCAGCACCACCCTGGAATCCAGACCATATTGCCCAAGTTTGGACAAAGAGTGCAGATTTGCCCCGATCAACTGACATCAACTCCTCCATCCTCATAATCCCGTTCAACTCTGTTACCCATTCCTGCAAAGAAGGCACCGTACTAGACTTCCAGTGTCGAGGGATTACCGTTCTCGCTGCGGTCAGAAAATGCCTAAAGACACCCTTTTTGAGGTGTGGGAGTGATCCAGGAACCATGGAAAGTAGTCCAATAGAAGCTGAGGTCGGAACCTCAGTGCTAAAAAGCTTGTTACCCAGATCAAACATTTTTCCCCAGAAGGGACGAATCTTGAGACAGTCCCAACAAATGTGCAACATAGTTCCAGGAGCCTCCCCACACCTCCAGCAATCAGCAGATACATCAGGAAATATCCTATGCAACAAGGCAGGACAATGGTACCATCTGGTGAGTATCTTGTAATTCTTCTCCTGAGCAAAACAAGAAGTTGGTAATTTGTGAGCTAGAAAGAAAGAAGTTCCCCAGTCCTCCTCAGATTGTCGAACCCCCATTTCCTCATCCCATGCTGTAATGAATGACAACTGAGAGTAAGAATACCTAGGCAGAAGGATCCCATGTAAATAGGACAACACATGAGAAGGAGCAGTATCCAATGACAAATAGTGTTCCAGAGGAGTCTTCTCCTGTAGCAACCCAAGACAATCACCCATGGAAGAAAGATATGAACGTAACAGAAAATAGGACCACCATATTGATCGTCTCCCCGGGCAGGCCTCAGAGACAGCGGTCATCGACAATATTGCACCATCAGGTGTAAGGGTTTCATCCAAATATCCACCCTCCCCTCTCTCCCAACAGAGGAATGTATCTACACCCACCGCCGGAGGGAAGGAAGGGTTATCAAAGAGAGGAGTCAGAGGACCCGGACGGTGAACAAGGTCCGAAGTACCAATGATTCGTTCCCAGACCAAAAGGAACTGACGTGTGAGGAAAGGCAGAGAAGACGTTGGTCGCTGGAGGACCGACAACCAAGGCAGAGAGGACAATGCGAGGGAAGACATAGCCTTCTCAATGCGCACCCATTGCTTACCTGTTTCCGAGCGGAACCAATCCACCAATCTCATAAGTATCGCAGCTTGATGGTAGTGTTTAAAATCCGGCAGATCCGCGCCGACCCCCTACACTTTTGGCCGACTAAGGACAGCAAAACGAATGCGAGGCTTAGAGGAGCCCCATACAAATTTAGTTATGGCCCTATGTAAGGTCTGGGAGAAACCCGCTGGTACAACAATAGGGACGGTCTGGAAGATGTATAGGAATTTGGGCAATATATCCATTTTAACCGCATTAATACGCCCAAACCACGACATGCGGTTCCCGCCGTACGCCACCAATTCCCTCAAGGTACGCTGCAGAATGGGAGTGTAATTCAAGGCAAACAAATCCGAATGTTGTGTGGGGATCTGTACCCCCAAGTATTTTAAGGATTTAGATTGCCACTTAAAAGGGAAAACCAGAGCGAGATGGGCAGCCAGGGGAGCATCCAGTGATATATTCAGGGCCTCCGATTTAGAGTAATTGACTTTAACCCCTTAAGGACGCAGCCTAGTTTTGGCCTTAAGGCTCAGAGCCCATTTTTCAAATCTGACAAATTTCACTTTATGTGGTAATAACGTCGGAATGCTTAAACCTATCCAAGCGATTCCGAGATTGTTTTCTCGTGACACTTTGGGCTTCATGTTCGTGGTAAAATTTGGTCGATATATTCAGTCTTTATTTGAGAAAAATTGCAAAATTTAGAGAAAATTTAGAAAAAATAGAATTTTTCAGAATTTAAATGCATCTGCTTGAAAAACAGACGGTTATACCACCCAAAATAGTTACTAGTTCACATTTCCCATATGTCTACTTTAGATTGGCATCGTTTTTTGAACATTATTTTATTTTTCTTGGACGTTACAAGGCTTAGAACAAACAGCAATTTCTCATATTTTTAAGAAAATTTCAAAAGCCTTTTTTTTAAGGTACCTCTTCAGTTCTGAAGAGGCTTTGAGGGGCCTATGTATTAGAAACCCCCATAAAGCACCCCATTTTAAAAACTAGACCCCTCAAAGTATTCAAAACAGCATTTAGAAAGTTTTTTAACCCTTCAGGCATTTCACAGGAATTAAAGCAAAGTGGAGGTGAAATTTGCAAATTTCATTTTTCTTTCTGAATTTCAATTTTATTCTATTTTTTTTCTGTAACAAAGAAGGTTTTACCAGAGAAACACAACTAAATATGTATTGTCCAGATTCTTCAGTTTTTAGAAATGTCCCACATGTGGCTCTAGTGCGCTCGTGGACTAAAACACAAGCCACAGAAGCAAAGAAGCACCTAGTGCATTTTGGTGCTTCTTTTTTATTAGCATATATTTTAGGCAGCATGCCAGGTTTGGAGAGGTGTTGAGGTGCCAAAACAGTAGGAATCCCCCAAAACTGACCCCATTTTGGAAACTGCACCCCTCAAGGAATTAATTTATGGTTATTGTTACCATTTTGACCCCGTAGTTTTTTCACAGCGCGTATTTGAATTGGGCTGTGAAATTAAAAGAATGAAAATTTTTCCAATAAGATGTCATTTTTGATCAGAATTTCTTATTTTCACAGGGAACAAAATGCCCCATTTTGTTGCCCAATTTGTCCTGAGTGCGGCAATACCCCATTTGTGGTGATAAACTGCTGTTTGGGCCCATGGGAGGCCTCAGAAGGAAAGGAGCGCTATGTGTTCTTAGGAGTCCAGATTTTGCTGGATTGGTTTTCGGGTGCCATGTCGCATTTGCAGAGCCCCAAAGGTATCAAAGCAATGGAAACCCACCAGAAGTCACCCCATTTTGGAAACTACACCCCTCAAAGAATTTATTTATGGGTGTTGTGACCATTTAGACCCCACAGTTTTTTAACAGAATTTATTTGAATTGGGCTGTGAATTAAAAAAAAAATTATTTTTTCCAATAAGAGGTAGTTTTGGCTCAAAATTTCTTATTTTCACAAGGAATAAAATACCGCATTTTGTTGCCCAATTTGTCCTGAGTGTGGCAATACCCTATTTGTGGTGATAAACTGCCGTTTGGGCCCATGGGAGGGCTCAGAAGGAAAGGACCACCATGTGGCCTACTGGGAATTTTCTGGTGCTAAGTCGTGTGTGCAGAAGCCCCTGAGGTATCAGTACAGTTGAAACCCCCGAGAAGTGACCCCGTTTTAAAAACGACACCCCTTAAGGAATTCATCTAGAGGTGTAGTGAGCATTTTGACCCCACAGGTATTGTGTAAAAGATAATGCGCAGCAGATGGTGCAGAGTGAGATTTGCAATTTTCTATATATATATGCCATGTCAGTGTCCGATATATTGTGCCCAGCATGTGCCACCGGAGACATACACCCCATAAACTGTAATGTGGGCTCTCCCGGGTACGGCAATACCCTACATGTGGCTGTTATTAGCTGCCTGGGCACACGGCAGGGCTCAGAAGGAAAGGACCACCATTTGGCCTACTGGAGCTTTTCTGGTGCTAAGTCTTGTACGCAGAAGCCCCTAAGGAACCAGTACAGTTGAAACCCCCAAGAAGTGACCCTGTTTTAAAATCTACACCCCTTAAGGCATTCATCTAGAGGTGTAGTGAGCATTTTGACCCCACAGGTATTGTGTAAAAGATAATGTGCAGCAGTTGGTGCCGAGTGAAATTTGCAATTTTCTATACATATATGCCAATTCAGTGTCCGATATATTGTGCCCAGCATGCGCCACTGGAGATATACACCTCATAAACTGTAATGTTGGCTCTCCCGGGTACGGCAATACCCTACATGAGGCTGTTATCAGCTGCCTGGGCACACAGCAGGGCTCAGAGGGGAAAGATGAGGAGGGGTAAGCTGTGCGAAGTGGATCAGAGCGAGTAAAACTGGGGTAAATTAAAAATAAAGGGATGGATGATAAATTTTAAAACACTCTTTCATACAGAGCTCTGGTTTTTCGGGACACGCGTCACATTGATCTATTGTGTCCTTCCTTATCCCCCTCTTATAGCAGACTCTGCACCTCTTTTGACTTTTTCCCTTCTTGCCAGTTTGGGGAACGTCTCCTAAAAAGTGTTGCCCTGGTACGATGCCTGTGGCCCCGCTTCCAGAAGTACTGTAAGGCTTCAGGACTTGATCTGACAAGTCCACCCCTCCCATGTACCTATTGTAGCCCAGGATGCAGTCTAGTTTGGGGGTCCCTGTACATGGGTACTGGTGTGGCATCTCCCTGGTCTTGTACTTGACACACAATATGTTGCTGCTAGATTGTGCCCTGCTCTCACCCCTTCTAAGTGTTTGCCCAAACAGAGTCTTAGGGAGGCCTCTCAGGTTTCTTCTAGCAGTGCCGCATGCCGCAGGACTTCTGGAAGCAAGGCACTTGAAGAGTGGGACGCTGGTATAAAAATTATCCAGGTAGAGGTGGTGCACCAAATCCCACACAATTTTTGTATTAACTCCCAGTAAGGGGGGGCATTCTGGGGGCTGAATACTGGTGTCCTTCCCTTCATATATCCTAAATTTGTAGGTATACCCTGATGCACTCTCGCACAGCTTATACATCTTCACGCCATACCTTGCCCTCTTACCCGGCAGGTACTGGCGGAATTGAAGCCTCCCTTTAAAATGTACCAGGGATTCATCTATAGAAATACACTTCTCGGGGGTGAATGCTTGGGAAAACCGGGCACTGAAATGGTCTAATAGGGGTCTCCGTTTATACAAACGGTCAAAACTGGGGTCATCTCGGGGTGGGCACGGCTCATTATGAGTATAATGTAAGAAGCGAAGTATTGCCTCATTTTTATTTTATTTTTTAGTTTCCAGCTCAGTTCTGAAGTTGCTTTGAGGGGCCTATATATTAGACACCCTTATCAAACACCCCATTTCAGAAACTAGACCCCTCAAAGTATTCACAACAGCAGTTAAAAAGTTTATTAACCCTTTAGGTGTTTCACAGGAATTTATAGCAAAGTAGAGGTGACATTTAATTCATTTAATTTATTAGGCACCATGTCCGGTTTGAAGAGGTCTTGTGGTGCTAAAACAGTGGAAACCCCCCAAAAGTGACCCCTTTTGGAAACTAGAGACCTTGAGGAATCCATTGTAGTTTTCTTGGGGTGCATGCGACTTTTTGATCAGTTTTTATTCTAATTTTAGGTGGCGTGGTGACTAAAAAAACAGCAATTTTACAATTGTTTTTTATTCAATTTTTTTTACAGCGTTCACCGTGCGCTATAAATGACATATTCACTTTATTCTGCGGGGCGATACGATTACGGCGATACCAGATGTTTATAGTTTTATTTTATGTCTTATGGCGTTTGCACAATAAAATACATTTTGTAAAATATAATTTATTTTTTGTGTTACCTTATTCTAAGAGCCATAACTGTTTTATTTTTCCATCAGGAAAGTCGTGCGAGGACTTATTTTTTGCGTAACGAACTGTAGTTTCGATCAGTACCATTTTTAGGTACATGCGACTTTTTGATCTCTTTTTATTCCATTTTTTGGGAGGTGAAGTGACCAAAGAATTGTGATTGTGGTACGGTTTATTATTATTTTCTCTTACGGCGTTCACCGCGCGGGATAAATAACGACATCGTTTTGTAGTTCAGGACGTTACGGACGCGGCGATACCAATTATGTATAGTTTATTTGTTTATTTATATATTTTTATTAATAATAAAGAACTGATAAGGGAAAAAGGGGGACTTTTACTTTTATTACTTTTAAATCTTTTATTTTCTTATTTTTACACAACTTTTTTTTACTTTTTCACACTTTTTTTACTTTGTCCCACTAGGGTACATGAGGGCAGGAGGCTCTGATCGCTATTCTAATACACTGCACTACATACGTAGTGCAGTGTATTAGAGCTGTCAGCTGTTCGCTGACAGCAAGCATAGTGGGTCCTGATTTTGTCGGGACCCACTAGGCTTCCGTCGATGGCGTAGCCAGAGTCCATTGTTAGGATTCTGGTTGCCATAGTAGCCATCACGGCCCGCTATCGTGTAGCAGGCCGGCGATGGCAGCTTAACCCCTAAGAAGCCGCGATCGCTATTGAACGCGGCTTCTAAGGGGTTAATCGGCGGGGACCACCGCGATCGGTCCCTGCACACTAAGCTGTGATAGCGTGCTGTCAGAAACAGCAGTTATCACAGCTCAAGCACGCGCCGGGATTAAATGGCGCCGTGTTTACTCAGGTCAGTACTATTACTGACCTGAGCGCGAACGATGTACTTAGCGCGACGTAATAGTACTGACCTGAGCGCGAAGGGGTTAAAATTACTTAAATGACCAAAGCGCTCAAACGCCTCCGTCAAAGATGGCAAGGAAATCATGGGAGTCGTAATGTACACAAGGAGATCATCGGCATATAGTGCCAGTTTGTGATGTGCGCCAACACATACGCCATCAACATTAGGGTTGCTCCGCAGTGCCACGGCCAGGTGTTCCATGACCAAAACATACAATAGAGGCGAGAGTGGGCACCCCTGTCTTGTGCCATTAGTAATAGACAACGAGTCAGATAATAGACCATTAACTCGAACACGAGCAGTAGGCCCATGGTATAATGCCATAATCCGATCCACCATAGTGGTACCAAGGCCAACCTGCGTCAGGACACTGCGGAGGAACACCCAGTGCACCCTGTCAAAAGCCTTTTCGGCATCTACCAAGAGTAAACACATCGGTATCTTACGGGTTTGGCAATATGACGTTAAAAGAAGGGTCTTGTTAGTATTATCCCGCGCTTCCCGACCGCATACAAACCCCACCTGATCATCCATGATCAAGCCAGGCGATAACGGCGACAGGCAAGCAATTTCGCGAAAAGCTTTACATCTACATTAATCGGCGATATGGGCCTGAAGTTTGCTCACAAAGTCGGATCCTTGCCCGGCTTTGGTAGAAGGGTAATGTGAGCCTCGAGGGACTGAGGCGCAAAGGGACAGGAGGAAGACACAGAGTTAAAGACTTTCGTCAAAAAAGGAGCCAGTTGATCTTTAAATGTCTTATAGAATTTATTATTAAACCCTCAATGAATTAATTTCAATAATTAAGCATCTAAAAAAAGAAATCGCGTTGCATAATCTCTTGTGGGACAACACCCTTAGGTTTTGGGGCTACCCCAGCCATCCTAATAGAGGGTGTTGACTATACTGTTAATATAAACTTTCGTCCAGCCACTATTTGGCAATAGTTTCTGTAAGATTATTTTTCTTTCACGACATTCCTAATTGCAGTGCAATATTTCATTATTAATGGGAGGTTCTATCATTTCTATTATTGGAAATTACCTGTGTACAAAGCAATGTGTCACAATATCGTAAACTAGTCCTGTTTGTTTGCAGAGATCTTCCTAAATGTTGGGTAAATTTCATGCCTGTCCAAACACTAGATAGAGGTGATCTGATGACCTAAAATGGTTCGATGCAATGCATCGGTCCAATGTACAGTGTATTCATAGAACATTCATGTGTACTTCTATGAACGCTGGCTCCATTGGGAGGAAACTTGCGTCAAGTTCTCCCGATAGTGGTGAAAAGTCTGAGAACGACTAAACCTGAAACTTTAGTTGGTCAGGCCATAGATTTATAAACACTCAGAATGAGTTGAAGTTTAGCAGGCTGGAAAAGCTTATAGGGGGTAATTTGATAAGACTGGGGCTTCAAGACGCTCTTTGCTTACCTAGCTGCAGTGATTATGTGCCGTATACCCAACATGACTGCTCCAGCCAATCATGGGCTATACGGGCACGTCATCGCCTCAGCTGGGTAAACAAAGAGCACCTGGAATCTGCAGTAATTCTATCCATCCTTGGGGTAAAATGTGGATCAACAAGACTGTCGCCTGGCATTGCAGTTTTCTATAACTAAAGCTGCAGGTAACCTACACAGAAAACAATAGAGGGGCCTGTGTCTTGACTATTAATTTCTTAAGTAGGTCTCTTTCCTTAAAGGGGTTTTCCAGCCAGTAAAAATTGATGGTCTTTCCACAGGGTAGGCCACCAATAGCTGATGGGTCAGGGTCTGACTCCCCGCACCCCCGCTGATGAGCTGTTTTGAAGGGCGTGCGAGCGCTGCTTTCCCTTCATTTCTACTTGCTCGCTATGAGTCGTCAACACGCATTTAGCGGCGATTTCTCCCATTGAAGTGAATTGGAGAAAAAGCTGCAATACTTGTGATTCGCCGATAAACGTGTGTCAAAGATTCACAGTGGGCAAATAGAAATGAAGCGGAAGCAGCGCTCGCACCCCCTGCAAAACAGCTGATCGGAGGGGGTCCCGGGAGTCTGACCCCCCAACCCATCAGCTATTGATGGCCTATCCTGAGGATAGGCCATCAAATTTTACTGGCTGGAAAACCCTTTTAAAGGGGATTTCCAGTTTTATGTTAATAAAGCTTGAATAGACACTAACTATTCAAACAACTTGCTAATCTAATAGTTTAGTTACTCTTTAGGGTGTGTTTACACGGTCTGATACTAGACGGAAAAACTATATGTTCACACAAAGAGATCTGCTGCTGACTAGCAACTATTTTTTGCCACATAAAAAAAGGTCCGAACAGCCGTTCATTGGATGATCTTTGTCCTGTTTACACTACGCAATACTCGGGAACAAGGGTTTGTTTTATTCATGCAAATTCTGTGTGAAGTTACTGCCACTAGGTGTCTCTGGTCCTGTAATATGCTGTCCACCCTCTGTTGTCAAGCAAAATCTGTTTCTAGTTACAGAGGAGACAAACTGCAGGTTCCTCTGGAAAAGCATGCACTAGTATCTTCACAGCCTGCCCATAGAAGTCTAGGGAGGGGAGAGCAGGAGCAGAGAAATACACAGGCTGCTAAGGTCGAATTCAGACGAATGTGGGGAAACTCGGACGTGAAAAACGTTTTTCACATCCGAGTTGCCCCCGTGAGGGTCCCCTTTTTACGGATCCTCATAGACGCGAGTCTATTGAGGTATCCGTGAAAACAGAACAAAATAGGACATGTTTTATTTTTCAACAAACCCTTCACACGGTCCGTTGAAACAAAGTCCGCGTGAACGGCCCTATTGAAATACATGCGTCCATGTGACGGCCATTGTTTTAACTGCCGTCACACGGTCGTATACTACAGTCGCCTAATTCGGCCTAAGAGTTATGTCATCCCAGCGCTGTTAAACTACACTGCTTCTTACTGCTGCATGATGTTTTCCATGTTGCTGATGTTCCTTATTATTAACCCCCACCCACCCCCTGGTGTTTTTCCTGTTTTTCCTGTTTTGTTGCATTACAAATTAATGTTGACCGCGATGTGTGAACCCAGCATTAGGGTTTTTATAGCAAAGGGGGTGAATGCAGTACATATGCACAGCGTTTCAGGTTTTATTTATTTTTTGTTGTTTTTTCATTTCACCGTAACTATTTGGACAATTTTGTCAGCGTTATTACAAAATATCCAATTTAAAATCTATTTTAAAGGGACACTGCAGTGTTTTTCTTTATTGTGGCCCCCGTTTGTAAATAACACACGGTAAAAGGTAAGGCAGGTCATCCTCTTATCGGGTGCTTTGTTGCAGAAATATCCTGGCCGCAATGTCACGTGACCGCACTGTGACCAGCCGATTCCTACAGCGTCTACTGTATGGACCGATAGTCTCTTTCAGTGTGCATTCCTATGATCTCTCATAGGAATGCATAGTGGAATAGGCTGGGTCCGCCCTTTCACTAAGGCTCCATGCACACAACCGTAGTTTTCATTCGTAATTACGGATAAAATTGCAGACCCATTCACTTCTATTGGCCACCAACGCCTTTCTGTATATTTACGGATGTGTGTCCGTGCTGTAGAAGTGATCCACAAAATATAGAATATATATGTCCTATTCTTGTCCGCAATTGCGGCACGGACTTGCCCATAGAAGTCTATGGGCGCTTTCGCAATTCCGGTTGGCTACGGATGGATATCTGTAGTAGTCGGATCCGTATTTGCGGACAGTAAAAACTCTTCCGGTCGTGTGCATGAGGCCTTAGGCTAAGTGTACACTTGTGTTTCTATTTCCGTGGTAATAGGAGCAGAACAACGGAAAAAACGAATGTGAGGGATTCATCTTGTGACGGATATTAACCATCTCATGACAGACACTCACGGCGCCCAACAGAACCCATTGACTTCAATGGGTTCAATCGGCTTTTTGTCAAGGTATGACCATCGAGTGTTTGTTTTAACGGAAAAGCTGCGATATTTTTTTTTCTGCCATTTTGGACCGGATCTGCGACGAAGGCTTCTAACGGAGCCTCTGACGCAGATACGAACAGAGCCTTCGTACTGCTCTCAACTAAGACGTACGGTGGATACAATTTTTGCAGTCAAGGCTAGGCTCTGTGAGGTGAATACATCCGCAGTAGCTGCACAAATCTCTGATAGTTTGCTACAGTCTATTAGTTTAAAGTCCAGGCTGTTTAGCTCACAGAGCATTGCTTTGCCCAGATACAATGGTATCGACTTCTTAGCTGAGAGCAGGACTAGCTATGTACAGGTTTGTTGCCTCTGAATTTCAAGAAAAATGTTCTCATTCTTTGACAGCAAATACATTTCTTGAAACTGTGCAATTGAAACATTACCCCTTCCTGACCGCCCACTGTGTTTTGACGGTGCAGGTCCGAGTCTACAGTGACATCTTTTGGTGTCGCTCTAGAAGAGGATAATGTGCACTCCAGTGAGCACTCATTCTACTTTTAGAATGAGTGCTCACTGGAGTGCACATTAATCTTGACTCACTCTTCATACTTTTTTTTTATTAGCCCCCCAGGGGAACTTGAACCCTCGATCATAGGATCGCTTGCACGCTATACTGCAATACTGATTTATTGCAGTATAACGTGATTCTGAGTACAAAGATGGCAGACCTCGGAGCATCTTCATTAGGCCCCCATGCTGCCATGACAACCATTGGCAATCGCATCGTAGGGAGGCCGATGCAACGCCTGCTTAGATTCCGCGGTCGCTATTGGCCCTCGGCATATAAGGGGTAACATACAGCCGACACGCTCGTTCAATGGAGCGGGCTCCGATGCATAGTGGATGTGTTCGATAACCACCTGACCCCAAGTGTCAGAGACACGCAGGTCCAGCTTTTATCAAAGCTGTCTGTCCCACTGACGGTACGGATTCGGCTTTGTTGGCAAGATACGTTTATGTATACAGGATACATAGAAGCTGTATCTCAAAAAGTTTATTTTTTTTTAAACAAAAACTTATAAATTTGCATTAAATCACATAATACATTGTTTTATTATTTTTTTTCAAATATGCTTCAAAGGTTTACATATACTTAAAACTCTTTCCTTAAACCGTTACAAGTCTGGCACAATGCTAGGATGTGACTGGTTTAAATGGCAGGTGCAGTCTATGGGTGACTTGGTCTGTTTGTTGCAATGTTATTTTAAGTGAGCGGCTCTTTAACTCCTAGAACGGACACCACGCAATGTTCCTCTACGCTGCTCAGCCACAACATTCTTACTTTATTTGTCATTTTATTATTTTTGGAAGTCGGAAAGTCACAGATCTAAACCTGGTAACGCAAGTTCCTTGAGGAAAAAAAAAATCATGGTTTCTGAACTTTCCTCTGCTTAAAGTGGCTCTGTCACCAGTTAATTCCCTATCTCTTAAATAATCTAATAGGCGCTTTGCTGCTGATAACAACAGTGTGATTTTGTTTTTTTGTTTTTTTAAACTTTATTATTTGCAAAGTTATGAGCATTTTTCTAAATATCTAAATGAGCCTTTATTAGATAAATGGGAGGTAACCGCAGCGATTCTCCGGAGGTGGAGCCTCCTCACAGCCTCTGACACTGTCCTATCCGCATGAACCTGCTTCACACAGTGTGAGAGACTGAGGCTGGAGGGAAGGGGGATCACTTCAAACAGCCATATCTTGGGCTGTGGACTAACTAGAACCTAGCGGTTCTGGTGGCATATGAAAGAGGAGATTCTAATCTTTCATATGCCAGTTGAAAACAGTCGGCAATGAAAGCTTTATACTATATGATCACGCTGTTTTGCTGGGCAGGGAAGGGGGAGGAGCTGAATGGACAGCGTCATTCAGAAAACATTACATTGCCCAGAGTGAAAAGAAAGAGTCCCCTCCTATTTGGCTATTAGAGCCTCATTAGCATATTTAGAAAAATGCTCATAACTTTACAAATAATAAGGTTTTTTTAAAAACAAATCTCACTGTAGTTATCCGTAGCAAAGTGCCTATTGGATTATTTAGGAGATAGGAAACTGATAAACTGGGGACAGAGTCCCTTTAACAGCGCTGTTGCTGAAATTGAATTATTATATTGCTACTTCGGACTCCTGGTTTGAAACTTCTGTTTAAAAAAGATAGTCTTCTCAACTACAAGTTCACTCCTATTTTGTTAGGGAATTCTTTGGCGATCAATTTCTTATTTCCTTGTAGTTTTATGTGACTGTGCTTATACCAGGGCCAGACAAATTGCTCCCATTGACTTCAAAGGAAGCTGGTCAAATATGTATACAGTGACGTCCCCCATGTGGTGGTTGCTGGCAGCCATAATTTTATAGCAGCGGCTGTATGAATGGGAGGAGGGGATTTGAAGCTCTGTATCACAAATGCTGAAGCTCCAACTTTTATAAAGGTAATAATAATTTGTTAATAAAACCGTGCAAACACATTGCTGGCGGTCCTTATCAGGGGGCACTCTGCTGGCATTGTTTATTAGGGGCACTCTGCTCTAATTTTGGGAGAATTCTCAATGAAAAACGCCGCAAATTGCAATCATTGTGTTTAAATGATTATCATTTGTGTCATATAGTGAACATGCCCCAATCTAATATTTCAATAATAATGCAGTAGATCGGACCCTGAGATCAGACCATTTCCGTGCTGGCTCCAAACGTTATTTTTTTTTCCTCATTCTCAGAACAAAAAATCTATACACTATACACATATATATTTGATCACGGCAAAACTAACTTGGATGAGTAGCAAATTGGAGGTGTTCTTAAAGTCCATCTGTTAAAGCAAGTACTTTAGCGCTCATTACAAAGTCTAAAGTGTAAAGAATTCATCAGCCATCATGGTAATAAATCCACACCCATTTTATAGATTTTTTTTTTTTTTTCACCAGACAGAACACAAGGATATGATCAGAAATGTGATGTAAAAGGGAGTCTGTCAAGTAATTTTTGCCTACCAAACGAGTATCGGTGTTTAACCCCTTATTGCTCTGCGCAGTACTATTACGTCGAGCTGAGCGCATCACTTGCACTCAACTCAGTAATAGTAGAACCCCACCCCCACCCCGACATACGTAAGAGCTGTGATAACTGCAGTCTCGGACAGCATTTTTCACAGCTCATTCCCTAGGGACTGATCGCGTTGGTCCCCGCCGATTAACCCCTTAGATGTCGCGGTCAATAGCGACTTTGCCATGTAAGGGGCATTAAAAGGGGTTAGAGCACCATTGGCGCCACCACGACGCGATCGCGGTGTGCCGATGGTTGCTTTGGCAGCCGGAGGCCTAACAGCCTCCGGATCTGCCATCTACAAAATCCTATTCATATGTCTAGTTACACTAGTGGGACTAAAAAAGAAGTAAAAAAAAAAAATGTACAAAAATAAAAAAAAAATGTCAATAATTAAAAATCACCTTTTTTCCCTTAAGTCCTTTATTAGTAAAAAAATTAAAATAAACTATACATAATTGGATTTGCCGCGTCCGTAACGGCTGAACTATAAAAGCATTATGTCATTTATCCCGCACGGTGAATGCCAAAAAAATGACAGACCATACCAGAATCGCCATTTTTCTTTGGTCATTTCACCTCCCAAAAATTTTTATAAAAAGGGATTTAAAAGTCGCATGTACCCCAAAATTGTACCAATAAAAACTGCATTTTCTCCTATTACATTTTTCATTTTCACTGCCTAATTCTAGTAAAATCTTTGAACACCTGTCGGATTAAAGTGCTCAGTACACCCCTAAATAAATGCCCTGATAGCCACTTCTCAGGGGTTTGTACTGTACTGGTACCTCAGGGGCTCTGCAAATTCGACATGGCATCCAAAAACCAATCTAGCAAAATCTGCATGCCAAATAGCAATTCTGCCATTCTGAGTCCTGCCGTGCATCCAAAGAACAGTTTATGACCACATGTGGGGTGTTGCCGTACTCAAGAGAAATTGCTTTACAAATGTTGGGGTGCTTGTTCTCTTTCATCCCTTGTGAAAATGAGAAGATTCTCCATTTTAGTGGAATTTTATTTATATTTTGCAAAAAAACTGTGGGATCTAAATTCACACTATACTTCTAGTTAGGTTCCTTGAGGGGTGTAGGTTTTCTAATGGGGTCTGACCCTTAAGGCCCAAACTAGACTACGTCATTAAGGGTTTAATAGGCCTTTTAAAACCATGCACCCACCTACCTTTTTGTTTTGCTTGCTATCACCCTCTTTCCAGAGAAAATCCACATTTTTCGATATGTAAATTAGGTTGCAAGTGCCACTTGGCAAACTGAAGCGCGGCAAGCACTCCTGCTCTCTGCAGTTAATCCTCCCTGACTCCGCTTCATGCTCATTACTGTTTCCTATGTCGGTTTTCATCCACCTACTTAGTGCCGATAGAGGAAATTGCTCCTCCTAGCCCTTATTCTCCTGCTATGAGTTTGCTGTGTTGGCTTTTCTGGGTGTACTGATGACGTCATGGCGCATGCACTGTGGCCCCATAAGGCCCCGGACATAATGTGAGTGGCGCAAGCGCAGGACTTCTGTGAAGGGAACGGTAACGTCATCATTTGGCAACGTCAGTCATGTCAATGCCATGTTTTCCTCCTAATGATGCCTGGCGTCTTTCTATGATTTTTTTTTTTTTTTTTTTTAAAAGGCACTCTTTTCTGTCTGTTCATGTGCTGCCAGCCACATCATACCTGTACACTTGGGGTGCCCAATTTTTGGGTAATTCAGGATGAACGTCCGAGTTGGGATTATTTTTAGCATGTTCTGGAATGCTGGATTAATGGAATTTTACTTTACAACAAGAAGTTTATATTACGGAATGTTGTTTTTTTTGGTCGTTTTCCTCTTGAATAAGCAGTCACAAAGTCCTGCTTTGTAAATATATCCATGGCTATAAACGTGTGTTATCTCTGGGAACCTGTTCTACTTGTAACCAGAGCTGATCCCACAATAGGAGAAGTCATTCATTCATCCTGGTATAATGACCCTCGTACAAAGCACAACTGTCCGGCGTTCACAGACCTCGCAATACTAAAACAATGTTAAGAATTTTTTATACCATTATACCCTATAACATGTATTTATTTAATCCTATATGACTTGTGTTCGCTCAAATCAGAAAGCATAATAAGGTTTTTCATTTTTGAACATAACAGCTCATCTATGAACAACACCACCATTTTAGTAAAATAGAACTACTGTAAATAAACTTTTATCGTTTTTATATATGTAGACAAGATCAGGTAAAGCAAAATTTTAAATATTGAAATTTGAGTTTTTACTTTCATGAAATCCCTACAGTTTACTTGTGGTTACTATTTGTCATTTTGGTCTGTAGCCATGGCACAGTTACCCATGGAGTGGCCACATTATGGCATTTTGAGGATTTGTCCCTTGTCCGCCTGTTTCTTATTAATGATACTGCACACTGTGTGGCTATATTAGTGAAGAACAGCTGGTTATGTTTGTATACCGCATGAATTTCCAGTTGTCCATACTGTATGTGCTTGTATAACAAGTGTAGATTATCATGTAATGACTTACTGGACTTTATGTAGGTAACGGAATGACTTCTGACATGAGACTACGTTACATTTCATCTATAAAGATGTTACTAATGACAGCTCAAAGTACATTATTTAATAGAGAAATGAAGTCCCCTGTCTAAGGTTGTACATTGTGCAGAGAGAGGGCTGAAGTAGTTCTCTCAACTGCTGACTCCTAGACAAGGCTTCAGTTACATGCATCTTATTGGTGTAATTCAGCTGCTGATGTTACAGATTGTGCTGTGACTTCCTGCTGGAGAAGGGAGAGAGAGAGCTGTCTGCTGTAGAGACAAGACTAAGGCCTCCTTCACTGGCAATATAAAGTGAATCAAAGAGCGCTTCTAAAAATGCCAGCTTTATTAAAATGTAACATGCGGGTTTTTTTTGTGCCGTGTTTGGTGGTAGTTTTCATTTAGTGTAATTTTGTACATGCTTTTTTTTTTTTTTAGCGCTTTTGAAGTACTATAGTGAAGCCTGTTGTAAAAGTGCCTAAAAAAGCCATACCCCACTGCATTTGGAAAAACGCAGCTGACTACAAAATTCCCTCAAGAACACCACAAACCACAACTAACTTGTAGGTAGTGGACACTATTTTAAATCTGACGTGTTACTTTGTGGTAATAAATTTGGAATGCTTTTACCTATACAAGCGATTCTGATATTGTTTTCTTGTGATATATTGTACTTTGTTAGTGAAAATATTTGGTTGATAAATTCAATACTTGTGAAAAACACCAAAATTTGGAGAAATTTTGCAAAAATTTGCATTTTCCAAAATGTAATTGTATTTGCTTGTAAAACAGATAGTACTAGCATTTGCTTGTAAAACAGATAGTACTAGCACACAAAATAGTTACTAGTTCATATTTCCCATATGTCTACTTGGTTTGCATTGTTTTTTGAACTTCCTTTTATTTTTCTAGGATGTTACAAGGCTTAGAACTTTATCAATTTCTCCCATTTTCAAGAAAATTTCAAAAGGCTGTTTTTTTAGGGACCTGTTCAGTTCTGAAGTGGTTTTGAGTGCCTTATATATTAGAAACCCCCATAAATCACCCCATTTTAAAAACTGCACCCCTCAAAGTATTCAAAACCGCATTAGAAAAGTTTCTTACATTTTTTTTAAGCGCTTCACAGGAAATAAAGCAAAGTAGAGGGGAAATTTACAAATTTCATTTTTTTTTGCCTAAATTCATTTAAAACACAAAGGGTTTTACCAGAAAAACGCAACTGAATAATTATTGCCCAGATTCTGCAGTTTTTATAAATATCCCACATGTGACTCTAGTGTGATAATGGACTGAAGCACCGGCCTCCGAAGCAAAGGAGCACCTAGTGTATTTTGTGGCCTCCTATTTTTTTTTTAGAATATATTTTAGGAACCATGTCAGGTTTGATGAGGTCTTGTGGTGCCAAAACAGTGGAAACCACCTAAAAGTGACCCTATTATGTAAACTACACCCCTCAAGAAATTTATCTAGGGGTATAGTTAGCATTTTGACCCCACCGGTTTTTGCTAGATTTATTGGAATTAGTCTCTGAAAACGGAAATCTACTTTTTTTTTCTGAAAAACTGCCTTTTTTTTTTTTCATTTTTACAAGAAATAAAGAATAAAAAGCACCCAAAAATTTGTACAGCATCTTTTCCCGATTACGGCAATACCCCATATGTGGTAATAAACTGTTGTTTGGACTCACGGCAGGGCTCAGAAGGGAAGGAGCGCCATTTGGATTTTGGAGCGCAAATTATGGAATGGTCGTGTTTGCAATGCCCTGGAGGAACCAAAACAGTGGAAACCCCGAAAAGTGACCCCATTTTGAAAACTACACCCCTCAATGAATTTAGCATTTTGACCCCACGTTTTTTTTTTGCAGAATTTAGTGGAATTAGGCCGTGAAAATGAATATCAGCATTTTTGTACAATTAAATGTTGAATTTTTTCGTTTTCACAAGGGATAAAGGAGAAAATGCCGCCCAACATTCATAAAGCAATTTCTCCCAAGTACGTCAATACCCCATATGTGGTAATAAATGTTATTTTTTTTATTAGAAATTAATTTCATTTCAGGACTGATCCTTTTTTTGCTTTTTCATTTTTGTTTTTCACTCCCAGCCTTCCAAGAGCTATAACTTTTTTATTTTTCCGTCCATTGAGTGGTGTGAGGCCTTATTTTTTTGTTGGAGGAGTTGTAGTTTCTGTTGACACCATTTAAAGTACCATATAATGTACTGGGAAACCGATAATAAAATTCTTTGTGGGCTGAAACTGAAAAAACTGATTCCTCCCTTGTTTTTGGGATTTCGTTTTTATGGCTTTCACCGTGCAGTAAAAAAAACATCTTAACTGTATTCTGCGGCTCACTACGATTACAATGATACCAAATTCATATAGGTTTTTTCTATTTTGCTACTTTTACAAAGCGAAAATGATTTGTTAAAAAAAAGAATTGTTTTGTATCACCACATTCTGAGAGCCATAACTTTTTATTGTTTTATCGACTGAGCGGTTTGAGGGCTTATTTTCGGCGGGACAAGGTGTAGTTTTTATTGGTACGATTTTTTTGGTACATTTAATTTTTTGATCTCTTTTCATTAATTTTTTTTGAGAACAAAGGTGACCAAAAAACAGTAATTTTAGAGTTTTACAGTCTTTATTACTTACGGCGTCCACTGTGCACTATACACTACTTTTTACTCTATTCTGCGGGTCGGGAAGATTACGGCGATACCATATGTATATCGTTTTTTTTATGTTTTGCAGCGTTTGCACAATAAAATCACTTTTTTTTATAAAATAATAAATTTCTTGTGTCACCATATTCTGAGAGCCATAACTTTTTTTCTTTTTCAGTCAAAATAGCTGTGTAAGGGCTTCTTTTTTTGCGGGACGGGTTGTAGTTTTTATTAGTACTATTTCGGGGTTAATGCGACTTTTTGATCACTTTTTATTCTATATTTTGGGAGGGGTGGTGACCAAAATATAGCGATTCTGGCATTGTTTTTTATAAAAAAAAAAATCGGTGTTTACCGTGCGGGAAAAATAAAATGAATTGTATAATTTGTGTCGTTACGAACGCGGTGATACCAAAATGTGTACTTTTTTTTTTTTTTTTTACTTTTTTCCCCCTCTAATAAAAGCATCATTTTTTTTTTTTTTAACTTATAACTTTTTTTATTTTTACACTTTTATAAAACATTTTTTTTTTTTTTTACTTGTCACACTTTTTGTTTTTTTGATCTGCAGCACTGATCGCTGCTAGAATACATTACACTACCTACGTTTGGTCTATGTTTGTCATGGTTTATGTTGGGATACTGTTTTTTGAAAGCACTGAAAAGCGTAGTCTGTCACACTGTTCTGTACTAGCGTTGATCTCAATGGACGACGTATGCAAACGTAATGCTATACGTTTGCATCCGTTTACATACATTAAATCGTTGCTTTTTTTTTCTTTTTTAGTTTTTTTTTCTATTAGTGTTCACTTAAAAAAAAAAAGTATAATTTTTTTTAGATCAAAAACAGACAAACGTATGAGTATATGCTAAACGTACACGCTATAAAAAAACAGACGTAAACAGAAAATGGTACACGTTTTATATACGTTTTTTATATTAAAAAATACATATACGGCCAGCGGAAAGCACAAATGCGATGTGAATGGGGCCTTAAAGACTGTGACAGAGCAGACTTATCACATTATCATTAAAAGGCTGGTCTTTTTTTTAATTATTTTTTTTTAGCTAGGATAGCAACACTGTACACAGACAATACAGGAAGGGCGTATGTATCTCAAATATGACCATCCCAGGGAAGTTTTTTAAAATAAATGTAAATGGCTACAACATTTTAAAAAAGAACAAACACATTATTTCTGTTTGAACAGATAAATTTGAATGATGAAACTAAAACGAAATACAATAGACATATTTTCTTTTAAAGGTCTGGGACCTGATCCAAATTTTGAAAGTGAAATGAATGGGAAATCTATTGTCATATGTAAATGTTTTAATGAAAACAAATGATCTATGTAATCCACCCTACAGGTATAGATACTTTTACGGTGGCTCTACAGTGTTTTTAGAAAAAAGCTATATTTTTCCTGGTGTTTTTTTGCTGCCATAATTACTACGGCCAGATGTTCGCTTAAAGTCCACGAGAGAAATATTAAACGCATTACAGTGTTTTTTCCACCTCTTAAAAAAACTGTATGTGACAATGTGTGTTATACTTTTTACATGTACGTCAGGTGATTATCATGTACCTCTCATAGAGGGGCTTTGTCTGTGTCAAGAAAGAAACTCGCACTCTATGGCCCTATTCACATTTTTGCCCTACGTCCAGGTTGTATGTCAGGAAAGCCCCTGATGTAGACCCTAAACGTGTCCATAAGTTTCCGTCAGACTGGTATACATCTGTGTATATACCTTGTACGCTATCGCATACAACTGGATCCCGTAAAAAGTGTAATCCTATGTGTGACGTATGCCACTGTATAGCATACGTCACAGGCATCCATTAAACGTAGATGTGATGAGCTTTTTAATAGTTAATCATGACATATATGATAAACGGACACCATAATAGTCTAAGGGTGACGGATGACACTGTTAGGCATCCGTCACAGCCTATGTTTAACGTATATATCAGGAGCTTTCCTCGATGTATACGCTAAAACTAGTCCAAAAAACGTGATGTGAACAGGGCCTAATTAGGAAACTATTAAGGGTCATGGAAAAGGGACTGTCGACAATGTGAATTAATGTTCTCCTGACATGTCTGTTTTAGTAATTACTTGGATTCCTCATGAAATAACAATGCTGGAACATATTTTCTTAGAACTCTGGTTTGTGCCATTCCTCTGTTATTCCTCCTGGAAATGTATGCGTAAATTTACAACTGGTAGTTACCATTCCCTTGTGAGTATGTGCGTCTCTACACTGTCTGATGCTGTCTGCACTGAATTGCTTTATTTTATTAAACTATATTTTTTACACAGTGTGTATGAGATTTGTTCAAATCTCATCCACTCTGCTACTACTGTATTACGCTGTGGATCTTCCTCAATGAAATATGTAGCTGAAAGTCTGCAGTGTTTACGCTTCGTGTGAACATACCCTTACTGGTACCATTTGTTACACCAGAACTTTTATACTCTTTAATACATTAAAGTTACATGGGTTGAAAAAAGACACGGGTCCATCAAGTTCAACCTTTGACATTCCTCTGCTGTGTTGTCTAATCTGTCATACTACTGGTGAATTGTGGACATCGCTGCATAAATACTAATACTGTACTCGTGCTAGTGACCATTGGTAATAATGGAGAGCGTTTTGGTTACCTAAGGTCCTGTTCACATCAGCGTTCGGGTTCCGCTCAACCTTTCCGTCAAAGGAACCGATCAACGGAAAGCCGAACGAAAACTATAGCTTCCGTTCGCATTACCATTCATTTCAATGGCAATGCTTCCGTTTTCAGTATTTTCCGTTCCGCAAAGTTTACATTTTTTTCACGGAAACCATAGTGCTGTCGACTGCGCTATTGTTTCCTCAAAGAAAACCAGAACGGAAACATGCTGAAACGGAAGCACTACCATTAAAATCAAACGGAAGTGATCGTTTCCATTCGGCTTTCGGTTCATTGGTTCCTCTGTCGGAGAGGTTGAACGGAACCGATAAACGGAAGCCGAACGCTGATGTGAACAGGCCCTTAGTTCATATGGCTGTGCAGAGAATGCGTTGCAGCAAGTGTTAAATATAACAAATGCCAGGTTTTGTTCTTGGCGTGCCCTCTATGCATGTCTGGATTTTTCTCTGTGTTAGGTGATCTCATGTTAGAACCGAGGCTGAAAACGTGTGGAGAGGATTGCGTACTTGAGATGAATTTACACATCAACATGGAAGGAATGCATTGCCCTGCCCTGGCTGCACTCCCTGTTTTGGCTTTGTCCCCAGCTCACTCAGGAGAATTGAAAATCATTTGTGATACCGGCAAGGGTATAAATTATGACCTTGAAATAGAGGACAAATTAAAATGCAAATACGCACCTAATCCTGCAGTAAAAAAAACATGAATTGGGGCAGGTTTTCTGCAGCCTGCTAGTTTGTGTAATTGCTGCGGAAATTTTCAGCAGCAAATCTGTTAGGTGTGGACACTGCCTTAGAAAGGGGCCACATAATTGGCTTTTATTTATTTAAAGCATATATAAACTTTCACAAAACATAGAACATCCATAAGCCCGTCGCCTAATGAGGAGCACCGAAACAGCCGAAGGAGCAGAGCACTTAGGTGAGCGTTTCTGCACCTTCGTTTCAGTGACGGTGGGAGTCTCAGCACCTGGACCCCCAACGATCTAAACTTCTGCTATGTGTCCTTGACATATTAAAAGTTTTGTGAAAGTAGTTACTCTTTAAGTATTTCTCCTGAAAAATCATCAAAAGCAGCTGAAATACTCCAATAGCTGATGCTCCAAATATCAGTTGTGTCATATACTTCTTTTTGCCTGTGGAAGTGTCAATGTATTTCCGCCTTTCCGTTAGACTGGGTTCTCAGGCTGCGGACAAATACGTGTTAGGCGGCAATTTTCATAAAATGACAGCAAAATAATGAATTGTTCTTTATGACCTACCCAGATAGGAGGGTAAAAAAATATTTTTATATTTATTTTTAAAACATGTTTTTATTATGACGTTTCCAATTTTATAACATCAGAACATAGAAATTTAAAAAAGTCATCATTGTGTAAGAATTTATATTTTAAATGGTTAATGGCTTGGTGTTTTAACTTTCCTTTATAATGGAAGCCATAATGCTGTGCTGTATCTGCCATATAACTGATCTTAAAGGTGACAGATAAACCCCCACTTTCTTATATTGGGGTCCATTGAGGTTCCACTGTGACTAAACCCTCGATGGAATGTGAGAAAATAACACTAAAATATATCACTTTTTTTGCATTTACCTTTTAAGCTAAAAAAAAGTAGTGAAGTATAACTGAAAGCTATATACAGTTAAATCCCTTTAGGTAATGGGAACCGATGCTGGATTATCAAATATTCTGGATTATTGGACGGTCATAGAAAAATCTATAAAATTTACGAAAAGAAAAGCCCAAAATAAAATGTCTACTTTTTTTTTTTAATCAGATGAGTTTCCTTATTAGTTCTCTCTACTCAGTCTTCTGCTCATGGTCTTGGATTATTAGATGGTTAATTAAAAGAATTTCACTGTACTTCTCTGTCTTGGAGCCCTCCCAGTTTTGGATAATGAAAATTCCATCAAAATTTGCCTCAAAGGGTTTTTTTTTTTAATAAAGAAGGCACTTTATCTGTGTTTGAAAATAAATTGTCTGTTTACTTCTGTAATTTGTTATTTTTGTCTGTAAAACTCTTTTCATGTGTCAATCTTTGCTAACAGCCTGCAGAAGTAAGAGACAACAAATTTATTAAGAGGCACACACTTCTTAATAAATTTGTTGCGTCTTTGGCTATCCTTGCGCCACAGAGTGAAATGTACGCCAGCTACAGGCAAAAAAATTATAGAAATATGTTGGCCGCGGGTGATCCCTCCTCTTCTATTAAGCCCCACTCACTTTTTGTAAAGCCACGTTAACGGTGGAAAAGGTAAAAAGTCGCAAATTATAGCGCAAATATGGTGTGCTCCGTAATTTGTGACTTCTTGATGTCCGAAAACGGTCTAAAGCTCTTCGTAAGTTCTTGCTATAGACAAATCAAAGGTTTACCTTTCATATAAGAAATTGATATTATTGCTGTGTTGGTGCATATATTGAAGCATTGGTTCTAGGGTGGAATACCTCTGGAATATGGCATCTGATGGAGCATGGCACAAATTAATTTCTAATTTATACAGAATTGAATAGCAAAAAAACTTCCTATGTCGCTGCGTGATATTTGAAGCAGTCGGAGGTACAGTTGGGCCCCATACACCACAAAAAAGCTTGTGTAAATACCAAGCCAAGCAATGTCTGCTGGTCCGTAGCGTCTAAGTGATAATTGGAATTGTTTAGTGCACGTTTTATTAAAAGTTTATTTTTGTTTTACAGAAAAACCCGGACTACCTGCGGCTGTGGTTGGACAGTTTTGTTTCTAGTTATGAACAATTCCTAGATGTTGACTTTGATGAGTTACCAACCAGGTAAAACCCAAAAAATGTATCAACAGTATATAATGATCTGAAAGGGGGTTCATTGTTTTATTTATTTTTATATTTTTTTTTTGTGGTTTTTTTTTTCGTTTTTCAAAACTAGCAATGCTGTCCAAGTGAGCTCATTGTAGGCTGATTCTAAGCTATTTTATATATACATATCTTGCCGTTGAAATAGCTGCTCTCTGTCGTTTTTATCTGATGATGGTGTCTCATTATTTGTTTTGGAAATCTACTTTCAGAAAATGACCTACTGTTTAGATTCTATTTTTATGTAAAACATATTTTTGAAATATTTTTGGTTTTTTTCCCCCTATCACTCTGGTGTTTTCTAACTGTGTTAGAAGGCTAATGGATGATTAGAAAACACTTGAAAACCCTTGTGCAATTATGTTAGCACCGCTGTAAACAGTTTTGCTGTTTAGAGGAGCTATAAAACTGACCTTCCTTTGAGCTAGTTGAGAATCTGGAGCATTACATTTGTGTGTTTGATTAAACTCTCAAAATGGCTAGAAAAAGAGAGCTTTCATGTGAAACTCGACAGTCTATTCTTGTTCTTACAAATGAAGGCTATTCCATGCGAGAAATTGCCAAGAAACTGAAGATTTCCTACAACGGTGTGTACTACTCCCTTCAGAGGACAGCACACACAGGCTCTAACCAGAGTAGAAAGAGAAGTGGGAGGCCCCGCTGCACAACTGAGCAGCAACACAAGTACATTAGAGTCTCTAGTTTGAGAAATAGACGCCTCACAGGTCCTCAACTGGCAGCTTCATTAAATAGTACCCGCAAAACGCGAGTGTCAACGTCTACAGTAAAGAGGCGACTCCGGGATGCTGGCCTTCAGGGCAGAGTGGCAAAGAAAAAGCCATATCTGAGACTGGCTAATAAAAGGAAAAGATTAATATGGGCAAAAGCACATAGACATTGGACAGCGGAAGATTGGAAAAAAGTGTTATGGACAGACGAATCGAAGTTTGAGGTGTTTGGATCACACAGAAGAACATTTGTGAGACGCAGAACAACTGAAAAGATGCTGGAAGAGTGCCTGACGCCATCTGTCAAGCATGGTGGAGGTAATGTGATGGTCTGGGGTTCCTTTGGTGCTGGTAAAGTGGGAGATTTGTACAAGGTAAAAGGGAGTTTGAATAAGGAAGGCTATCACTCCATTTTGCAACGCCATACCCTGTGGACAGCGCTTGATTGGAGCCAATTTCATCCTACAACAGGACAATGACCCAAAGCACACCTCCAAATTATGCAATAACTATTTAGGGAAGAAGCAGGCAGCTGGTATTCTATCCGTAATGGAGTGGCCAGCGCAGTCACCAGATCTCAACCCCATAGAGCTGTTGTGGGAGCAGCTTGACCGTATGGTACGCAAGAAGTGCCCATCAAGCCAATCCAACTTGTGGGAGGAGCTTCTGGAAGCATGGGGTGAAATTTCTCCCGATTACCTCAGCAAATTAACAGCTAGAATGCCAAAGGTCTGCAATGCTGTAATTGCTGCAAATGGAGCATTCTTTGACGAAAGCAAAGTTTGAAGGAGAAAATTATTATTTCAAATAAAAATCATTATTTCTAACCTTGTCAATGTCTTGACTATATTTTCTAGTCATTTTGCAACTCATTTGATAAATATAAGTGTGAGTTTTCATGGAAAACACAAAATTGTCTGGGTGACCCCAAACTTTTGAACGGTAGTATATATATATATATATATATATATATATATATATATATATATATATATATATATATATTATATATGTAGCGGAAAACTGCTGCAATGTAAGAATGCTTTAAAAAATAGAAGTGTTAATTGTAGTTTGTTGATTGATTAAAAAAAATGCTAAGTGAATGGACAGAAGAGAAATCTAAATCAAATCAATATTTGGTGTGGCCACCCTTTGCCTTAAAAACAGCATCAATTCTTCTAGGTATACTTGCACTCTGTTTTTGAAGGAACTTGGCAGGGAGGTTGTTCCAAACATCTTGGAGAACTAACCGCAGATCTTCCTTGAATGTAGGCTTCCTAAAATCCTTCTGTCTCTTCATGTAATCCCAGACAGACTCGATGATATTGAGATCAAGGCTGTGTGGGAGCCATATAATCACTTGAGGTGATCGATAGCAGCTGGATCCTGCATGTCAGAGACATGCAGGACCCGCTGTTGCCAAAGCCATCAGTCCCACTGACCTGGCAAATACAGGTTTTAGTGCACTATACAACTTTTATGTATCCATGATACATAGAAGCAGTATCTGAAAAAGTAAACATTTTTAATCAAAATAAATTACAAAGTTGCACAACACACTGAATACACTGATTTGGTAAAAATAAAAAAAGACTTCAAAGGTTTACATAGCCTTTAACCCCTTAATGACCGCCGATTAGCCTTTTCACGGCGGTCATTAATGGGCTTTATTCTACAGTGCCGCTATTCCACGGCGCTGCATTAGAATAAAGTAAACAGAGCAGGGAGCCGTGAAATCTCCCTGCTCTCAGCTGCCAGAGGCAGCTGAGGGCTGGGGGCGTCCCTGCTCTGCCGGGTGATATCGATATTAGTATTGATCTCACCCGTTTAACCCCTCAGATTCGGTGCACAATAGCGTGCACCGCATCTGAGTGATTTTAGAGAGAGGGAGGGAGCTCCCTCTCTCTCCCACTGACACCCGGCGATAAGATCGCCGAGTGTCTGTGTTTGCGATGGCAGCCGGGGGCCTAATAAAGGCCCCCAGTTCTGCCTGTAATGAAAGCCTGCTAGGCTATGCCAGAGGCATGACCTAGCAGATGCCTGTCTGTTTTAAACGGACAGGCAGTAATACACTGCAATACAAAAGTATTGCAGTGTATTATAAATGCGATCGGATGATCGCATATGAAAGTCCCCTAGTAGGACAAGTAAAAAAAAAAAAAGTTGAATAAAGTTAATAAAAAAAAATGTGAAAAAAAAAAATGAAAAACCCACTTTTTCCCCTTACAAACTGCTTTATTATTAAAAAAAAACACAATAAAGCAAAAAGGTTACGCATATTTGGTATCGCCGCTTCCGTAACGACCCCGACTATAAAGCTGTTACATTATTTAACCCGCACGGTGAACGCTGTCAAAAATAAAATAAAAAAACTATGGAAAAATTGCTGTTTTCTGTTAATCCCGACTTAAAAAAAATGTGATAAAAATTTATCAAAAAGTCGCATCTACTCCAAAATGCTACCAATAAAAACTACAAGTCGTCCCGCAAAAAACAAGCTCTCATGCAACTGCATCGGCGGAACAATAAAATAGTTATAGCTCTTCGAATGTGACGATGGAACAACTTAAAAAATGGCTTGGTCATTAGGGCCCAGAATGCAAGCAGGGGGAAGGGGTTAAATACAATGCACAAATATCACTATTATAAATATAATTGTTGTTTGTAAACACTTGGTAAAGTATTGTTGATGCGATGTATTTTTATTGCTAACAAATTCCATTGAACATCACAACTTAAAAAAAAATAAAATAAAAAATGGTAGTGTGTAGAGCCAACCATGCTTTTTTTATGTCCATGTTCCTGCTGTAGAACCACACATCGTATCATATCCGCCCTGTGTGAACTCAGCCTTACAGTTAGAATTTAGAAAATAAAAGAACAATTTGAATAAACAGCATTTCAATATAGATTTTTTTTTTTATTGGTAAACCATTTTCTAAGATGACTTAGGGCTTGTGCGCACGTAATGGAATTGCTGCAGAAAATCTCTGCAGCATTTCCGTTAAAACTAGCAGACATTCCGCTGCGGAAAAACAGCACCAATTCCCGCGGTTTTTACTGCAGAAAATGGTGCAGATTTTGCGGCGTCTTTTTCAATGCTGTGAGATCGTAACATCTCCTCTGAAATACGCAGCAATTTAGTCCACTTTCCGCAGCAGGAATTGACCTGCTGCGGTACGCAAAATACGCACGGCAAGGCAATTTCTGCGTGTGGATGAGATTTGTTGAATCTCACCCACTTTGCTGTTACTGTATTCTGCTGTGTATTTTCCGTCTGCAATTCCAGATTGAAAATACGCAGCAATTCCGTTAAGTGTGGACAAGCCCTAAAACTGTTGTATTTTGACACAGGCAACTCTAAATCCCCTCATCCCTTAACCTAGCTCTTTAGTTCCTCGCTCCCTGCTGCCCTATGGATGGGATTTTTATACAATGAACGGCGGTGGTCTCCACAGCCATAGGACTCAGGACGGCGGCATCCCCTTCTATTCTGGCGCTGCACAGTAGCTGAATTCGTTCAGCTCATGCGCAGTTACAGGCAGCAGAATGTTCTTCTCTCCGATGGCGCTGAATGTGCTCAGCCACTGTTCAGAACCTGCGCAGAAGGGGCCGCAGTCGGTGAAGTGGTTACGTGGGTAATTTGCGTGACTGCCACTATCTTGTCCTATGGAGGCAGAGACTGTCGTTGTCCATTATTTACATACCCTAACCATGGGCAGCAGGTGGCCTCGAACCTAAGATCTGGGGTAAGGAATGGGGGGTTTTAGAGTTGCATGTCTAAGAACATAACAGTTTAGGGCATTTTAAACATTTTACTAGACAGTGGCCAACCTCTTTAACTCTGATGCTAGTTAGAGGTTCCATAAAGGCCCTGGCACTTTACAGGTACTTTCAGCCACTTTCATTTCTCTTCTCAGAGTGGACGATGAACCCCCAGGGTTATCCATGCTTGAAGACCACATCTTACAAGTGCTCCGGCTCCAGCTGCTGTACTGTGTGCAGAAAACAGCGGATGGACTGGAGGAGGAGCAGCAGGCGTTGTCCCTGCTGCTTGTCAAATTCTTCATTATAATTTGCAGGTATATTTCTGCTTCCTATGCAATTACCTACTTCCTTACTGTCTATTGCTGCGATATAGCTATGAGGTTCTTTTCCTCTGTAATGATAGTGTTTTGATGTCCTGATATTTATGTAATTCGATATTTTCATCCATGTTTATAATTAGGGCATTTTGGGCCTGTTCACATCAGTGTTGGCGTTCCGGGGTTCCGTCGGAGGTGAACCCCGCAACGGAAAGTCGAGCTGAAACCACAGTTTCCGTCACCATTGATCTCAACGGTGACGGAAACATTGCTAATGGTTTCCGTTCGTCACCATTCCGGCAGGTTTCCGGTTTAATGACAGAATGAATACCGTAGTCGACACAACTGAGACAAACGGAAACCATTTGCACCGGATCCATCACCATTGAAGTCAATAGTGATGCAAACAGAAACCTATGGTTTCCGTTTCTTTCAGTCAGGGTTCCTTTCTGACAGGAAGCTACGACGGAACGCCAGAGCGGAACCCTGACGCAGATGTGAACGAAGCCTATCAAACGAAGTTATCAAGTCCGTAACATCATATATTGATAGTACATAAACAGTACATTGTGAGGCACTCCTTCCCCCCCTTTTAGTGAGCATGTAGGAGAGGCATATACTAATGTTGTGCAATTGGTCAGATATCAGATGTTCTCCAGCTATTTGAGCTTGAATCCTGGATTGTTCTGCTGTTTGCCGTTTTGATAGTTGTGTTGTCACCTGGGTTTTCGTTATTTACTGGAGTGTTTGCCTAAATGGACTTACTGTTTAATTCTCTATTCACATTCAACAATATCTATTCTCAGAAACCTGTCCAACGTAGAGGAGATTGGATGCTGCTCATACATTAACCATGTAATTACAATGACAACCCTCTATGTCCAGCAGGTATTCCACATTATGTTTAAATCATTTTTATACTATTGTTTTATAGTCATTTTATCTTTATTGTAAAAAGCTTAAAGAGTGGCTATACGTTCATCAAACTTTGATGTGAGACATATCAAAAGTTTGGATCCGGAGGTGTCCGGGTGCTAAAATTAGCGAAATGAAGGCTCCGAAGCGCTCAGCTGACATATCAAAGTTTGATGAAAGTGTAGTGACTCTTTAATCTTATTTACATCCTGCGTTCTAGATTTAATACATCAGCAAATCTAAAATGTAGCAACTGTCTCGTGTGTGTTTTGTATTGTGGTTTTTTGCTATTTTGTTTTATTTGTTTTTTTGTGTGCTTTTACTTTGTGTAGGATAAAAATGATCACCCACAAACAGACTACCTGCTGCTGATTTTCTGAATATGGATTTATTTATTTAGGCTAGAATTACACATGCAGTTTTTGTGACAGTGGTAGGTTACATTCAGTCGAGTGTAGCTAACCTCGGACATGAAAAACAGCAGTTTTTCACGTCTGATGTGCACCCGTGTGGAACGCGTTGTCACGGATCCCCCATAGACTAGAGTCTATGGAGCAATGCGTGACACGCAGGAAAATAGGACATGTCCTATTTTTTCACGGACCCGTCACACGCTCCGTTGAAGCAACGATCTTGTGAACAGCCCAATTGAAATACATTAGTCCTTGTGACGGCCGTTGTTTAAACGGCCGTGTCACGGACGAGATACGTGCTTGTCTGAATAAACCCTTAGGTGCAGATGTTTTTTTTTTTTTGCCAAAGCCAGTGGATAAAAAAGAGAAAAAAGTAGAAAGGAAAGATTGATACTTTGAGTCTTTTGTATCCACTCCTTTATTTGGCTCAAAAAACTGCCTCAAAAACAGCATATGTAATTCCAGCTTAATGCCAGCTTCACACAGCATGTTTTGCATGCTGATTGCGAAGTTTTTCAGCGTCGGTATCAGCGTGTAAAATATTAGTTTTTTTGTTCTCATTGCTTTCAATGGGGATCAGCACTGTAGTATATACGACACTGATTTTTTTCCATTGTAGTGAATGTGTCTGAGCTGCAATACCACACATAACCTGTGGAGAGGTGTGGCACTGTTTTTGTAAGACAGCGCCATGTTTTTCTGAGCAAATATATTTATATAAGGCAGTGTGTGTATATATGTATATATATATATATATATATATATATATATATATATATATATCCGTAGCAAATATGCAATAATAAGGGATGTCTACAAGGGGCAAACACTTCAAAGGTAACTCATTTTAAAAAAACGTCTGTAAAATGTTTTCGATCAGTGGGGATCCAGATGCTGAGGCCCCCAATGATTGCAAGAATGAAGGGATATAGGTACTCTGCTGAAAGCTGTGCCATTTTTGGCTCCTATTAGCAACTTTTGTCTCTCCTCCTTTCTTGTCTCTGACATATTGGGCTTTCATGTATTTCTGACACAGTTTGCCGCATTGTTGTTGCTGCTGTAAAAAATTCTGGGACTCCATTAAAGTCATCAAGACAAGCCGTATCTGTTCAAAAACCGATTATAAATGGAAGCCATCACACTAGTGTGACCAGAGCCTAATACATTTTGTTTTGGTTCTTCACAGTATTCAAAGTCACCTGTCTGTAAATTTTGATGTTTCTATTAACTAATAGAAGCTGAGATCCCTGCATAACTGGGTTCTCACAGCTGAGTGTTCGCCCCAATTGTATCCAGATCCTTAGCTAATGTAATTGGCTCTCAGAGGGTTGTCTGAACCGGATAAAATTGTATCTACCTCTCAGCTTTGAGGGTCATCTCTGTATGAGGTTTCAGCTTCTGGATTTTAACAAGGTTATTTCCATTTACTGACAGCAAGCACTGATCTTGAAAATGGTGAGGATTTGAGACCAGAAGTTTTTCAAAAAGTTGCAGAACGTTCCTTATTACAATGATAGCGTTTTATTTACATATAACCAGAAAACCCCTTGAATCGCAGTGCAAATAATAATTACCAAACTTTGGCAACTGTTCTTCTCATTTTCTTGACTTGAACTTCAAAGCATTTCAGTAAATAATAATGTATGATAACTCTTTTGCAGCTTAAAAGTAAAACAAAGGAGAAAGAAGTCACAGACCAAGCCCCTATAGAGGAATTTGTTAGACATGCTCTGGTGTTTTGTGAAAGCCTCTATGACCCATATCGGAACTGGCGGAATATTGTGTCCGGGTATGTCTGGTGAAGAAACGACAAAACATTCCTATCAATATATAAACATGGTGTATGACAATTCTGTATATCATTTACTCATATGATAAATTCTATTCAATACCCTAAGCTTATGTTTGGAGATGAGATTTAAACCAAGATGGCACATACATACACTTGGCACAAAGCATTTATGCACCCGGGCTTTCCCGGTAGAGAAGGCCCCTCCGCAATATATCAGTGCTTTGTGCATTTATTAATTCTCATTACTCTCTTATATTGTCTTTTTTTATTCATTTTTCACAGTCAAAGTAAACACTATAGCTGGTGTTTTTTTTTGTTTTTTTTTATCTATGGGATTGATTACCTTATTAATAAAAAATATTTCTAAAGAAGCAGGTCTTCGCATGTAATAAAGCAACAGTGAGGTCTGGGAAAAGGAGTTCTGGAGTGTCTTCACCACTGACATGAATATAATTTCCTGGATAGACAATTTTTATCTTTTGACCTTGCAAACCGATTCTTGTTAGTCAGGTTCCATTCTATTTAGTGATGACCTCCATCTTCTTGGGACATCTATATTTACTCTTCACTTTGAATTTTTAGGCTTTGACTGGAGGCTTTAAAGCCTATGTGTAAGCAGTCATTTAAATCCGTTTTCTTGAGACTGATTTGACAATATGTCATATCATAAACTTCTATAGGAACTACGCTTTCATCAAACTTTTGATATGTTCTAGAGACATTTAAAAAGTTTGGATCAGTGGGGGTCCGGGTGCTGAGACCCCCCCACCGTTGCGGAAATGAAGGTGCAGAGGCACTCAGCTAAACTCTATACTCCTTCGGCTGTGAACAGCGCTCATCATCCAGCTGAAGACGGCTCACATAAAACATCTGTGTAAGCAGTCTTCAGCTTCACATGGAGCGCCGATCACAGACCACATCTCAGCTGAGCGCTTTTGCACCTTCGTTTCAGCAACGGTGGGGATCTCGGCACTCGAACCCCCACTGATCCAAACTTTTTATATGTCTCTGACATATCAAAAGTTTGATGAAAGTGTAGTTGCCCTTTAAAGTCTATAGGCACTTTTGTTCTGTCCAAAAAAATAAAAAATCCTACCATTTTGTGTTTACAGCTCATATGCAGACCTATATGTCTCCATGGTTACAGGCTACAGACAAATGTGTCTAGTCCGATCCTGCAGTCATCTGTTACTCCCTATTATTTGCCCCCTCTTCTACTGCCTATATCTTAGAAAGAAGAGGGGGCAGATGGAAAAGGGGTAATACTTGTCTGAAGTATCAGACTACACACAGGGTTTGTTTGTAGTCTGTAACCATGGAGATATACTGTATGGGCAGAGTTGCTTAATTTACTATTTTGGGTACATTGAAGAAATAAAAAAAAAAAGGTTGCAAAGATATGCGTTCCCTTAGAAAAAAAAAACAATTTTGCACCTAAGTTTCCTTTTTAATGGTCCCAAAATTGTAGACTTCATGCAATTTGTCAATATTTAGACTCCCTTTCACTGCAGTATGGAGAGAGGAAAGTGACATTGTCTCTGAAGAGCTCATACTTGTCACTTTGGTTACTCGTTGTAGCTCCTTGAACACTTTCCAACGTGTTGTAATGAGCGCGCTACTTCTTTTTCCCATACAATACTTCTGATTCCACCAAGAGTATTGGGGTCCAAGGATGGGCAGATGTTTAGTCAGCCGTTCACATTGGCAAGATATTTGCCTATTTATGCCCACACTATAGTAAGTCCTGTGCGTGTGTTGCTTTCAAATCTGCTTAAATATGACATAGATACAATAGGCATATATATTATAACCGGTGTGAAATGGATAAGTCGGTCTGTACAGACATGAACAGTGGTTAATACTTTGTGAATGACTACCACATCTTCTAATGAACCACATTGTCTTTCAGACGAACCATCAATCTTGTGGAAAAGAGCAGACAGAAATACAAAGCCGCTCCTCTAACTGTAGAATTCATTCCCTTTTTTTACCGTGAGTATTGATGTTGCACGAAAACTAATAGCCTCTTCCTACTGTTGAATCTTATGGATGACATCTCTTTGTTTCAGAATGTTTCCAAGAAAGTGAACATCTCAAAGAAAGTTTAAAATGCTGCTTATTACATCTGTTTGGAGCTGTTTTATCTGGTGGACAAGTAAGTTGTCACTCTGATTTTGTTTTATATTTAAGGCTATGATTTGCGCTTGGTATTCAGTTTTTCTGTTCCGTCATAGAAGCAGAAAAATAGAGTTCAATGCTGTGATGTATCCTTCACATGGCAGACACCAACAGCGCCCGACGGACCCTATTGACTTTAGTGGGTTCCGTTGGGTTTCCGTCATTTTAATAGAAAATATAGTGCTGCATGCTGTGCTATTTTTTTACGCCATTCAATTTTGGAGTGTAGCTGTCATAGAATGGAGACGAGTAACAAGGATTCATTGCTCACATTGAGAGTCACTCCATTTCTGGAAGACCGCAATAGTGTCCGTGGATTCACTTCCAATAAAATAGTTTAAAGAGAACCTTTCACCTCCCCATACATGTGCAGCTGAGTGCACCATGTAATAGGCAGGGCTGCACAAACCCTGGGGCACTTTACATTATTTTCCTATCCTCCTCCGTTATTTAGATATCGGTGCCGTTATATTTGGCGCCCGATATTTAAATAACCACCTGAACTGTCAATGGGGCGTATAATTGGCGAAGGGTGCGTGTAACATTGCTGTGACACTGTCCAATCAGCTACTGACAGTGTCACAGCAAGAGCTGGAGAGAGTAGAGCGTGTGCGCGCGCACGCCCATCGCGGAGGTGTGCGCGCGCACGCTCTCACTCATTCTTCAGCTCTCTGCAGAGAAGGACAACAAGACTGATCTCTCGTGAGAAATCACAGTCTTGTCGTCCTTCTCTGCCCCCTTGCCAAGTACATGCCTCATTGACAGTTCAGGGGGTTATTTAAATATCGGGCGCCAAATATAACGACACCGATATCTAAAGAACGGAGAAGGATAGGAAAAAAATTTTAAGTGCCCCAGGGTTTGTGCAGCCCTGCCTATTACATGGTTCACTCAGCTGCACATGTATGGGCAGGTGAAAGGCTTTCTTTAAACGTTGCTGGCTACTATACCAGTGATTAGTGCATGAAGGTGTGTGAATTCTGCTACATCATTTGTTTGCCGTTCAGTGCACTGCCATGATATTTGTTGCTTCCGTTTATGGCTTTGATCAGAATGCTAGCAATTTAACTTTTGTTTCCGATTTGCAGAAAAATGCTCTTCTGCTCATTTCTCCAGCCACCATGGAAGTCCTAATGCGTGTATTAGCAGACTGTGACGCATGGGATGAACGTGACCCGGATGAAGTGAGTCGTAAGGTAGAGCTGACCCTAAAGTGTCTCACAGAGGTCGTGCACACGTTGTTGGTCAGTAGTTCTGACCAGCGGCAAGTAGAAATCGGCACTATTTTAGAGAATTACTTCAAGCTACTTAACTCTGACCACTCTGCATTACCGGGATTGAGAAGAACCAGGCAATGGGAAAGCAGGTTCATCACTCTGCAGATCAAGATGCTAAGTGAGTTTTCCACAAAGATATGCGATTTAGAGGCTTTAGTGATAAAAGGGTTCCACCGGGAACACAAAATGTATTCCAGATATGTAATACAACATATGTGTCAAATTTGGTCCCCAAGTGCTGATCCCAGAGACAGAAGGGGTGGTGTGAGTGGTTCCTAATCCATTTTGCATCTCTATTTTTAACCCCTTAACGATCGCCCCACCATCTTTTGACGGCAGGCGGTGCAGGTGCTTTGTCTACAGCGACGTCTTTTGGCATCGCTGTAGAAGAGGCTGATGAGCGCTCCTGTGAGTGCTCATCCTCTAAGTAGGAGCTGTAACTTACAGCTCCTGATCTTAGAACAGCCTGCTAAATACAGCTGGGGTCGGAAAACATTCCAACACTAGCTGTTTAACCCTTTGATCACCGCGGTCCTTGACTGCGGCATGATCAAAGGGAACTCCCGTCATCAAATACCTGCTGACGTGATCAAAGACCGTAGAATCCCTCTGCAGTCAGCCCTGGGGACCTAGAAAGGACCCCAGGGCTGCCTGTTCAGTTTGCCTGCTGTTAGGGTACACTATGTGCTGCCCTAACAGCAGCCTGTATCATAGTGACACAGTATAATGTATTAGCATACAGGAGTATGCTAATACATTAGAAGTAAAAAAAATTTGTAAGTAAAGTTGTCCCTTAATGGGAATTTAAAAAATTAACAAAAAAAATTACCCAAAAAAAGGTCATTATTTTGCATAAAATATATTTTATTGCCCCTACATTACATAAAAACAAAAAACCTACACATATTAGGTATCTCAACGGCTGTAATAACCTGAAGAATTAATTTAACAGTTAATTTAGCGTGATACATGAACAGGATCAAAAATAAATAAAGAAAACAATGCAGAGAATCGCTGTTTCCTATATTGACGCCGTAAAAATATATATTATTTTCTACCCCCAATCTGCGGGGGGAAAAAAATACTATTTCTCCCGCACAAAACAAGGCCTCATACAGCCACGTCAATGAAAAAATAAAGTTATAGCTGATGAAAGGCAGAGAGGCAAAAACAGAAAAATTTAGCTGGTCATTAAGGCCTTTTCAGGCCCGGTCACTGAAGGGTTAAGCCAAGAGCAAAACTGGAACCTAAACACACAATTTATAATGAAAAGATTTATATATATATATTATTTTTTATTTACTCCCTGTTTTGGTTTAAAAGTATGTATGCAAAATACTGATTATAAACATGTCTGCTTCCTTCCAAAAATAGTGCCGCACCTGTCCATAGGCTGTGTGTGGTATTGCAGCTAAGCCCCATTCACTTCACAATGGAGATGAGCTGCAGTACGAGACACATTTTCTGATCCTGGACAGCTCTTTTAGGCTTGAATCACACATGCAGTTTTTTGTGGCAGTGTTTGACGTTTTTTAAGCCAGAAGTGGATCCAAAAAGAAGGACAAGTATAAAGGAAGGACTGATATGTCTTCTCCCTTTTGTATCCACTCCATTGTTAGGTGCACAAAACTACATGTGTGATTCCGACTTAAGATGTTCTCTACTAAAAACCTCAAGGTCATAAGACTACAAATCTGTCAGCAATGGAAGTATCTTTCAGACCAGCATGTGAATCTGTACATAGAATAGGTTACACTTCTTACTATCCAGTCCAGTAATGTCCAGAGCTGGAACTTTTTATAGGTTTTCTGAAAGAATTTTTGGCAACTATTTTTGAAAGAATACCTAAATACAACCTTTGTTCTTCATGATGGCCTCCCATTTTAAAGGGTAACTAAACGTTTAACAAACTTCTGATATGTCATAGTGACATGTCAGAAATTTTGGTTGGTGGGGGTCCGAGCACTGAGACCCCCACCAATCGCTAAAACAAAGCGGCAGAAGTGCTCGTGTGAACGCTCAGCTGCTTAGATTCTGTTCGGGATTTTTCAGGAAATCCATGTATCGGAGTACGGGCTCATAGAAAGTCTATGAGCCCGTACTCCGATACATCGGCTTTCCGGAAAAAGGCAAATAGAAACTAAGCGGCTGAGCGCTTCTGCTGCTTAGTTTTTAGCGATTGGTGAGGGTCTAAGTGCTTGGACCCCCACCAATCAAAACTTCGTCACTATGGCATGCCAGAAGTTTGTTGAACGTTTAGTTACCCTTTAAGTGTTTATGTATTTTATTTTTTTTATGTTATATTTATTATTTTATTTTGATTTTATTTTGATTTTTTTACATTTTCTGTAGATTGCATGACTGCAATGTTAAACTGCATAGACAGGCCAGTGCTTCAAGCAATTTTCCTAAACAGCAACTGCTTTGAGCACCTCATCAGACTGCTTCAGAACTGCAGGGTAAGGCGGTTTTATTGGTTTTAGATGGATTGTGTATTGGAACAGGTGAGATGTGCGATGTAATGGAAATTTTTAGATCTGTGTTTTTGCTCAGGTAGTCTGCTAAAAAATGACAAGACTATTCAGAAATTCACAGAATGCAAACTAAACTACGGCAGCATATTAATATGCATGTATTAATAGCATCCTTTCAGTAATAACAAATAAATGGATTCATTTTAGAAGTGTAACCGTTTGTAGCTATTTTGTAGGACAGGCGTCACAGCGCATGATGTGGAGATTAACCCCATGTTCATAACAAACCAGCAGCTATAACAGTTTGTTTCAAACCCTAAGTATACAAGTATAATGAATGTTTCTTTGGTCTGGGATATGTGCAGCAAACAAAGAAAAAGCTTCTTAAAATTGTTATTTCATGTGTTAATTCTAATATTTAATGAATAAAAATTGACAATTTTTTTTACTTTAAGGCCTTGTTCACACAGTGCAGATTTGATACAAGTTGTTCATGTATTTTTAAAGCCAAAACCAGGAATGGAAACTAAACAGAAGAAATATAAAATGAAAGGCCTTTGTTGGTCTTCTTTCCTGGATCCAATTCTGGGTTTGGCTTAAAAAAATTATGCAAAATCTGCATCAAATCTGCATTGTGTGAACAAGGATAAATTGTTTTCTGATTTATAATTTGTAGTAGCGGACATCTTTGAGTGTGATAATACCAATAAACCTTAGTAACAAATCACATATTTTGCTATGTTGTTATAGCACATCTGCGCTGTTCGCCATGGACAAATATATAGTATATACACAGTCGAGTCGCATTATTATGACCACCAACTAATATCCAGAGTAATCGCTATATGCAGCACGGACAGCCGGTGAACGGGCTGGGAGTGACTCAATAAGGTGCTGGTCGGTTGTCTCGGGTATCTGGAGCCATGCTGACTGCAGTTCATCCCAAATTTGCTGGAGGGCGCGTGGGGGAGGATCCAGAGAGCGAACAAGACGATCGAGGTGATCCCACAGGTGCTCAATTGGGTTCACGTCTGGCAAATTAGGGGGCTAGGGAAGTACTTGGAAGTATTGGTCGTGCTCTTCCAACCACTGTCGGACATTTCTAGCCGTGTGACATATCGCATTGTCTTGTTGGAAGATTCCATCTGCCCCAGGGAAGACAAACATCATGTATGGGTGGACATGATCTGCAACGATGGATTCATAACCAAATCTGTTAAAAGTGCCACCCACATGGATGAGTGGGCCCAGAGAATGCCATGGAAAAATTCCCCAGACCATAAAGCTGCCACCACCATGTGAACATGAGACCATGTTCTCTGATGTTTCTCGCCTGTCACGCCAATGTCCATCCATTCGATGAAGCGGAAAACGTGACTCATCGGAGAAGGCAACTCTTTGCCAATCATCGGTGGTCCAATTCCGATACTGCTGTGCAAATGTAAGACTTTTTTTGCGATGCACCTTTGTTATCATAGAACCAGTGACGATCCGTGTGCTTCAGAGCCCTATACGCAGTAGGGTTCGCTGAACTGTTGTTTTAGACACACGTCTGGTAGCCCCCTGGTTGATTTTCACGGTGATCTGCTCCACTGTAGCGTGTCGTTCAGCCCTCGCGCCCTTTGTAGCCGACCTTCACCTCTCACATCAATGGCACGTTGTGCTCCGCAGTTTCCACGTCGGTTATTCCCAATGGGGCCATTTGTCCACTCACGATACTTTCACTACAGCAGCACACGAACAGTTTACAAACTGCGCTGTTTGAGAAATACGGCCACCCTTCGCCCGAAAGCCAATAATCAGCCCCTTTTGCAACTCTGATACATCGCTCCTTTTACCCATGTCAACAATGAGTGATGTGTTCAGACGGCCCATCGCACACCTTATATACCCACCAAGCCAGCCCACGACACGTCACTTTCTTCATGGGCTACGTGCTGCCGACGTCAAAAGTAGGAGGTGGTCATAATAATGTGACGTGACTGTGTATAACTGAGAGAGAAGTGTCCTGACAAGATTATCATACCATGAAATGATTCTGTGCCTTGCCCAGCTGGTAATGTGCATGTTGTGGTAGAGATCGATCCCTCGCTCTTCTTGGCTGCTGCTAACCTGTAATCCACCTTTCTGCAATGTTCTTGTCTCCATCCTGCAGCTCTTGTTAAGCGCTAACACTAGAGGGGCAGACAAGAGTGAAAAAGACCTTGCCAACAAATTACTGACAGAAATGAATGAAAATCAGGTACACATAGCTGCCAACACTGTAAGAATGGTCTGAAACTGCTCGGAATAACATGGCCGCAACCTTACTTTAACCTAGCTTATTGGTTTAATTAAAATCACATTAGTGTGTCAATATGGTGGATACATTAAAGGGGTACCCCAGGGTAATCAGATGCTAATGCTGGGGAAACCTCTGCCGGCATTCATTTCCGCTGCATGGCTACTGCAGGGGAAATTTAATATACGGTGCCCATTCAAAAGGCTTGGTGGCCATGTAGTAGATGGTCGCGCCAAGTCTGTCATAGTGGAAGCCGCTCTTTGCAGTGGTTCTTTACTCTGCCTCAAGCAGGGAACCCCCTCCATGACATCCATATGCGTGCTAATAAGGCATGTAGATAGGGATTTTGGTCCAGATTTGACAATTCTTCAAAATACCTTAACTGGAGAACAGAATATAATAGTCCTTAAGTTGTACAAATAGGAAACTGTCAGTGGATGACACTTTAAATGTGCAAGAGTTAGGGTCCGTTCACACGGCGGATTTTGCATGGCAGGTACCGCCGCTGAGAGGAAGATTCCCCCTCCCGTTGACGTCAATGGAAGGTTCGAGCAGAATCCGCCCGTAGATCAGTCAAGACACTTTTTCCCGCTAGCTGAAAAATATCAGCTAGCGGGAAAAAGAAGCATCCGACTCCCATTGAAATAAATGGGAGGCAGAATTTTCCACTGTGTGAACAGGGCCTAACTATGCTTTCTATAATATACATTTTGTCCTGTTTATTCTACGTATCCTTTTTTATTTAAAATAAGGTACCAAAATAAGCCACAGTATTTATCAATAGCCATAAAATTGAGTAGAGGTTTCAGTCCCACATTACTAGTTATGAATATAGCTGTTACATGGAAAAAGCATCATTATTTTGCTTTATTCTGTAAAAAAAAAAAAAAATAGGTTGAAAGGATCACAGTGACGTGGTATTGTGTGTATAATTGTATAGTCCATAATGTTTTACTTTGGGAAAAAAATGTAAAAGAATGTTCTGTTAACAAATTGAATGCTCTTAAACCCTTGACGTTCTAGAATCCTTTAAAGCGGAGTAGTAGTAATGTTCTGGACTTGTTATTCCGCAGTAGATCGATCGCAGAATTCTACCTTCATAAGAAGCATAGTATCTTCAGTTTTAGCTGTTTCGGTGACTGGTATTCTGGGCTTCTATGTATGTATGCATGTGCTTCTGTGCGTATGATACTGATTCCTGCTAGCGTACATACTATACAACATAATTTGTCTTTCTTCTAGTTTTCTAATAGGTTGATTATTGCAAACAGCATTTATAAACCGCACATGACTTTTCATTTGACACCAGGCTAGTATTAAGAGTTTGTTGCCTTTTCTATTATTATCTGTTTTACGCTTATTTATTTCTTGAGTGTTTTCTCAATTTCTCTTCTTCTTTCACTCTGGGAGTCCGGCTGATAATGTGACCACCCACATTTACTGTGGTCTGAGCTCCGTCATTTCCTGGCCAGAAATCTATCCTACATTGTTCTTCCATCCCAAAAGAACTGTCCATCATCTTAATTATCTTCTAATAAAATGAAACCGTATTTATATATTTATATCGGTTGTAACTTTTGGTAACATTGGCTTAGCAAGGCAGCATCAAATGTGCTGTACATATTCTAGGATCCGGCTGTAAGATCTTTTTACTGAAAAAATAAAGTTGTCAACAATTATAATGTATAAAACAGCTATTTATTAGAAGGCAAAGTTTGTAAAGCCTTTATTTACAACGTCAGAAAATTTAAAGTTCGTGTAAATAGGCACCTTCTTGTTACACGAAGGGTAGAAACACACACAGCGTGTTCAGGGCGGATACACTGCGTTAAGCTGCGCAGCGTATCCGCCCTGAACACCGCAGAGAATGCCGTCCGGAAAATCGCACCACATTGTGGTGCGTTTTTCCGGCGGAATTTACGCTGCAAAGCAGCGTCGGAAAAAAACCCCAAAAAAACGTTCATACTTTCCTCCTCCCTCTTCTCGGCGCGTAGTCCGGCCTCCTGGAATGACGTTGCAGGCTATATGATGCTGCAGCCTGTGATTGGCTGCAGCTGTCACATGGCCTGCAATGTTATCCAGGGAGGCCGGACTGTAGAAGAAGCAGGGAACGCTGGGTAAGTTTAACTTGTTTTTTTTTGCGCCGTAATAGCTGTGATTCCGCCGCAAATATCGCAAAACAAACTGCTTTGTTGCGGGTTTAAGCACCCCATTGAATTCAATGGGAAAACCTGCAACGGAAGAGCTGCTAATACGCATCATTAATGGACATGCTGTGGTTGAAGAAACCGCACCACAAGTCAATTTATGTGCAGTTTTTTCGGCATAATTTTTCCGCAGTGTGGGGACGAGATTTGTTGAACTCTCACGCACACTATCGCTACTGTAAAACGCTGCAGATTTTCCGCAATTAAGCAGTTGTGGAAAATCCGCAGTGTTTACGCTATGTCTGTTCATCCCCTAAAGCTGAATTCAAAAGCAGCACATTTGTTGCAGAAATTTCTGCAACTAAAAATTGGTTCCATTCATCCTAATAGGATTGTTTCTGCAGCATTGCATGGATTTCTGCACGTTACATTCAAATGAATGGAACAGTCAAATAAAATGATGCAACAAATCTGCTATGTGGGAATTTATTTGCTGTATGCACTAAAACTGTCCCTGCAGCACAGGTTGTGGTCATTGTGCAGAGTCATTACTTTGTTAGTCAGGGAAGTCAATTCATTTGTGAACGTATTCCTTTAGGTCATTGCCACAGACACATTTACGGCTTGATCTGCCCTTCAGTACAAGTACTACTTTACAGTGCAGCACTGCTTGTTCAGTTTAGCTGCTATTCCTAAGCACACATTCACCAGAAAGTGAGTGTAGGGACAGCTTATCCCATTACAGTAAGAATTATTATAAACTACAAGCAACTAAACTCCCAGTTGTAAAAAGATTATTGGGTAACTGAGACATATACAGTGAGACAAATGAGTCTCAATAATGGTTTTGACAAATAACTGCTGTTTATCTACAAAAACCATGTGGACACAATCATTTAAAAAAAAAACATGCAATTCATAGCAAAACTGCATGCCACACGGTGTTTGCCTGCATTTCGGGCACATCTCGTTCCGCCAGGGGCTTCTACGTATATACTCTTCTATATTACATTTCGTTACCCAGTACAGGTAATTCTAACTCTAATCGCTTTTATGTAGCAATGCTGCTTGTTCCTCTTTACATCAATGAGTGTTTGTTCTTACCTTTTTACTTTTGCTTTACAGGCTTTTAGATGTGCTGGTGGTGGGATTGTATTCTTATTGAAGTCTTATAAATCTCTAACACTTTGATGACATAAATGCCTTATTTTATCGAACTGCAGCCAGAAGGTTCAAATGTGTCCAAAACAAAACCAACAAAACACAATTGCATTCCGTTATTTCTGTCTTTTCTATTTTAGGTTTTTCAAGAGCAGTTAGACTCTTTGATTGTCTCTACAATTAAAGCACTTACGGCTGTGAAACATAAATCTCCCGGAGCGAAGGTAAAATATCATGTTGTACATAAGACTCGGTCAAGTCTGTTTTCAGTCGGTGAGCAATTCAAAGGGTTTTTTTTTTAAATTGTAAAAGCAGTCACCATTACGATGAAAAATGAGCGATTGTCAGCATTAATGGACTCTGAAAAGTCTAAAAGAATTGTTGTTGTTGTTCGCCTTATGGATCTCATAGATTTATATAATTTAAGATTAATAGGCGTTCTCGTCTGTTTTAGTTTATATAAAAGCTTATTCCCACCTTATACATTTATGGAGTATCAACGGGATATGCCATAAATGTCTGATAGATGCTGGTTCTAGCTCTGGGACTCGCACCTATCTCCAGAACAGTGGCCAAGCCATACGTGGTTTATGGGGCAGATGTCTGGCACACCTACGATCAGCAGATCGAAGGACCGCATTTCTTACTTGGCCCTTTTGTTCTGGTGGTCGTGGAGATCCCAGGGATGTCACCACCACCGATAACATCTCTTTTAGGGGTTATGCTCCCCAAATTATTATTTTTTTTATCCAGTAACAATTTTTACTACTTAGCATCCTATTTTAACTGGTGAATTGAAACACAATATTTGTATATAAAGCAATCTAATGATTTTTTTATATACATATTTAGGAAGTATTTAAGGAAAGAATTGGCTATACTCATTTGCTTGAGGTGTTAAAATCTCTAGGCCAACCATCACGGATGTTACTTGAAGAACTACTTAACATGGTAAGTAAAAAGTGTTTTTATTTTTTTAAAGTTTCTTTTCACTGGGTAACTAATTTCTGTAGGCCGTAAGGTTACAAGTGAACTTGGAGGAAGAGCAGAGTACAGGACATAACTTTTAGTTCGCCCCATCTCAGACTCCACTCATAGATATTCTACTTCTTCTCCCCTTTCTGAATGTAACATTTATCAACTAGGGCAAATCCAGCACTCGTGTCATATTTCCATCTAATTTGACGCCTTGTGGCGCCTGCCGATCTGCAGGGAACATTTTTTTTCCCTTCACAATTGTGCTCCTGGCCACTATCCCTGCAGAGAACTGCAGCGGGGCCCCATTCACAGCGCCGCTGTACAAGAGAAACAGTGAAGGAGCCACAGTGCGCCGTGGCCACTTCAATCCTGAGATTGTGCGTGTCCCAGCAGTTAGACCCCCCACCAATCAGAAAGTAATAGACGTGAAACCACTTTTAAAAAGGTTTTTTGGTTTTGGGTAAATAATAAGTCATTGTATAAATAAAAAGTTCTACAACTTTCCAACACTTGTTGATTCAGTACCTCACCATTTTCAAGATATTTATTTGCGGTCTGTAAATTGTTAACACACTCAACTGAGTAGTGGATACAATTGTATCTAATCTACGTATTGAAACAAAAGACTAACTATATTAGGCTGCGTTCACATCTGCATCAGGGCTCCATTCCGATGTTCTGTTGAAATTTTCCGTCGGTACGGAGCCCTGACTGGCACAAACTGAGACCAATCGACTACGCTATTGATTCCATCAAAACGACTGAACCCCTGCACAATGGAGAGAAATGGAAACCATTGGCAGCGGATCCGTCACCATTGAACTCAATGGGGATGGAAACGGAAACCTCTGGTTTCCGTTTGTGTCAGTCAGGGCTCTGTTCCGACGGAAAAGTTAGTCGGAACGGAGCCCTGACGCAGATGTGAAAGTTAGGAAGTTGCAGAACTTTTTATTTATACAGTAGTAGTGGTAGTAGGAAATAGTAGTAGTTAATTGTAGTAGTAGTTAATAGTAATAATAAACTGGAAACCCCCTTTTAACCATCAGGATATCCGCATCAGACCATTTGGCAGCAGTAAAAGTTTTTATATGTAGGAATTAGATTTTTTTAATAATTATTAGTTATATAATATTTATGTTCACAATATTAAAGTTCAAGAGGTATACTGTAAATTACAACATAGGTGAGACTTAGAGTCCTCTGTTAAATGTTATAACAAATGTTAATTATAAACATAGATCATAGAAACACTGCATCGAACATCATGTAATACCAGTATTACATTTGAAGTGCAAGTATGGGGGAAAAAAAACCTGTTTCCTTAAGTAAAATCCCTAATGACATCCTCTTCTCAATCCCCCCCCCCCCCCCTCATGTCACCACCTTTAATTACTTAGAGGGAGAAAAAAAAAAAGAAGAGCGCATTATGATAAAGAAACAGGTGTTCATCCATGGAACAATTCCAAGGAATACCATGCAGTATACTCGAAGCAATTCTGAATAGATTTGAATTCTGTCATAGATCTGGTGTTAATAAAGGATTGCCAAACTAAAAAAGAATCGCTTTGTTTGTGTGTCTTTTTGTAGGGTTGCGTTTAACCATTGCACACGGAATAAGTATTCGACTTTCGACTCAACTAATGCAAATGTAATTGCTTGAGGATTTGCCCAATGTTGGAGTATAGTGTGGAAGATTAGATTTGTCTGAATCTGATAAGATTTGAAATATAGCCCGTTCAGGAGTTACATCAAAAGAAATTTGTAACATATTACATAGACAATCTTTGACCATGGACCATAATAATGGAGTCTGTGGGCATTCCCAAAAATTGTGGAAAATGTCTGAATTAATTTGTTTACATTTGGCACAAGAATATATTTCTAGAGGGGACATCTTGGATTGCAGATACGGGGTGATACAAGCCCTATGAAATATCTTAAGAGCCATATCTTGGTATGTACTTACTGGGACGGCCCTAGTTAGATGAAGAGTAGCTTTCAATAAATCTTTTGTGGTATAATCAGAGAGTTGAAATACCCATCTAGCGGCTCCCGTAAATTCACTTGACCAGTCTATACAAGTTCTTTTAACCCTGTAGATAGAAGTCATTGGGGGTTTGACTAGATCTAGACTTTTTGAATATGTGATCAATATCTAATTTTCCCAATACCTGGCTAATATAACTATTCTTCCGTAAATATATAAAATGGATTCCTTCCAAGATCGGAAATTTGTCACAGGCTGCAGAAAAAAAACTACATTTTATAGCCAGAATCCAACACATCAGAAGAGCATATCTCTCGGAGAAAAGTTGTCTAAATAGAACAGGTGGTTTACCTTCTAAGAAAGATGGATTTCTCACAAAAGGAAGCAATAACGAGTAATTATATGGTAGTAAAAAAAGTTTGAGGGAAAAAGGAATAAGGAGGAAACCTCCAGCTCACCAATCGAAACACTCCAGTGTTTGTAATCGCCCGGATCGACCGCGACGGCACACGGCAGCAATCGAAGAAAAAACCAGAGGAGATCCAGCGATAAAGATATAAGTAGGAAAAACTAGGTTTCCATTTTATTGGAATGCAAAAACATTACTGAAAAAACACCAGGAGGAAAAGACAAGGTGGTGATATGCGGCAATAGAAAGCCTACGCGTTTCAGGCACTGGCTGTGCCCTTAATCATGGCTAAGTCGAGTGAGCCATGATTAAGGGCACAGCCAGTGCCTGAAACGCGTAGGCTTTCTATTGCCGCATATCACCACCTTGTCTTTTCCTCCTGGTGTTTTTTCAGTAATGTTTTTGCATTCCAATAAAATGGAAACCTAGTTTTTCCTACTTATATCTTTATCGCTGGATCTCCTCTGGTTTTTTCTTTAATTATATGGTAGTTTATAAAATGTCCTAATTTGTCTCCATGCTAGGATAGTAGACCAATTATCATTTTTATTAAATGACAATGCCCAGAGTATGATAGGTGAAAATTTTTCCATTGGGAAAGTAGAGATATTGCATTGGTAATGACTGTGGTGATATTTAGGTTATACAGATGCAATAGATTAGAGGGTAGTTTAATACCCAGGTAAGTAATGGAGGTAATTTTCCATTCCAATGAGAATGAGGCTCCCCAACCTCTTGTGGCAGCCTTAAATATCGGTAATGCTTCTTTTTTGTCATAGTTTATCAAAAACCCTGAGACTTCTCCGAAGTATTTTAATATTCTCATATCAGGTGACGCTGACTTTGGGTCAGAGATACACAACGAGAGATCATCTGCATAGGCCAACATCTTGGTTTCATATGAGCCCACTTTGATAGCTGTAAAGGAGGGTAGTGATTCTAATATTCGGAGCAGAGGGTCTAGAGCCAAATTAAAAAATAAAGGGGATAAGGGACAACCTTGTCTAATTCCGAATGTAATGTTTTAAATGAAACAATAATTTAGCTAAATGTAAGCCTCAAATCCAAAACTGGTCTTTTGGGAAGGAATTATTACAAGCTACCTATAAATTGTGACTTGACCATTAATAATACTTTGTATGGCATATCAGTAGTGTTTTGTTCAATGCATGCACTTAATCAATATTCCAGTACTAATTTGTAGCCATTTCTCGGTTATATTTGTCTCTAGAAAATTTGGGCAAACAGTGACATGTGTATTATTATATCTCTGAGTGTACGGTCCCGCATAGTGGCTCCCAAAACCACGTTCACATGTGGTGGCCAATGGCTGCACGATTTTGCTGGTAATACCTAGTAAAATTGTGTAGCCTTTGGCTGCATCTGGATGCCGCAACGTGGGACCGTACACTGGGGTTGTCACTTAAAAAGGGGTTAATTGTGATTTTAAAATTGATAGACCTTAGTTTTTTTTCTCTGTTGGGGGTCTGTATCTGCACAATAAATCTGCCTAGTTATAGCTTATACACTGCCTAGAAAAACTGCTGGGAGAAGAAAAAAAAAAAACTGCAGAGAAAAAGGATATGTCTTCAGTATGTGTTTTTCCCTGTCTTTAAGACTGGTATAAGTGTGAAAGTCTTTTCTGGGCATGATCTACCTATTCGCTTTGTTTCTTCATGACTTCTCACTGTGTTTTTACTACTTTCAGGCTGTAGAGGGAGAGCATGCCGCAGTTGGGATTTATGGCATAAGCAATGTCCAACCCTTGTTGCTGCTTATACAGTGGTTGCCAGAAATAGTGTCCCATGATCTGCAAATCTTCATCTCTGATTGGCTGAAGCGAATCTGCTGCATAAACAAGCAAAGCCGCACAATGTGTGTCAATGCTAGCATGGTCATCCGAATCATAGACACTCTGAATTCTCATTATTCTCTACACCGAGTCTGTGCAGAAAACTTGATAAGTCTATTGGGCTCATTGGGCAGCCAATCAATGGGCTCGGAAGAACTGTTTCATCTTATTGGCCTGTTGCGGATGGATGAACCCAAAAAGAGCCATCCATATGTTGTTCCTGTGACTCGAGCTATGCTGACTATTGCCCGTAAACAGGGTTTGGAGAGTGCCTTGCAGTACTTTAACCTGTCCCACAGCTCATCCGGTATTACTTTACCGACATTTCAGAAATGGCCAGGCTCTGCTTTCACATTTTATGCCTGGTTTTGTCTCGACCAAGATCAATCCACCTTTTGCTTTTCTAGTAGCGGTACAAAAAGAAAACAGTTATATAGGTAATGCCATATTCATTCTTTTATTAGTTAATATAAACGTTTAATTTATTTCAGCTGCTAAATGCCTAATGACAAAATAGCAAAAACCTTCTGTTTAGACCAAACCCTTAACTTTTGGGTGATTTTCACCTATTTTGTTAGAACTTTTTTGCTTTTGTTTTGCCAAGGTTTTTGTACAGTGACCTTGATTTTCATAGAAATGATATATCTGCTACTGCATTTAAGAGTTAATGTTTGGCCGTTCTTTACATCCTGTTTTCATTTCTTTGTCCTAGCTTTTTTACCAGCAGTGGCACAGGGTTTGAAGCCTTTATCTCTTCCTCTGGTTTTCTGGTCGTGGCGGTGTGCACCAAGAAAGAGTACATTACTGTTAAGTTGCCAGATCACTGCTTCTGTGATTCATTGTGGGTAAGGAACACTTAATGTATTGTCATCCTGCTAGATTTTGGAAATCTGACCTCCGGCTCCACCAAAGGGCTTCACATAGCTGTCTATACATGCATCAACAGCATTTACTGGGATGTAGAATTAGACGTGTGCTGTTTATGAATAGATTGTTTCTAAGTTTCATCACTTTTAGTTTTGATGCTGAAATTTGCCTCTTTATTCATTATTAGCAACATTTAACTAATTTGTGGTTTACTTTAACAGCACAGTATAGCGATTGTCCATATACCTGCAAAAAGCTTAGGATTTTTTGGACAAAGCCATGTCTACATTTATGTTAATGGACAGCTGAAAATCTCTTCATCTCTTAAGTTTCCCTCTATGAGTGAAGTAAGTATCATAGCAGTAATATTGGCTCCTGTTTCGAAAGGATTTGTCAAATCGATCTTTTGTTCTAGACTGAAATGGAGTGCACACGGTTCTTCTCAGACATTTGGGCTGAGTTCACACGGGGCGAATATGCTGCGTAAAAGCACGCAGCCTATCCACCCTGTCTGCCGCACCAAAACTGTGGTGCCGTTTTTTTTAGCTGTATTAGGCGGCACTTAGCCGGCCTGCTAGCATTTAATCCCAGGAGACTGCTGCAGCCTGTGATTGACTGCAGCGGCGTGCACATGGGATAAAGCGGCATCCCAGGAGACCGGCCCTCTGACGTCATCCAGATGTTTCATCCCATGTGATTGGCTGCAGCGGCGTGCACATGGGATTAAACGTCATCCCAGGGAGGAACACAGACTTCTGTTTTTTTTTTTTTTTGTTTTTTTTCTGATTTGCCTTTTTTGCGGCGGGATCACTGCGAACCTGCCGCAAAAGACCCAACATATGCTATTTGTTGCGAGTTACCTCCCAATTGAATGAAATGGGGAAAAACTGCAACAAATTAGCAGCGCTTACGCAAATACAATTGACATGCTGCGGAATAAAATTCTGCACCGCAGGTCAATTTCTGAGCGGTTTTTCCGTTTCGTATTTACGCAGCGTGTAGATGCCATTTGTTCTGTTTTATCTCATCCACTTTGTTGCTACTCTATTTTTCTGCGGATTTTCCGCAACAAATTCCGTTGCGAAAAAACCGCAGTATTTACGCAACGTGTGAACTGACCCTCACAGCCATTCTCACAATGTGACTTTTTTTTTTAGCCTTTTACTTCTTGTTGTATTGGATCTGCTGGCCAAAAGACCAATACTCCACCCCCATCACAGATAGCAGATCCACCTGTCTCTCCACCAAGTAATACCAGTAGGTCATCACTGGGTAGCATTCTGTCATCACCATCCAGAATTGGGTCACAAGGAAAGACAGATTCTGTAAAGATTATTTCAGCTGGAACTCAAGACAGTGAATGGGGGTCTCCAACATCACTTGAAGGACAACTTGGATCTGTTCTCATCTTCCACGATGCATTACAAGCGAGTCAGGTTAAGGCTCTGTACTTGGCTGGTAAGTGATTGAAGTAATGATGGTAACATTTAAATTGAATGCAGCTATTTGCACTCCTAACACTGTTCACCTGCATTGATGTATCTGTGTATTTTATTTTACCAGGTCCTAATAGCTTGAACCCATGGAAATCACAGGACACTGAACTAACAGACTTACCCAGCAAACTACTTGTTTTTTATACACCAAAGGTTAGTCAGAACACTTTATTTTCTTTGCAAAGTTTATGCATCAGTTATTTCTCCCATACTATGGTATTATGCTTAAATTAATCCAAGATTGATTTATGTATAAATAACTTCTCTTTCTTGTCCATGTCATTGGAGACACAGAGATGACAATGGGTATAGCTGCTGCCACTAGGAGAGGGGCACTAAGTGAAAAAGTATTTACTCCTTCTACCAGCTACAGCATATCCCTCCTGCAGGCACTGAGCTAAACCAGTTTTTAGCTTAGTGTATGTAGGAGGCAGACAGGCCTCTGCAGGTGCGTCTTTTATTTTTTTTCTCTTTCCCCCTTTTAAGCCTGGAATACAGGGCTGACTAGATTTTCCTCTTACCCCAAACACAGAAGGGAGAACAGTGAGGCCTAACCTCTGTCTCAAGAAGGCAAGGTGGCACAGTAGCCCTCTAATCCCCTGTAGCCTGCCTGTGTAGGGTAACTCGGGCCGCACCACTTTTAATGCCAGTGTTTTCCTCTATCTCCAAGTGGAAGTACGCTGAAGAAGTGACCCAGCTGAACATCCAGGTATATCGGTGACTGTATGGGTGAGTACGCCCTCCCTACTCACAGTATAGGACCCCCTTTTGAAACTGGCTTTTCAGATCTCCTCTGCCCACATCCTCCATTTTTGGGTTCATAGTCTGGCACTCCTTTCGGCGGCTTCCCGACCACCTTTTATTTCTATATCAGGCACCTTAATGCTTGAACACCCTCTTCCGCTCTCCCCTTTATCCGCTATGGCGCAGTGTCTGCTGAACGCAAAACCACCGCCCAGGCCACAAGGGACCCGAGCTGGAGTGGGTGAGCTCTCTGTCTATGACCTTTCAGAGGCGTCTAAGTCAATTATTGATATGCTGGGAAAACTGTCACTACAAACGCAGGTCCGGCACTCACATGATGAAAATTCTTCCTCTGCAAATCTACTATGCGGCAGACCTGCAAACAAGCAAAAACTGCCTGCTCCTGTCAGGCTTTTGGTTCCCCAGCCTCATCTGCCTCTACTCCACCAAGAGGGCTGGGTTCAGATTTCCACTCAAAAGAAGAGGATCGATCTGAGGTAGAGGTCGATGACTCAGATTCAGAGCTAAAAGAGAAGCAGTCACTAAAGCTTTCCTCCATAGTAGATAGCCTTTCGTCAGTCAAGGAGACACTCAACGTTCAAGGAACAGATTTTTCCGCCTCTCACCAAGGTTTTCTTTTTTGGAAACTTCGGCGCGTCAAAGTTCTTTGCTTCTCATCTCAAATTTGAGGAAGCACTTTTAAAATAATGGGCCTTTCCAGATAGGTGATTTACTAAACCAAAACATATGGATGTTATGTACCCCGTTATGGAACACTCTGTATAGAAGTGATGATCTTCCAATGCAGTTGACCCTCCAGTCTCTTGTCTGGCAAAACATACCACCTTGCCCATGGCAGAAATAGCCTCCTGGTGCACCGCCCAGGCGAGATTATTTCTAGGGCCACAGGCGGTAAGAGCTCTCACCTGCCCAAAAACAGGTCTGCTCAGTCCATCCAAAAAAGGGAAGTATTCAATTCTGCTCCTTTCACCTCTTCTTGAGCCTTCGTCCTGCTGACTAGAAGCAGAACCAAGAACCTGAGAAGGCAGTCATTCAGAACACGCACTTTCTTGCACCCTTGTCCTAATGCCAGCGCCACCTCAGTTATATCCAGTACTGCATGAAAGGTAGTACCCAACCAAGTTAGCCGGGTGAGTGGGCAACTGCTTCTGTTTCGGGACGCATGAGTGTGAGAATTAGTCTCCACAGGATTTACAGGAGACCAAATAGAATCCCGTCAGTACCACTGACGGTCTTTTTTCTGGCAGTCCACTCTTGTTCTCCCAGGGAGTGATTGTACCAGTTCCTCACCAGGAACGCTTTTGGGGTTTTTATTTAAATGTTTTTATGGACCCCAAAAACTAAGGAACAGTTCACCCAGTGTTGGATCAGAAATGCCTCAACAGGTATTTCAAACTCCAGTGCTTCTGGGTTGGAATCCTTGAGGTCAGTCATCGCATCGATGGAGCAAGGGGAATTCCTATCCTAGATAGACATCAAGGATGTGTACCTACACATCCCTATTTGCGAGCCCCACCAACAGTTTGCTTCGCCATCCTGGAGGACCACTACCAGTTTATGGCCCTCCCTGTTCACGAATTTTCACTCAGAGGTGATGGCCCTTCTCCACTCTTGGGGCGGTCGTGGCCATACCCTACCTGAACAACATCATGATAAAGGCTCCATCCCTGTCGGCCAATCTGGAGATTCTTTGGATCACTCTGGACACATTGTCCTGCTTTGGCTACATAATCAACAGCTCGAAATAATCTCTATGTTCCTCGGCATGCGTTTCGATACAGCGAAAAAGCTCCACTCCCTCCAGACGAAGATTCACTATTCGATCTCCATTCGTAATTGAATGAGGGTTCTAGGCCTGATGGTCTCCTCCATGGAAGCTATTCCATGCACCCAATTTCACAGCCGTCCCATTTGACGGGCTTTACTTGCTCCTTGGGACAAGTCCACATCTTCTCTGGATCACTAAATTTTTCTCCCCATCACTTTTTCAATCAACCTGGTGGTGGCTGCTCTCCCCCAACCTGACACTGGGACACTCCTTCTTTAATTTCAAGTGGAAGTTCCTGACTATGGACTGGAGAGTGGTCCTTCAGTTATGAACAGTTCAAGTTGTATGGTCATCTTACATGTCATCTCTCAACATCCAGAACTTTGGGCCATTCTCCTGTACCTGCGACAGTGGACACCTCTTGCGGGTTCAAACTGACAATACAAACGCAATCACATACCTCAACAATCTTGGCAGGCCCAGCAGCCACGTCAAAGACTATCAACACACTGAGGTGGGCAGAGGCACACGTGCCAGTTCTGTCGGCAGTTTATATCCCCGGAGTGGAGAACTGGAAAGAAAACGATCTCACCCAAGAATGCTTTGATCTGGGCGAGTGGGCCCTTGATCTGGAAGTCTTCGAATAAATCTACACCATGTTTGGGACGCATGAGTGTGAGAAGTCGTCTTCACAGGATCTACGGGAGACCAAATAGAATTCCCTTTTTTTTTTACCACCAAATCCCCTCAGTACCACTAACAGTCCCTTCTAAGGCATCCACCTTTTTTTAGGCAGTCCACTCCTGTTCTGTCCGCAGTCATCTCTGTGTCATTCAAACAAACGTGACAAGAAAAGGATTTTACAGTGAGAAACACGAAGTACAGTAAAAAATAGTGTAGTACCGTGCTAGCCAGAGACAATATGAAATGTTAAATACTTTTGTGTCAAAAAAGACAAAAGTATAATAGGTATGATACCTTTATTGGCTAACCATAAAAGTTCTATATGCAAGCTTTCAGAGCACACAGGCTCCTTCTTCAGGCGGGTTAACAAATGAATGACTTATCTAAATGTTGTGCTTTTTTCTCTAAGTCATTCATTTGTTAACACACCTGAAGAAGGAGCCTGTGTTTATAGAACTTTTATGGTTATCCAATAAAGGTATCATACCTATTATACTTTTGTCTTTTTTGACACAAAAGTATTTAACATTTCATACAGTGAGAAACAAAAATCCAATTTTCTCTTAAGGCATTTGATTTATATAAACACTTTGCAGTCAATGCAAATTGAAAACCTTTTACCATGATGTCATGACAGATGAAAGGAGACCAAATTATGTTAAAGGGGTTATCCGACGGCGATAAAAAAAAAATGCACAAACCACCCATAACATTTTTTTTACACTGCTTTTATATTATTTTCATCCAAAAAAATAACTCCAACAGTTCCTACCATTAGATCGTTATCTCAGCTTACACACTGTATTACGTCCTGGTTCTGGGCGGGACATAGTTATTCTTTAGTTCTTATCTTACATGTCCCATGATGCTTTTCATTACTCTTATCAAAGTTATCCCCGCACCCAATAAATCCTTCTGCCCTTCCTCCCTCCTTTATTCCTCTGCCCTTTCTATCCTGAATGTGCCAAATTTCTTTCACCCCTTTACCTCCACAGAAGAAATAGAAGATGTCAGAGGTAAAACTTCTTGTTAGCATCCATTGAATCCTTGTTAGTGCCGATGCCCACCGCCCTCGTGGCGGATGACTCTCTTCATGCATTTCGCTGCTGGAGAAGCCACTGATGCACTATCCAGTGACATTAGTGGCTTCATTGGTACCGGAATCCCCGGCCATAGCGCAGAATGAACATGAGGGATTCCCGGCATCACATAGACCCTGCACAGGCGGAATGAGGTAATGATGCAGGGGGCTGGATTTTTTAATCAGCTACAGCCCTTTTCGGTCACATGGTGAATGATGCGCCGACACCAAGTAAATGAGGAAGAACTTCAATGTGACGTATAGCAGTGTCGGCGTGTCATCACTAACGGGAAAACTACAGAAAGAACAGATCACGTGACCGCAGTGCTGACAGACTGTATGTTTGAGAAACTAAATATAAAGTATATTACAAAGTGATTTATTATGTATTGAATAAGTGTTCAAGAGAGCATTTTTGTTCTCTGGATAACCCCTTTAAATCAGGTGCATGTGTTTGTATGCAGATATCTGCCTATATGCTGACAAGCATCTATTTTTCAATGATAAACTGGTACTTTTTGAATGTTTTTTCTTGCTGCACAATTTTATCTTAAACGTGGGAACATGCACGTGTTTATGTAAATAGTCTAATCGTTTTTAGATTATTTAGGTTTCGGAGTATTTTCTTTTGCAGTATAGATTTCTAAATAATCTATGTAGTTAAATGTTATTATTTCTGCTATTATTTCTGTTGATATGTTGTATGTTTATTTAGGCTTGTGGGAATCACATCTGCCTCGATTTATCACCCAACCTATTTCATGGACGACTAACTGGGAACAAAGTTGTTAACTGGGACATTAAGGTATTTAATAGAAAAGTGTGAAGGGAGGTTATAACTACACTCTAGAACAGCAGTTTGTTGCTTCACTACTTCGCGATTCAAATCCAGAATATTGAGACTGAGCGGCTTACTACTACTTTTGTTGTTTGTTTATATATTAGCAAAATTGAGGAGAGTGGCTACAGAGAAATATAATTCTCTTAAACTTTTCTAACTTAGGCTACCAACAGAATGAGGGCCCATGCTATGTGCATGAAGCCTTTATGGAGGTATGTGGAGTCCTTAGGCACTTCATGAGTAACCTAACAATGCCACCATGAAGCACCATATGTGTTGGGGATGGAGCCACGTCAAATGTACTGTATAGTATTCTAGTATGGTACGAGTCTGTCATACAGCCACGTGCATGAGCCGTTAAGGGACTGTGTGCTACGTTTGTTAGAGGATAGGTGATGCTCTCTACAATTGTCTGAGTTACCTGAGCTCATTACGGGAGGGATTCAGGTAAAAGATGTAGCAGGGTTGAATTTGTCTTTGAACGGTTTGTTTTGTGTTTTCATAATACATGACTACTTCGTAACTCCATTCAGATACATGTTTTACATATAGATTTGTAGAAAATTCAAACTATATCAGGATATCACAATGTGTTGTGTTTTAAAGTGAACCGGTCACCAGCATTTCACCTATCGAACTCTACTCACCCCTCGCTGGCCGCTGCTATCAAATGTTCATTGCTGTTATCTCCTCTCCTAAACTCCTCCTCTGACTGTAAATAACGATCTGCAAACATTTTGCGCCTTTTATGGTAAAAATCTATCAGTCTCGTTCGTTCCACTTCTTATGCTCGCCCTGAATGCCAAAATGTTGTCTGAAATAGCGCGCATGCGCCTGTCATGTATGGTCCGACACGCTTTTCTGCTTCATCCAGGCCTCAAATCTAATTACTGCCGCTATGGTGTCCCAATGCGGGTATGCACCAGAACAAGACATTGATGCGCAAGCACGGGATTTCGTATGTGCTAGGGGGAGGCGAGGTGCTGTCAATCAAAAGTAAGGAAGCGGGGTTAACTCTAAAAGGCTTGAGGAATGAAGATGTGACTCTTTTCAAATGAAGATACTTTCATGCTCATTACCATACGGCACAGGAACGCTTAAAAACAGAATACTCAAAATACAGAGCCTACTTAGGAGATAATTATAGGTTACATAAAAATGATTTTCCCCCCGCTTCCACCAGGTATTGCTGGTTGAATAGGTGAAATGCTGGTGACAGGTTCCCTTTAAATTTCAAAATCTACTTTTCTATATCGGTATATTTTATGTAATTGCTGTAAATGCAATTTTCTAAAACATAAGCTTAAAAGATAAACTTTTGCCAAAGTAAATACTATAATTGCTATAGTTCTGATCATCACAGGTTCAATAATGAGCAAATTATGGGATCCTATTTTAATATTAATACAGAACAGTAGCGCTTTCTAAACTAAAAGTTATGACAATTTATTGCTTTATGTTAACACAGGTTGGTAACGCATAAATTGTCTTAACCATGCTGTAATTTAAAATTCATACACACTTGTAGTAGCTGATTTATTGCTGGTTTGCTTTGCACATTGTATAAAGTTTATATATACCGTTATTACTAATATAAAATAAATGCGCCATTGAAAAACATGGGTTCAGTTGGTGAATCCACTTGCTGAAAATACATTGAGTACTGTTTTTTTCGAGCTACATCAGATGACTGTTGGTTGCGATAGACTGCTGCCAACAACTTGTACTCAGATAGGGATTGGCAGCCACAGAAGTCTAGTATAGAAATTGCTATAGAATCAATTCCCTTCAAATTAAGATGAAACGTTTAGCTCCAAGATGTTTGTAGAAAGAGAAAGAATTGTAAGTTGACTAAATATTTCTATTACATTTCAGGACATGATCAACTGTATTGGTGGACTAAATACATTATTTCCACTACTGGAGCAGATCAGCTGTTTAAATGAGTTTGTCTGTGACAAATCTGAAAGTATTAGTCTTCCTCCTGAGCTGTTGACACCTACAGAGGGAGATTTTGTAGTTTTGTCATCCACGAAATCCTCAGGTATTACCTTATAAGTTAATTTCACAAGTCTTTAATATGTACTAATAAATTCTTTCTATTGACCCGCTTTTATATTTTATACATATTAGGCTTCGTTCACATCTGCGTCAGGGCTCCGTTCATGGGTTCCGTCTGACCTTTCCGTCAGTGGAACCCATGAACGAAACCCTGACTGAAACAAAAGGAAACCATAGGTTTCAGTTTGCTTCACCATTGATTTCAATGGTGACAGATCCGGTGCAAATGGTTTGTTTGTCACCGTTGTGTAAGGGTTCCGTTGTTTTGACTGAATCAATAGTGCAGTCGACTACGGTATTGATTCCGTCAAAACGACGGAACCCTTGCACAACTGTGATAAACGTAAACCATTTCCACCATGTAAGAATGCAAATTTTTCAAACTTTGTGTTACATTTCAGATTTGTTTTATAAATAAAGAGTAAACCTATCGACCAAAAGTTAACATTAACACAAAGTACAATGTGTCACAAAAAAAATCCAATCCCAGAATCACTTGGAGAAGTGAAAGCATTCCCGAGTTATTACCACACGTCAGATTTGAAAAAACGGGGCTGCGTGCTAAAGTCCAAATTAGGCTGCGTACTTAAAGAGGCTCTGTCACCAGATTTTGCAACCCCTATCTGCTATTGCAGCAGATAGGCGCTGCAATGTAGATTACAGTAAAGTTTTTATTTTTAAAAAGCGAGCATTTTTGGCCAAGTTATGACCATTTTTGTATTTATGCAAATGAGGCTTGCAAAAGTCCAAGTGGGCGTGTTTAAAGTAAAAGTCCAACTTGGCGTGTATTATTCTCGAGAGATCACTCACAGGTCCTGCATCGTGTCGGACGAGCGAGGACACATCGGCACCAGAGGCTACAGTTGATTCTGCAGCAGCATCGGCGTTTGCAGGTAAGTCGATGTAGCTACTTACCTACAAACGCTGATGCTGCTGCAGAATCAACTGTAGCCTCTGGTGCCGATGTGGCCGACACGATGCAGGACCTGTGAGTGACGTAACAGCGTGATCTCTCGAGAACACGGCTGTGTCTGCACTGCCAGAAGCTGGGCGTTCTGAAGAGAAGTGGATGATACTTCTTGTCAGAACGCCCAGCTAGTAAAAGTAGTAAAAACGCCCCGATGTACGCACATAATACACGCCCACTTGGACTTTTGCAAGCCTCATTTGCATAAATACAAAAATGGTCATAACTTGGCCAAAAATTCTCGTTTTTTAAAAATAAAAACGTTACTCTTATCTACATTGCAGCGCCGATCTGCTGCAATAGCAGATAGGGGTTGCAAAATCTGGTGACAGAGCCTCTTTAAGGGGTTAATGTATAAATCATACAATTCCAGTATGGAATGTTTGGAGATTTCCAGAGTAGGTTTTTGACCTGAAAGCCTAATGTATGCAGCACTAGGCATTATATTGCTGACTATGTAGGTTGTAAACTGCAGTTTAGTTTAGACAGAATAATAAAACAACATTTATTTTACAAATTGTTTCAATAGTTCAGTCCTCTTGCACACGTGAACATGCCCAAACTTCTGTCTAAAACCCTACAGCAGGTAGCAGCAAACACTTATAAAGTCAGGTTGACCAGTGTGCTGTGGTACTAAACTTTCCGGCACAGTAAGGCCTAGTTCACACTGGTGTTTTATTATTCTAAACCTACATAGTCCGCAATATAATGCTTACATTCTAGTGCTGCATACATTAGTTAGGCTTTCAGGTCAAAAACCTACTCTGGAAATCTCCAAACATAACCCCTTAAGGACGCAGCCTAATTTGGACTTTAGCACGCAGAACCATTTTTTTCAAATCTGACGTGTGATAATAACTCTGGAATGCTTTTACTTGTCCAAGTGATTCTGGGATTGTTTATTTCGTGACACATTGTGCTTTCTGTTTATATTAACTTTTGGTCGATATGTTTACTCTTTATTTATAAATCAAATCTGAAATGTAACAAAAAATTAGAAAAATTTCCATTTTTCGACATTTGAAATCTTTGCTTCGAAAGCATGGTTCTCTGACACTGTGTCGTATTTGCAAAGCCCCTGAGGTACGGGTACAGTGGAAACCACCCTGAAAAGTGACCCCATTTAGGAAATTACACCGCCGCAAGGAATTAATTTAGGGGTGTAGTGAGCATTTTGACCCCACAGGTTTTGCAGAGATTTTCACACAATGGATGTTGTGGAGTGAAAATTGCAATTTTTCCATATATATGCCATTTTAGTGCCCAATATGTTGTGCCCAGCTTGTGTTACAGTGAAAAGTCAGCGCTCCTATTATTATGCTGTGTTTCCTGATTTTAGGAATGTTTTACATATCGCCTTAATCTTTTGCCTGGACATGTGACAGGGCTTCAGGCGTGAAAAAACACCATGCACATTTGAGGCTTAATTTGGTCATTTACACATTACCCACAATTGCAGGGGCTTAGGGCTGAAATAGTTAATAGAAACCCCCAAGAGCTGAACCCATTTTGGAAACTATACCTCTCAAGGTATTCATCTAGGCGGTGTAGTGAGCATTTTGACCCCACAGACGTTTCCAGATATTCGTGCTCAATGGATTTTGCATAGTGAAAAAAAAAGTAGATTTTGTTTTTATTCCCCCCCCCACTGGTATGTCATTTGACTGACACCCCATAAATGGTTAAGCAGGTTTTGCAGAGTAAGGTTATACCCCATATGTGGTCGTAAACTGCTGTTTGGACACACTGCCAGGCTCGGAAGGACCACCATTTGGCTTTTGGAGTGCATATTTTTCTTTTTAGTTTCGTGTAGTTTTAGGGGTTTTCTGAGATAAAATGACTATGTGTTAATGCCTGTAATTTATTCATGTAAATACATTTGTAATAGACTTACATTTTCCAAAGTGGCCACGTTTCCAGATGGGGTACTTGACGGGTGACGTCACTCTCTGCTCTGGCCGCTGTGTTGATCTTCAATTATTTTCCGGGTATACGACACGTCACTTGTGACGTGCTGTGTATGGGCTGTTCTGCTGCACAGCCCGCAATGCGCATGCGCGGTCCCTGCCATTCCCGAGATAACAGCAGGGACCGCGCATGCACGTTACAACGGAACAGCCCATACAGGGCACTTCACAAGTGACGTGTCATATACCCGGAAAATAATTGAAGATCAACACAGCGGCCAGAGCCGGTGCAGTTAGTGACGTCACCCATCAAGTACCCCATCTGGAAACGGGGTCACTTTGGAAAATGTAAGTATATTACAAATGTATTTACATTTATAAATTACAAGCATTAACACATAGTCATTTTATCTTGGACAACTCCTTTCAGCATTTTCTTTTTGCTAAAATAGAATATAATTCTGGCTTCTTGGTGAGCTTGTGGTGGGCTTGCACTTTATTACAGCAACCACTCTGAACAAGCAGACCTGCAGTGTAGAGTATTGGGGAGGGTCCCAGCAACAACCATGTCTCTGATGTAGGGGGGATTTCAGATCACCCTTAGACAATGCTGCAGTGATGGATCATAGCTCTTGCTTAACTCTTTGGCGACCTCCAACATACCATTAAGTGGTCATCACTATTGAAGGTCTCCATGTCTGCCTTCTGTGATATATTATTAAAGATTACCTGTTACTAGGTCATAAAATGCAAACTGTTTATCTGACATGCATCCCACTGACCCCCCTAAAAAAACAAAACTTTACCCATTTTTCTCAAAAATGTGTCAGAAATAAAAAAAAAAGTAAACATAATTGGTATCACCGCATCTGTAAAAGTCCAAACTATTACAATATCACTGTATTTAACACGCTAGGTGAACGCTGAAGCATTGCTGTTTTTTGGTCACCTTGCTTTTCCCAAAAAAATTTATAAAAAGTTATCTAAATTCGCATGTATCCCAAAATTGTACCAATAAAAAACACACGTAGCCCCGCAAAAAACAAGACCTCTTACTGCTAAAGTCAACGGAAAATGCAAAAAAATATTTGGCTGTGATCGCATTCCTTGTCAGGCTGAAGATGGGCTCACGTAAAATGTCTATCTGAGCCGTCCTCAGCCTAACGAGAAGTGCCGATCACAGCCAAAGGGGCAGGGTACCCATCTTAACGCATCTACACCTTCGTTTCAGCTACGGTGGGGGGGTCTCCGCGCCCGGACCCCCACTGATCCAGACTTCTGATATGTCTCTATGACATCAAAAGTTTTTTGAAAGTGCAATTCTATTACATTTGCAAATTTTAAGAGTAATGCCACGAAATTCATGACAATGATACACCGTAAATAACGAGCTTTATTTATGTTTTGGGTAGTATTGATTGGGTCGATCTGGGTAGTATTTTTGCCCCTCAGTAACTCTATATTTGTGTTTTACATTTCAGAAGCCCGTCTGGAAAAAAACATTATAGCTACTTTTGTTTTGCTGATCAAGCACTTTATTCAGAGACATCCAATCAATCAGGAGAATCTAATGCATTCCCATGGAGTTACAACTTTAGGGGTTCTGCTGCAGAAGGTAATACACGGTTATTTTTTGTGTTTGTTATAAGAAATGTTGTATATTTAAAGACACACAAAATTAAGCTAAATGGAATAGAAAAAAAAAAATGGATCGGGTGCTCCCAGAACTGGATTTTTTGTGTCATCTTTATAGGGTTTGCCCTCTATGGAGGAAACCTGTCCTTCTAGCAGGTTGCTTGGCAAAAAGCTGATTTAAGGGTGCTCTGCTGCTGGCACCACCTGCATATTCTGCAGGACGGAATGAAGTTTTACACGCCATCCATTCAAATCAAAGTGTGTGTATGTAATGTACAGATGTCTCCAGAGCAAACCTCTCTTAGGCTGCATGTTTACATCTGCGTCGGAGGCTACGTTTAGAACATCTGTCACAGAGTCCATCAAGTTTGACTGAAAAAATTGCGTCACATGCTATGGTATTTTTTCCATTAAAAGAACAGCGCAACTGGACAGACCCAATTATAAGTCAGGAGGGTTCGTTGGACGCCAACGTTATCCCATCGTGAACGTAGCGAGATTGCTCCTCAGCCTTTTTTAGTTACAGACTGTTTTTCCGTCAGGTACCAGGACATTTTATGGATGTGAACGTTCTGATGGCTGTTCAGCTACTGATAGAGGAGGTGTCTGTGGAGAAGAACACTGCACTGTTGCAACAGATGTACCAATTTCTGCTGTTTGATTTCCGCATCTGGAATCGTGGAGACTTTCCCTTTCGATTAGGTGAGAATTTCTATATATACATAGAATAAATAAGACTTATGTCGAATGCTTGTTCACCAGCATCTATTAAAAAACACACACAAATCCAGTTTTTTGTAAAATTATGATCAATTGATCTGTAGTAAAACTGGTCACTCATAGGTAAATTATTGGTGGCAAATAAAAGTTATGTTTGAGACATTCTATAATTCATGCAAAATATACTGTGCCTTCACAAAGTAATCATAGCCTTTCACCTTTATTTTTTTTACATTTTGTTACGTAACAGATTTGCTATAAACTGTATAAATAAGGCTACTCCATAAGGATAAAGCAAAATCATGTTTGCTGAAATTTGAGTATTTCAGAAGGTTTTGGTTGTATTCACACATTGCGTTGTTTTTTCACATTTTTCTCGCAAAAGCAAAAAAATAAAAAGCAATTTCCCTAAATTGCGTTTTTTTGTGCTGTAGTTTTCCCATAACTGTGGCAAAAAAACATCACACATATGACAAATGTGAATACACCCTTGCTATTACACGCAAAGATGTGCTGAGGAGCATCTTGTTTCCATTCATCTTTTCTGACATGTTTCTTCAACTTTATTGGAGTCCATGTGGTAAACACAATTGATTGGACATGATTTGGAAAGGAAGACTCCTGTCTCTATTAGGTCCTATAGTTGACATGTCGGATCCGGCTCTTTCTAGGGCCGCTGCCTGGCCAAAATGAACAACCATCTCTGCAATACTACGTAAAAGGTACATGGACAGCCTGCTAAGAGTTTTCCAACAAAATTTGTAGTCAAATGGAACTCTCTGGCCTAAATGCCAAGCATTCGCACTGGAGGAGATCAGGCACGATGGTGGTGACGGCATCATGTGGTGGGAGACAAGTCAGAATCGATAAAAAGATGAACAGATCAAAATACAGAAAATGCCTGATGAAATCCTGCTCCAGGACCTGAGACAACAGCAGGACAACAACCCTAAGCATTGCTAAGACAACACAGGAATGGCTTTGAGATAGGTCTGGAGATGTTCTTGAGTGGCCCAGCCGGAGCTGTACTTAAACCCGATCTAACATCTTTGGAGAAACCAACAATTAGATGTACACTGATGTTCCCAATCTAAACAAGTCTTGAGAGGAGCTACAGTGAAGAATGGGATAAATTCCTCAACTATAGACGTGCCAAGCTTGTAACATCATACCCAAAAGGTTTTTAGGCTGTAACCGGTGCCTCAACAAAGTACTTAGTAAAGGGTCTGAATACTTATGTAAATGGTAGATTTAATTTTTTATTTTTGATGAATCTGCACACATTTCTACAACCTTTATGGGGTATTTTGTGTGGCTTCATGATAAAAATTAATATTCTTATTTTTCTTTAAAAAAAAAATAAAGCTGCGCTATGTGGTTGCCATGGCCAAAAAGGCCAGTTCAAGTTTAAAGAGGTTTGACAAATGAGACCCATTGACTCTTCTTACCTACTTTTTCTTTTTTTAAAGGACACATACAATATTTGCCAACCATCATCAAGGATAGCAGGAAACTCTTTCGTAAAAAGTATGGTGTTCAGTTTTTGCTGGATACAATGCGAATTCATTACAGGTATGAAGCATTACTTGGCATTTATATTTAGAAGGGCAATGAAGAAAGTCAGCCCTTAGGCCTCATGCACACGACCGTAGCCGTGTGCACGGCCGTGATTTTCGGGTCGGGCGGCTGCGGACTGTCAGCCGCGGGCCGCCCGCAAATCGTACGACATGCACATGGCCGCCGTCATTGTTTTCAGTGAGCCCGGACCGCAGAAGATGTCCATAATAGGACATGCCCGTTCTTTCTGCGGTGCGGGTTCCCGGGCCATGCACGGACCGTAAAAACTACGGTCGCGTGCATGGCCCCATAGAAAAGAATGGGGCCGCAATTCTCCCGTGGATTTTCGGGGGAATTGCGGCCGCAAAAACACGTTCGTGTGCATGGGGCCTTAATCTTCCATTTATGGCAACGCCCCTGATCCTAGAAAAACTGGGCAAACCTTAATATAATGAACATATGGATGTGTCGTGCTGGAAAGACGCTTTCAATGTCTTTTAGTAGACAAAGTATGTAGGTAGAAGCACGTATGACACAAGAGACAATTTCTTAGTAAGCAAAAAGGATGCTGAAGTCCTGTTCATAGCCATCGGATGTATTTCTTTTTCGGACAGAAAGAGATATGGACTTTGGCAGAGACCCACAGGAGGAACAGTCAGGGTCTAACTACGCCTGGTGTGACATTTCAGGGGTCCGCCCCCTTTGTCAATGCCCCTGATCCCCAATGACCCATTCAGATGGGTGCCAGTACTCCCTGCCATCTGCGCCTTAAATGTACAGCATGGTGACAAATGGAAGTCAAATTTAATTTTGGAAAAATCCAGTTATTCAACCACTTTTCATAATTTGCATGTACAAAACAACTGATAATTACAGACTATGAAACCGTGTTGTTTCCCTAAAGAAGACTTAAAGGGGTTGCCCAGGATTTGATAAACATGGCTCCTTATTTCCAGAAACAGTGCCTTACCTGTAAGTTTGTTGTGTCTTTGTTTGCAGCCTAGCTCCATTGAAGTAAATAGGGCTGAGCTGCAATACCACTCACAACCTGTGGACAAATGTGGCACTGTTTTTGGAAGAAAGAAGACCTGTCTTTCTAATCTTGGACAACCCTTTTAAGTATGTATCTGTATTATCAGTCATATAATTAGTTGGCACACAGCAGGTGTTGGCTACACACTGCAAAGTACTATTACTTCATAGGCACAGCAATTGTTCCTTTGTAAAAAAATAAAAATAAAAAGCAAAAAACAAAGTGAGTAGCTTACTTTGATAGTGTCACAGGTATGCCTCGTAACACAGTTCATTCCTATACCTTATACAAGCAAACAAGTCAAAGGATTACCATATCTACTCATATTGCTTGTTAGGAGAGTTTGCCCTATCAAATGTCTTGTATTTTGTCATACACTAGCTGAATCCATGTTTATAGGCCAGTACTTTATAAAGGGGAAAAAAAAATTAGATCAGCAATCAAAATCCATTTATGAGTTAAAAAAATGAAATCAATATAATAGAAAAAAGTAATTAAAGAGGCTCTGTCACCAGATTTTGCAACCCCTATCTGCTATTGCAGCAGATAGGCGCTGCAATGTAGATTACAGTAACGTTTTTATTTTTTAAAAACGAGCATTTTTGGCCAAGTTATGACCATTTTTGTAGTTATGCAAATGAGGCTTGCAAAAATCCAAGTGGGTGTGTTTAAAAGTAAAAGTCCAAGTGGGCGTGTATTATGTGCGTACATCGGGGCGTTTTTAATACTTTTACTAGCTGGGCGCTCTGAAGAGAAGTAACATCCTCTTCTCTTCAGAACGCCCAGCTTCTGGCAGTGCAGATCTGTGACGTCACTCACAGGTCCTGCATCGTGACGGCCACATCGGCACCAGAGGCTACAGTTGATTCTGCAGCAGCATCAGCGTTTGCAGGTAAGATCGACTTACCTGCAAACGCTGATGCTGCTGCAGAATCAACTGTAGCCTCTGGTGCCGATGTGGCCGTCACGATGCAGGACCTGTGAGTGACGTCACAGCGTGATCTGGCAGAAGCTGGGCGTTCTGAAGAGAAGAGGATGTTACTTCTCTTCAGAGCGCCCAGCTAGTAAAAGTATTAAAAACGCCCCGATGTACGCACATAATACACGCCCACTTGGACTTTTACTTTAAACACGGCCACTTGGACTTTTGCAAGCCTCATTTGCATAATTACAAAAATGGTCATAACTTGGCCAAAAATGCTCGTTTTTTAAAAATAAAAACGTTACTGTAATCTACATTGCAGCGCCTATCTGCTGCAATAGCAGATAGGGGTTGCAAAATCTGGTGACAGAGCCTCTTTAACCCCTTAGTGACCAGCCCATTTTAGGCCCTAATGACCAAGCTATTTTATTCGTTTTTCTATAGTCGCATTCAAAGAGCTATAGCTTTTTTATTTTTTCGTCTACATAGCTGTATGAGGACTTGTTTTTTGCGGGATTAGTTGTGCTTTTTAATGGCACCATTTTTGGGTACATATAATTTTTATATTAACTTTTATTAACCTTTTTGGGGGGGATTATAAAAAAAACCTGAAATTCCGCCATTGCTCTATGCGTTTTTAAATTGACGCTGTTCACTATGCGACGTAAATAACATGTTACCTTTATTCTATGGGTCGGTACGATTACGGCGATACCACATATGTAGAGTTTTTTTTATGTTTTACGACTTTTGCACAATAAAAACACTTTTGAACGAAAATTATTTGTTTTTGCATCGTCGCTTTCCAAGAGCCGTAATTTTTTTATTTTTCCATCAATGTAGTGATTTTTTGGGCTTGTTTTCTGCGGGACAAGACGTAGTTTTGAATGGTACTGTTTTGGGGTGCATGGGACTTATTGATTCATTTTTATTATGACTTTTTTGGGGGGCAATGGAAAAAAATTGCAATTTCGCCATGGTTTATTGCGTTTTTTTTTTTACGGTGTTCACTTTGCGGTTTAAATTACCTATTAACTTTATTAATGGAGTCATTACGGTCGCGGCGATACCATATATGTGTGCTTTTTTTTTTCTTTTACACTTTTACTAAATAAAACCACTTTTTCTGGAAAAAAATGTTTTTTGTTTTTTTTTTACTGTACTTTTTATTAATAATATTTATTTCACTTTGATGACTGATTTTATTAGTCCCACTAGGGGACTTTACTGTGCGATGTTCCGATCGCTGCTATAATGCTCTGGTATACTTCGTATACCAGAGCATTATTGCCTGTCAGTGTAAATCTGACAGGCAATCTGTTACGACGTGCCTCCGGCGCGTCCTAACAGGAATATGTCCAGGGCAGACCTGGGGGCTTTTATCAAGCCCCCGGCTGCCATGACACCCCATCGGAGACCCGCGATTTCATTCGCGGGCCGCCGATGGGTGACAGAGGGAGCGCACTCCCTCTGTGAACAAAGTTAAATGCCGTGGTCGCTATTGACGGCGGCATTTAACGGGTTAAACGCCCGCGATCGAAGTAAACTTCGATCGCGGGCGTTGGAGCAGGAGCTCAGCTGTCATCAGACAGCAGAGCCCCGGCTCCTGCCTGCACGGGAGACCCGTGCAGGACTTAGACTAGGCTGACGTGAAAAGGCGTCAGCCTAGCCTAAAGCCCATTAGTGAATCACGTGAAAAGGCGTATTGGTGGTCACTAAGGGGTTAAAAATAATAAAACGTTTTTTTTACGATTTGTACCATAAAATAATAATCTTTTCAAACCCCTTAACACCATCTGCGGCATGTGTCAGCTGTATAACAGATGTGCGTTCTAACAATATGGCTCAGGAGCTGAGCCTGCACCATATGCGGCGGGTGCACCTGACACCCACCTACAACGATTGGGATCGGGGAGAACTCCCAGTTGTTTAAACCCCTCAGATGACGCGTTCAGTAGTGTCCGCGGCATCTAAGTGGTTAAACAGACGGAGGGGGCACCCTCCGTGTCTCGAATGCCCCCCTGGACAAAGTTGCGAGTTGCCCGAGTGGCTATACAGATCTATATAGCGCTATAGCTCTTTATAGATCTATATATATATATATATATATATATATATATCTATATATATATATATATAGCTCTATATAGACGTTTATTTTTATATTTTGTAAAAAAAAAAAAAGATTTCCCATTTTTCAGATATATAAACAATAAAAAATATTTAATTGGCAACGCCGCATCCATAGAAGTCCAAACTATTAAAGTATCAATTTTGTTAAACCGCAGGGTCAACGCCATAGGAAGGAAAAAAATCTAAATTCCAGAATGGCTGTTTTGTTGTTTCCTTGTTAGCCCGCAAAAAATTCAATAAAAAGTACCAAAAATGGTACCAATAAAAACTACCGCTCGCCTCCCAGAAAATAAGCCGTCACACACAGCTCCATCGAAGGAAAAATAAAAAAGTTATGAGTCTCCGAATATGGCAACAAAAAAAACAAAAAGCATGGCAGTGTTGGAGGGTTTTTTTTATGCCACCTCACAAAATAATTCTTAAAAGTTTCTTAGTATGTTATATGTTATATATACAACTTGTCCCGCAAAAAATAAGCATATGGCCATGTCGACTAAAGTAAAAAAGTTATGACTCTTTAAAAAGACGAAGAGGAAAAACCAAAAAATGCCTGTGTCCTTAAGGGGTTAAACACGTTGCAAAACATCAAATATTTCACACCGATGCAGCCTAAAAAATATTGTTTATGATGATCAGTGAAGAACATAATTGTTTTTTTTGTTTCCCCTTCATTTCCCCCATTATATAAATTTTTAGTTTTAAATACTTTAATCATTGTATATTTTTGAACTTGTAGTAAGGAGAACTCTTTGTCACCTGAGGATTTGACTACAATAAGAATGTCTCTATTTGGACTCCTCAAATATTTTCTCAGCAAAGGTGTCACACAGGAAGAGACTCAGAGTGTCATCGGTTACATTGCGGCGACTAGCGATGAAGAGCAGGTCATTATTCTCTACTTGATTTTTCTTCTCTCAGATGATTGCCATCTTTTCATCATCGTGTCCTTTCTTTTAGCTGTGTGGAGTACTGGAAGTTCTATACAACCTTCTGACTATCACACCCACCCAGGAACAGCTGTTTTTGCTTTTTTTCGAGCCAGGCAGTGCTGATATTCTTTATGCATTGCTACTGAATCAGAGGTATTCCGACCGACTAAAAGAATTGGTGTTCAAGGTATGTCATGTGCTTACTGAAGTAGACTATACCTGAATAGTGCCCAAGATTCTCTGCTCCCTACTAGCTTAGATGTTGGTTGGGAATGGACATTTTTCATATGCAGGTCTATTATAAATTTGCTAAATTCTTTTAATTTACAAAAATATCTAGTGATATCCGGCATATGCCCCTAGCATAGAAATGGCAAACTACTTGCAACTTTGTATAAGAGCATGGGACAGACATTCCTCCTGGTGCTACGGAATCTTAGGCCAACGTACGACCCTCTCATACTACAACTCCAGCAGCAGAATTAGGCACCCGTCATTAGAGTCCCACTTCTAAGGTGCACCACATGGACCTAACACATAGCAACGTTAAACCCTTCTTGACTCCGTAGTACATCAAGCTACTCTAGTAGGTGAGGCAACTTGACGTACTGTTACGTCTAGGTAATAGTGTGTGTACTGCCTCTGTGCCGGAGCAATCATTGGCGGTAGGATGGCTGTAATACAGAGCTGCAGTCCCGCCGCAACTGCTGGGATCGTAAAAAAAAAAAATCAAAGGTTAAAAAAAAAAAAAATGGCTACACAAATCACTGTTGACAGAGATCTATTGGGCTGTTACCATTAAATCACTTGTTTTAAGTGATCTGTATGTGAAGACAGCAGGGAACACATACATAATATTTTCCCTGCTAACCTGTGCCACCATAGTAGAAGAAATAATAATGAAAACAATAATACAGTAAAATGTAAAAAAAAAACATCCTTACATTTTTTTTTAAAAACTTCTCTCCAAACCCATGCGCACCAATCTTCAACATTCTGCGTGACACAAATGCATTCTGCAGGGATGTCCGGTGCTTATGCATTAATACGTCCCTGTTAGGTAGAATGCATGTTACCCCAAACAAAAAATAGTTTTACAAAGAAAAAAAATCTGTACTAAACCGTTTTCCCTAAAAAAAACAAAAAACTGCAAAATTAATTTATATGGGCTCCAATTTTAAATGATAAGAAAGACATTAAAAAAAGAAACAACATTTTTTGCGGTAGACTAAGAAACAAAAACAAATGTTACCTTTTAGAATACAACGTTCCAAAAGGGGTCATTCATTTTGCTGTGGTCATAAAGGCCCAAAACACCCCCCCCCCCCGGTCATGAAATGGTTAATATAAGGGTTATATGAATTTATGTAATGTTCTATTTACTGACGAGGTTTCCTGAAATCATGTTTTGACAGATATTAGAACAGATGTTGAATTGTAATAAAGTTTATGAAAAAAGTAAACAGCGAATTCGACTGCGAGAAGTGGGATACTCTGGGCTGGGATTGCTGGTAAATGCTCCCGTCAGTACGTTACTCATAAAAGGACTTCTCAACCAAGTGCTTAGGGCAGGTAGGATCGTTTCACTTCACTTTATCGTACAAATGTGCGCGTTGTCTATGAATACTCCGTAGTTGTATCGTTAACATGCTTCAATTCATGTGGTTAATTTATATTCAGCGCTTTCTAGTATCGTTGTCCACTCAACAATAACCGACAATACACTTGTCTTTTCTTAATCCATTAATGACCGGGCCTGAAAGGCTTTAACTAGTTCAGGACCGGGCTATTTTGAGCCTTCAGGACCGGGCTATTTTGAGCCTTCAGGACCAGACACTGTTTAGCCATTTTTAGCATTCGTTAGTTAAACGCCCATAACTTTTTTTATTTGTTGGGCAACGTGATTTTTGTGATGTTTTTTTTCCGTAGAAAATGCAGGTTTCTTTTTTTTTTTTTTTATCGTTTTGATACACTTCCTTTTTGCTATTGTAGAATTTTTAGGCTTAAAGTTTGAAAATAATAGTAAAAAAAATAAGCTTTTTTACTTTTCAGCTATTTTTTTTAATGTAATAACATAGTTTTACCCTAAAATAGACCTTTTATTTGCGATCGTCATTGTCTACTGTTAATTTTAATATATTACATGTCTATATTAGGGTAATTGGGTCAGGGCTAGCGTTACGACAATGATTGGCGGGGGGGGGGGGTTGGAGTGGGTATTTTATGTGTATTATTAATTTTTTTTGCACTTTACTTTTCTTTTTTTATTACTATGGTCTGTCCCTCAAAGGTCAAAAAAGACGTTTGGGGAACTTTATATATTTTTTTTCTTTCTTTTACACCATCTTTTTCCACTGTAACTGGGGTTGCACAGCAGCCCCAGTTACAGGGGAAATCAGCCCTCTCATAGTGACTATTGTCACTAATAGGTCTGTGCTGGGTCTAGTAAGACCCAGTAGCAGTCTGCCACTAACGGCACCCGGCGATCATGTGACCAGTCACATGATCACCGGGACCAATAGAGACAGCGGCGCGGCCGCTGCCTCTATTCCTATACACAGCGCTTGGAGAAGACAGAAGCAGCGAAAGCTGCTTCTATCTTCTCCTCAAGGTCCCCGGCAGTCACTGACTGCCGGAGACCCGACATTCAGCTCCCCGATCGCTCGGGCAGCAAGTTAAAACCCGAGCCGTAAATAGTCTATGGCGTGGGTTTAAAGGACCCTGACCGCTGGCGGTAAATACGCAGCCACCAGTCGGGAACCAGTTAAACATCTGCGATTGCAGTTTCCTCCGATCCCAGCTGAATTCAGGAGGCTGCTCTAAGTATAGGGGCTGTTAGTAACACCTCTTGCTTAGAGAAGGAGCGCTCACTGGAGCGTTTGCGTCTTTTGGTGTTGCTGTAGACTCGGGACCTGCACCTCTGGCCGTAAAAAGACAGAGGGCGTTCGGGAACGGGTTAGTGACGTAATGTGATAGAGATTTTCTGAGAGCCAGGGAATGTGATAAAATAACAAAAGTAACACAACTGATCTAGTATACCCCCCGCCGTACTCTGTGAGATGTCCTACAGTGATAATGTGCCAACTTACCCACACGTAACCTCTGTAGCCAATCAGTGGCCTAAGCGGTGAAGCAGTTGTCACTTGCAGGTAGTTGGCGCATCATCACTGCAGGACAGCTAACAATTCCCTCAGGGCCCACTGGAGCTGCGGTGCTGAAGCAGCGAGGGGTATACCAAGTAAAAAAAAGATTTATTTTGTCTTGCCTTTAGCCAATTTTTTGATCTTTTGGAAAACCCCTCTAACTCTCTCTCCTTTTTGTGATTTCAATTTCTTTAAAACTATAGATCCGGTTATAAACTACAAAGACCTGATAGCCGTGGTACACATGTCTTGCAAGTCGAATCTTGCGGTACGAGTTTCCATTTGCAGGAAGGTGAGTATTAACACTGAAGTTTTGTTTTTCAGAATATGACATTTCTGGGTGAATGAATTGTTTGTGTATTTTTATTTGCAATTCTTGATAAAGCTGAAATGTAAGTGGTAGTGTTCGAGAACTTTCAACCAGAACATCCTTTCTTTGTTATTTTAAAGGTACTTGAATTTTCTTAATCTTTTAATGCCTATGTTCTTCGGTTTATTTGCCATTACATTTACATGCTGATCTATTTTACGTTACTATGTGATTATTGTCCAGGTTTTTCAGATCCTCCAGTTTCACCCTGATGCAGCTTCACAAATTGCTCAGCAAGTTAGCTGGCAGGATACTTTTGTACGGTTCTTTATGAAGGAAAACTCAGAATTTAAGAACAGTAGTAAAGTGAATTGCCAAGATCTTTTTAAAGAAGAGGATAAAAGTACCAGAGCTGAGGAGTCACAAAGGAGTCATTCTGGGAAGGTGGCCTTGGATAAAGTAGTCGCTTCCAATAAAGATACATACAGCAGTTGGTGTTCTGAAGAAACTAGGTCTCTAAATGCAAGCACCCAATCTACATGCACCATCCTGGATGAAGATGGCCCATCTTTCAGTGACGCTCAGCTTCAAGCAGAGGACCTAGAAGTGTGGCCCAGTGATCGTTCACATCTGACTTTGGAACTGGCTAATTTTGAAATGGGAGATGGTGGAAATCAAACTCCGGGAAGCTTAACCAGTACACCTTCACCTGTAGAATCCTCAAAGTCTTTTAACATGGATCGTCTTGATAAAGAGTCTGTCTGCTCAAATAATATATTATTTAGAGATAATCTCTCCCTTAGCGTGAATATAGAAAGCAAAGAGGTAAGGAATCTTTTCATCGCTGTGTTTGCAATATTGGGTTCTCTGTGATATTTTTAGATTTGAATGTATGGTCAACTTTACATACAGCTGTAAATCTGCATTTTACTTCATTAATCTGTTGTACCCTGTTTAGAAAGAGCTGGTTGATCATTACTACTACAGTAAGCTACGCTTTAGGAGTCAATTGGTGCCATAAATCCAGATTCTTAGTAGAGAGATCAAGATTTACACTTATCTCGTGCTCCTGTGATGCTGATGGATCAATCGGCTCTATCTAAACAAAAAGTCAATTAAAGTGTCCATCTAATTCTGGAAAGTATCGGTCCCGGGTCCTATTATTTAGAATATGACTCATGCATGATACTTTCCAAGCGTCGTACGGTTGCCTCCATGTGCACTAGCATTTCTCCACATCCAATTTCCGATCGGGCAGGAAATTGGAATTGGAGGGACGCTTTAAGTATATGGCAGGCTCACGGCAGCATGTACAGCTGGCTATACGCTACCAGATGTCCTACCGACCATGACCGTGAGACGTCTGCCAGATCTATTTGCCTGCAAATCTGAAAACGAATGTCCTCTTAAAAAATAATTCACCTGTATCACAGATTAACAATGTTCAGACATATGCCTAAACTGTTCCAAAATATGTGTGCTGAAGTCTGTCCCTAAAACAAAATACAATACATCCTTCAGGATTGTGAAGAGGAGCTTGTGCAGCTGCTTACAGACATTCTGCTCTGTCTTATGTGGAAAGGTCTGGATAAATCTGATAATGCTACCTGGATTGAAAGAGGACAAGTATTCTCCGCACTAACCAGCCTTGAAATGTCCAATGAATTGTTACGACCATCTGATGTAATTAAACTGAAGTAAGTATTTTTTTAAATTCTTTAACATGTCCTATTGGTTTTACATGTGAACATTTTCTTTACGTGATCTTATTTATGCCTTTCATAAATTTTATCCAATAATATTTTCTGTACGCAGCTTGTTGGAGAAAATGCCAGAATGGGCTGTAACTGAAAACAGAGATCCCAAGACCCAGGTCAATGCTGAAAATGCAAACAGATTATTGCACATTGTACAAGACTTTCTCCAAGCTGAAGGTCGGGTCAATTCTTCTTTGTGGACAGAAAAGGTTTAGTATTTCTATATTTATGCAAGGCTTCACACAACATAATTTTCTTTTTTTAAATCAGTACAGCGAGCTTGTAACATTAAAATATAAAAAAAATTGAAACAATCACACACAAGAGTAAACACACTTTATACTGTTATTACTGCGTTTATGTAAAAAAATCAAACAGCCATATCACTGAGTGAAAAAGGAACGAGCCCTTTAAAGGGGTATTCCCATGATTGACATTCATCACCTATACATAGGATAGTTAGTAATTGTCTGATCGCTGGGGGCTCGATCCCAGTGAGGAGGACATTGAATGGAGCGGTGGTCGAACATGCTTGCAGCAGTTCCATTCAAAGTCTATGGGAATGTCGAAAACAGCCGGGTGCGGTCCTATACAGTCGGTTGTTTCTGTCAGTCCCATAGACATTGAATGGAATGGCAGATGCTTCCTCTACCACTGCCCCATTCAAGCTTCTCACTGCGGGCGGTGCAGTGAAGAGAATCTGGGAGTTCTAGACCCCCGTTCTAACGACCAGTGTGGGTCCCAGTAGTACAGCCCCCAGCGATCAGACAATTCTCACCTATTCTGTGGTTAGGTGACAATTCTACAGTACTGTGCAAAAGTTTTAGACAGTTGTGGAAAAATGCTGCACAGTAAGAATGCTTTCAAAAATAGAAGTATTAATAGTTGTTGTTTTTTATCAATTAACAAAATACAAAGTGAATGAACAAAATTTGGTGTGACCAAGATGTGCTGTTTAAGCTCTTTTGAAGAAGCACAAAGAAACGGGCAATGTTGAGGACCGTAAACGCAGTGGTCGGTCAAGGAAATTTAGTGCAGCAGATCAAAGACACATCATGCTTCATTCCCTTCGGAATCTGAAGATGTCCAGCAGTGGTATCAGCCAAAAACGGGCAAAAACCAGTGGGACACAGGTACATCCATTTGCTGTCCAGAGATATCTGGCCAGAAGTGGTCTTCATGGAAGTATTGTGGCTATAAAACTATACCTTCGATGTGGAAACAAGGCCAAGGGACTAAACTAAGCATGAAGACCTAGGAACTGGGGTGCAGAAAAATGGCAGCAGGTGCTGTGGACTGACGAATCAAAATGTGAAATATTTGGCTGTAACAGAAGGCAGTTTGTTCGCCAAAAGGCTGGAGAGTGGTACGATAATGAGTGTCTACAGGCAACCAGTGAAGCATGGTGGAGGTTCCTTGCAAGTTTGGGGCTGCATTTCAGAAAATTGAGTTGGGGATTTGGTCCGGATTAATGGTATCCTCAATGCTGAGAAATACAGGAAGATACTTATCCATCATGCAATACCATCAGGGAGGCGTCTGATTGGCTCCAAATTTGTTCTGCAGCAGGACAACGACCCCAAACATACAGCCAATGTCATGAAGAACTATCTATAGCATAAAGAAGAACAAGGAGCCCTGGAAGTGATGATATGGCCCCCACAGGGCCCTGATCTCCGCATCATCGAGTCTTTTTGGTATAACATGAAGAGACAGAAGGATTTGAGGCAGCCTACATCCACAGTAGATCTGTGGTTAGTTCTCCAAGGTGTTTGGAACAACCTCCCTGCCGAGTTCCTTCAAAAACTGTGTGCAAGTGTACCTAGAAGAATTAATGCGGTTTTGAAGGCAACGGGTGGTCACACCAAATATTGATTTGATTTAGATTTCTCTTCTGTTCACTCACTCTGTATTTTGTTAATTGCTAAAAAAAACAACTAGAAACCATTCTACTTTTGAAAGCATTCTTACTTTGCAGCATTTTTTCACAACTGCTTAAAACTTTTGCACAGTACTGTAGATTCTGGAACAGCCCCTTTAACTTTAATGACTGAAAACACTTGCTATTATTTTATTTAAATTTAAAGACTTTGACTAGGTCAATCTTAAAGAGGTTTTCCAAAAATTACAACAACTTTTTTTTTAGGGTGAAAATAGTAAAATGCTTTCTTTAATGATCTTCATCCAGTCCCATGCTGTTGGTCTGCTAGGTCACCGCTGCTCTCTCTGTACACAATCTATATGATGCTGTGTCATCCATACTGACGACCTGTCATGTGACCGTAATGACCATTCATGGCCCACAAGACATGACATAATTTTGAACCTCTCATATGAGCAGTGAGAGACCCAGGAAACCAGCAAAACAGATTTTGAAGTTCTTTCAAAATCCAAGAAAGGCCTTGTAATATAAGTTTGATAGACAATTCATTCCTGAAAAGATTAGGCAAATCTTCTTTACTTGGAGATCTGAATTTTGTACATGTATCAATGATGCATACTGTATGTCCATATAATAGAATGTCAACATATTTGGTTTGTCCTACAGCTACTAGAAGAGATAGTCACTCTCATGGACAGTCTGTCAGTGTGGTACCCAGCTGGTCTTGAATCTGAGACCTTTTCTCAAGTGGAGTTCCGTCTTCTGCTTGGTTTCATTGGACAGGACAACCTACAGGTTTGTTGAATGTTTCACCACTATCAAACCGGATGACTGAGAAGAGTGGAGCACTGTATTAAAAGGTTGTTCTCTTTGATCGAAGGACTACAAAATATGGAAATCAATTCCTTTGCCATTAGATTGAGATGTCACGATTAGCTGAGTCAAAGATTAGGACAGTACTATTTCGGTCCATTATTTTTTATTCTGCTTCGGTAAACCGAGTTCATAAGAATGTGTAACTTCTTCACTCAGGTGTTTTATCTTTAGAATCCAGTTAACAATACTAGTCCATTGTGTAGTGGACATATTTTTTGTTCCCTACACACGGCTGGATTACAGGTTCTTGCCGTGTTTTTACTTTTGTCACAGCAGAGACTTTTTACAGTAAAAAAAAATATGAAGCACAGTGCCCTTGTCCTCTCCACATCACTAGCATGGCAGAAAGAATTCTACAAATACGTTATGTAACACAGAGGTAACCCAGTACTGCTGCATCCGTATTTTATATTTTTTCATCTAATCTGGTATTATTGAGGGTTGAAAAATCGTATTCAATCCGGTCACCCTTTTGTCAACGTAATCCCCTCAGGTCCTTCTCGTAATTTAACAAAAAGGTAAGGTACAAAGCCATCCACTCACGCACAGAATGCTGTATGCATATTGGGGTAATGGCCACATGGACATATTTTAGGGGAACATGGAATTGTTTCATTATTTATCTCACATGGAATTTTTAGGGAGCATAAATAATCCACAAACGGTAAGATTCACCCAGACGTATCATGTGCGCAAAACTTGTGGGGACATTTTTATCGTGCCAGTTTACTGAAGCAATTGCTTTGGAAAGAATGGCGTCCAGGCTGAATGCCATATTTATCAAGCCCCAGCACTTTTTCGGACACTGATGATGTTTTAAAGATAAAGAACAAGCAAATTAATTTAATCCCGTTCTAAATTACGACAAATATTTTGACACTCTTTGTCTTGCACACAATGGTGCAGATCTATTAGTACTGTCTTAATCTTAGACAGTTTAGAAGTAGACTAGATTTAAGTCGCACACCCTTTTAATCTAAGTTGTTGAGCAGAGGCGCAAAAAGAATCTAAAACAGTAAATAAATGTGGCGCATGGCCCGTGGGCCTTAATTCTGGCCCAATTTCAGTCCGAAATCAGGCGTATTTTGAATAGTAAACCTGCCCCAATGACTATTACTAAGAGACCTGTCCATTCTTCCATAGGTATGTGCCATGGCTACTGCAAAACTGAATACTATATTGCAAACAAAAGTGATTGAAAAGCAAGAAGAGGCTTGTTTTCTGCTTGGGAAATTGGAAGGGATCCTCAGCAAATCTATTCAGGAGAAATCTGAAGCCTACTCCTTCCTTGTTCCCATTGTGAGGACTCTGGTTTCTAAAATATATGAACTGCTCTTCATGAACCTCCATTTACCATCCCTTCCAATTACAAATGGGAGCCCTTCCTTGTTTGAAGACTTCCAGGAATATTGCAAGTCTGAAGAATGGAGGATCTTTATAGACAAATTTGTAAGTTTTTTTTCTGTTTTTATATTTGCAGATAAATAGAAACCTCAACAAGCTGCCTGGTTGATCTGCGCTCATTCTCACAGCTCATATCGGGCCATTTAATGGGACCTTTAAGAGAACCTTTCACCTGCCCAAACATGTGCAGCTGAGTGCAGCATGTAATGGGCAGGGCTGCACAAACCCTGGGGCAATTTACATTTTTTTCCTACCCTCCTCCGTTATTTAGATCTCTGTGCCGTTATATTTGGCGCCCAATATTTAAATAACCCCCTGAACTGTCAATGGGGAGTGTAATGGCAAGGGGGCGTGTAACATGGCTGTGACACTGTCCAATCCGCTACAGACAGTGTCACAGCAAGAGCTGGAGAGAGGAGAGCGAGTGTGTGCGCACGCGCAGCTCGGGCTGGCAAGGAGGCGTGTAATGAGATTTTCAAACTACTAAATGCATTCCTATGTACGGCGATTTATCACAGAGAATCACATTGATTTTTTTATTTTTTTTTATATTGCGATAAGCTCTAGTCTAATGCATTTCTATGGACAGAGATTTATCGCTCACTACAAAAAAAAGTCTAGGTCTAGCCCCAGCCTTAGGCCCCATGCACATGACCGTAAAAAACCTCAGTTTTTGCAGTCCGCAAAAATTGACCCATTCACTTTCATTTGAACGCGGACACCTTTCCGTATCGCTACGGATGGGTGTCCGTGCCGTAGAAATGTTCTGAAAATTATGGAACATGTCCGTTCTTTTGCATTTTGCGGGCCGTGCTTCCATACTTTGTATGGGAGCACGGCCCGAAAATGCGGGTGGCAGTCGGCGGCCGGCCGTGCCCGCAATCGCGGGCCGTAATTGTGGGCATGGTCGTGTGCATGGGGCCTTAGACGGGATTCTTATTTTTGGTCTACTGGATGTAGTCCATTAGTTAATGTGTGTTATTAACTAGTAGACCCCCCCCACCCCTGCTTTGGTGTCCTGCCTTGGGACATATCATTCGATTTGTTTCTATAAAACCTGAATTCAAAACACAGAATCTTTCCATTATCGTTTTTCTCTGCGTATTTTCCACTCCTGGTCCTGGCTTACTAATCAAATACTGATCCGAGTATGCCCTTGTGAAAGTAGGATAGACCTCTGTTGCTGTTTATAGTACAGCCCTGTGGAGGTTGAGAGAACCTAGCTTTATACAATAATATGTAATATCATTGCACTTTAAACTGGTTATACACATTGATAGCCAACACTCGACCTTCCCATGAAGATGGGTGCTTTGCCTGGCTGAGCATGCATGTTTATTTCAATGGGAAGGGGGAGATAAGCTGCTGGCAGACAACTTTGGCAATGGCTTATCGCATAGCAGAACGAAAGAATCCTCGTTTCCGCCGACATCTTCCAATGGAGTACATACAGGAGTCCTCCATACGCATTAGATTGTCAGTGGATGATGGCATATAAGCTTTAATGTATCATGTTCACAAATATGAATACAGTAAATTTGCGATACTCTGCATACATGTGACCATACAGACGAAAGGACTGACATTGCTATGTTACAGTACAGCGATGACACTTTCCTAAAAAATTGCTCGCTCATGAGAAATGTGCTAAAGTGTTACGTAAATGTATTTCTCTACTGTTAACAGATCGTACCCTATATGAAGCAGTACGAAACAGATACGTTTAGTAAAAGTCATGAGCAGATGGCTTTGTATTGGAAGGACTGCCATGAGGCACACATGGTGAATATGCACAAGCGTGAGCGCGAGCGCGGTGAAAGCAAGCTGAAATTTCAGGTATCTGTCTTAGAAAGCTCAGTCTAGTTTAAGTTATATTACTTAAAATTTTGCGTTTCCTTAAAGAGGTTTCTGTGGTTTTTCCAACTGGATATGACATTGACTTTTTCTATACTGTATCTACCTAACCCTGAATATTACAAACTGCACCTGGTCTATCCTTTTTTTAAGTTTGCTTTCTTTTGATCTGATTCTCTTAAAAATGCTAATGATTTTGTGATGTTTTATTCTATGTAGGAATTCTTTTTGGAGCCATTTAATAGAAAAGCACGTCAGGAGAATTTGCGCTACAATAGTATGCTGAAGCAAATCAACAGCCAGTACACTGCCACTTTAAGACAATGGAAAGCAGCACAAAGATACCTCACCTGTGAACGTGGACCCTGGGCTGACAGGTTAGCTTTATTGAATGCCCTCCCTACGACTGACTCTATAAATGGAGTCTAATAATCTGTATTGTATTTTCTCCTAAGGAAAGAGAACTGGAAATACTGGAAGCTCTCCAATGTAGAGAACTACTCACGTATGAGGCTCAAACTGGTGCAAAATAACAATTTTGACCCCCAATTAGAAGCTAGTAATTTGCGTGATAATTTGGGTAAGTTCCTGTTTAGATGATGTCTCATTACAATTTTTAGCAATTTTAGGTTGCTTAATTTTCTAAGTTGTTATACGTTTTAGAGCAGCAGTCTGTAAACGTTTTAGAGCGAGTCAAATATAACAGGTGGTGCCTGATGACACCAGATTGTACAACAATGACTGTAGTACCAAATGCCCATTATATAATATAGTCCCAAGAGCCAAGTGGCACTGATGAAGCTCTTTGTCTGCTGTCAACTACTCTGACCCAGTGATGCTGTGACAGTCTTGGCAAATGTCTCAGCAGCCACTGCTTGGTGTTGGTTTACAATAATATCTGCACCTTCAAACAGCCTGGGAGCCACGGGTTTGGTAACAGTGATTTAGCCGTCCGGTAGTTCCTATGATTTTTGTACCTTGAAGTATTCGGAGTTCAAATGGAAAATAATAATGGCAATAAATTATTATGTATTAAATTGTCCTTTCCTTGCAGGTGTCCAACATGCAGAACTATCTAGCGAGTCACTACTGTTGGAAGCTGTAAAGCAAGTTAAAGTTAGTGACTTAGAAGATGATGGACTTGAGCTCCCTGAGGAGGACAGTATGGTCACAGTGTATGTTCTTCCAGTTTTTTTAAGGATATGTACAGCGGTTCTATTGTCTAATTATTTCATTTTTCCCGATTTTTACTTTTGTTACCATACACAGTCATGGGGGGCAGGAAAATGGGTGTTTGCTGGTGCTCTAAATGGAATATTTGCAATTGTAGAATTAAAAAACGTATTTACCAAAGATAAAACGTGAACAAAATCGACACAAGTTTTTTCTATAAGGACCAGTTCACACTGAGTTTTTTTACGCGGAAACCGCGTCCGAAAACGCGCCCAAAAACTGCCGAAAATGCCTCCCATTGATTTTAATGGGAGCCGGAGGTTGGTTTTTTTCGCGGGAAAAAGAAGCGACATGCCATATCTTCGGGCGTTTACGTCTCTGACCTCCCATTGAAATCAATGGGAGGCAGAGAAATCGTACTTCGTGGCATTTTTTGCCCGCGGCTCTCAATGGCCGTGGGCGCAAAACGCTGCGAAAAACTCTGTGTGAACATACCCTAAAGGGGTTTTCTGCTTTGGACAATTTATACAAAAGGAACATGTGGAGAGATCCTCCAGCTCACCTGACACACTCCAGTGTGTCGTTGATAGCGCCCGGATCCTCGTGTCGGCACACGGATAAGAGGACACCCTCCCTCCACTTCATACACACCCAGGACCTATATCACTGGATTTCCTTTTAATCTACAACATTAAACTTGGAAAAATCGATTTCCATTTTAAACGCTTCTCAGCGCTGGATCCTACCTTGTTTCCCTGTTTTCTACTTGGACAATTTATACTTGTTTGATGGGTCCCTTGATATTAAGCTCCCCTGCTGGGATTCCCAGTGGTCTGCTGTAAACTGTGGGGAAACCTGGCAATAAGTGTTCAAATTGCCTGCAGCGCCACGACAGTGGAAATTAAGCATTACACAATGCTCATTCAAATCTATTGGCTGTCTTTGTAATGCAGAACAGGACAGGTCCTCTGGAGTGAGAAACGCTCTTTGTAACCACTCTCAACTCTGGCCAAGAGATTAAGATCTAGAACATAGGATCTTTCCCCCCTCTATTAACTTAGAATTCCCTAATAGGGTGTATGAAAATGGGTTTTCTAAGCTAGACAACCCCTTTTAGTCAAGTAATTTAAAGTACCCTTGTGCTGTTAAGAATTCTATTCATTCATTTCTTTATCTGTGTTTTACCTCTGTGTTTCCAAAGTGACAACACAAATGGCTATGCATGTACTTACAAGACGAAGACCTAAGGTGAAAGTTCTGTAAAAAGGGGTGGGATTTTACAAAAGGGGCAGGGTCAACGTGTCTTGATAAATGTATTATAATTTACACCAGAAAACTGACGTAAATTATAGTAGAAATCCACGCCATTAATTACATTTAAAAAAAAGTATGCTTACTTCACCACTCTTCTCCCCTACGGGTCCCCTCAGCCTCCCTCAGCATTTGGCGGCTCATACAAGGTCCTGGCGCAGAACAGCGTCAGGACGTTGTATGTGACGCAGCACAGATGACATTGAGTGCTGTCTTGCATATAAGGCCCCGCATCGGAACCTTGCATGCTGATCGGACCTGTAGGTGAGAAGAGGAGCGGTTTTATGTCCGATGATGCGGAGGTGGGATAGATGGTGCACATGTGTGCCTCTTACTAATTCTGTTGCACCTTACTCCATCAGAGCAGATAGGTAAGACTGGCATATGATCCACCAGTCTTAGTAAATCTGTCCCATATCTTACCATAATGTAAGAACTTTGAAGCTGTGGAATATTCTACCTCAAGAATTGATTTATTTGACATGAACTCTTATCAAAATCGATAGAATCCTATTTTGAATAATACAGCTGATCGTCACATTGGAATCAGGAAGTCATTTTATCACTTTTAAAGCAATTTGGCTCATGTCTTAATGTATTTATTTTTTTTACTTCATCAAGATCGTTAGAGAAAAACTAAGTTCTAAGATTTACCCCCTTTGTCTTATCCACATCCTCTCCCCTCCCCTGGTTGAACGTGATGGACAAATGTCTTAACCCCAAAAATTTGATTTTATCTTTTTATTTTTCCTTACCAGCAAATAATTACTGGCCATTCATATAGGAATAAACCTTTCTGTCAAAATGTAATGACCCGTCTGACTTGAACAAATATTCTGTTACATTTTGGGGACTTTTTTTTAACATGATATTTAGCAGTGCAGGACAAATCTTGGCTCTAGCAGCTGTCTTACTGGCTTCTAAAATAATTTATGAAGATAGTCGATCTAGAATTTAGTGGTTGCCGTAATTGATATTCATTATTCAAGTAATTATGGGATCAAATTAACTAGGTAAAATTACCTTTCCTGCATTTCACTTTAAAAATAAAATGTAAACTTCAATAAATTGTCCTCTTGTTTAAGAAGTGAAAAAGAAGAACAGAGTCAGAAGGAGAAATCCGTTCTATCCGAGGACTGCGAGCTTATCACTCCAATGGATGTTATTTCTGGCCGTTTGGAAGTTACCACTCAGCATATTTATTTCTATGATGGCAGCACTGAAAAAGAAGAAGGTAAGACTGCGCTATTCTTTCATTTATACAAATGAGTACGCGTGAGCTTAAAATATAATCGTGCAAGATCATAATGACTGAATGTCGAAGTAGTAACCGTAGAAGAAGCCTTGTTTTATTTTTTGTAACTATTTAAATTAAAAGATAAATAATCAAAAGATTGAAATTTAAATATCAACGTTTGTTCGGTTATCCATTTCCGCTTCTCGCAGAACATCAAATAAATGGTAACCGTGAGATGCTATGTGACTTTAAAGATGTAGTGCATATATAAATGACTGTATTATTCAAAATATGATAAAAGAAAAGAAACGATAGATATTTAAACTCTAAATAGATCCAATGATTCATTTCATATTATATATTTATAGGGTTCAGAGCTCTTTTTATTTTTGTAAAAGAGCTAAAAACGTCCTGTACACTTAGAGTAGTGTCATGAGACAGACATCTACAGTATAAAAAACACCTAAGGGGATTTCAAATAGTAAATGCAGAGCGACCGCTGTACAGCCCCATGAACCAGAGTCCGTGGGTACTGTGAGCTGCGTGCTCAGACATCAGGTGGGCAGTGCTCCTGGAGGAGAGCCCTGTCAGTTAGCGCCTCTCCATCAATCAGTGGCACAAAGCGGTTCTGACTGACAGTGACACTTAAAATTATAATAGTGTGTCTATCCCCGTCCGCCACTATGGAGAAACTAGAAGCTTACTGGAAATGGATTTATTATTGAGTTCAATGCAATTGGGGCTGTATAAACCTTCAGTAGGTTCTTCATAGTGGTGGGTGAAGGCAGACACAATTTCTTCTGGCTGTGTGAAGCTAGAAGGGGAATACGGAGCTCTGTGTCTTATGAAATTAATCATGTACGTCATAGTCAGGAGAAGGGTTATGGGGCGGGCTAACGGGGCTGATCCTATCCAATAAGCCACGGTTGTCAGGTGTAAATTACAGCTCACATCTCGCACTAATAGCCGGTATCTGAGATAACTCTGATCCCAGCCATTAAACTGCTTGGATGCCGCAGTTAACAGCGACCACGGCATCTAAGCCATTACACGGGGGGGCTCTGTCACCCCATTGGTTCCCCTGCGATGAGATGGTCCAATGAATGTCAATAGGTTTGCCATGCTGGTGGCATGTGAGAAAAACAAAACATTTTGATACTTTTCAACTAAAGTATTGTAAAAACAACAACAAATTAGTAAGCATAATCGGTATTCAAATTATTATAATATAAAAAGACATGAAATATACCAGACCAGAATTTCTTTTTGTTTTGGTCACCTTATACTAAAAGATGGAATAAACCGTGATTAAAAAGTTGTATGTTTCCCAAAATGGTAACAATAGAAAAATACAGCTTCCCTACAAAAAGCCAGCCCTCACACAGTTCCAACGACAAAAAGAATAGGTCTCAGAATATAGCGACACAAAAAACATTTTTTTTTTATTATTTTAACAATTTGTTTCTATTTTCTTTAAAGTAGTGAAAGGAAAAACAAATCTATATAAAATCGCCGGAATCGTATTGCCCTGCAAAATAAACTTAAGAAGTGATTTTTACTGCACGGTGAATGCAGTAAAAATGAGATCCTAAAAACAATGGATGAATTTCAGGGTATTTTCCATTCCACCCCACAAATACATTTTTAACGTTTTCCAGGACATAATATAGTACATTAAATGGTGCCATTAAAAACTACAGCTAATACTGCAAAAAAAACAAAAACCCTCATAAGGATAAAAAAGCTATGGCTTTTGGAAGGCGGGGAGGAAAAAATGGAAATGAAAAATGGCTGTGGCAGGAAGGGGTTAAATAAAAAATTAAACAATACACGTTAAGCAGTTTTACAGAGAGAGCCTCATTTTCTTGTCATTTTGTATGCTTGACTGCTTATATTTTAGTAAATATTAACCTGAAAAGTACCTCTAGTACTATATTGGTGCTAAAACTAAGGGCTCATGCACACGACCGTAGCCATGTGCACGGCCGTGATTTTCGGGTCGGCCGGCTGCAGACTGTCAGCCGCGAGCCGCCCGCAAATCGCGGGACATGCACATGGCCGCAGCCATTATTTTCAATGAGCCCGGACCGCATAACAAGGCCGTAATAAGACATACCCGTTCTTTCTGCAGTGCGGGCTCCCGGGCCGTGCATGGACCGTAAAAACTACGGTCGTGTGCATGGCCCCATAGAAATTAATGGGGCAGCAATTTTCCCATGGATTTTCGGGGGAATTGCGGCCACAAAAGCACGTTCGTGTGCATGGGGCCTAATATGAACATGAAATAGTAACTCGTAGCTACATGCAATAATAGTGGTCTCACTGTTTATCTCATGCTTGTAACAATTTTAGGAGGTCAGCGTTTCTTTAATTGTTTTGAAAAGCGTCCACAGTGAGATTCACATTGGTTAGAAATGACTGTAAGGCCTGAGCTAAACCATGACTTCAGTTGTGAGTCCAACAATTCCCTTCTTGATTCACACTCCAATAGAAGAATTTTTATTCAAATAATTAGTATTTCACACAAAAATCTACCCTATCCCTTCCTACTACCTTCAGCATGAGGGTGATCCATCCCACCCATTTATTTATATTACTTTAATTTTATATAAAGCAAATTAAATCCTACATCTGTTGTTTTTTTTATTATATTTTTACCATGTTTCACCTTTTATATAAATGAGAGATGGGTCCGGGGACTTGTATTACTTTTTAAGTTACATCTTACTTATGATGCATTACTACTTGTACTTCTTCCTGCAGGCGTGGGGTATGATTTCAAGTGGCTGCTTTCTCAAATAAGGGAGATTCATTTACGCCGGTACAACTTGAGGAGATCAGCCTTAGAAATATTTCTAATTGATCAAACCAACTACTTTCTGAATTTCAAAAAGGAGGTAAGAGCTGTACGTCTATATCGGTTTACCTGCAATAAGAGCAGTAGAGATCTTAATCTGATTAATATCATAGTGATCTGCTGATGTATTTTAGTGGTAGAAATGCACCGAAAATGTTGGTTTAATCAGTTCGTATTTTATTCTTACCAGAATGTAAACTGTTTTGTGGTCATTTAGGTCAGAAATAAAGTATACAGCCGCATTCTTTCTCTCCGTCTTCCAAATCTATATGGAACCCGGTCACCACAAGAACTATTGAAAGCATTGGGCCTTACACAAGTAAGTGACGTGATTGTATAAAATCATGTAAATGTTCATGTTTTATTAACCCCTTAGTGACCAGCCCATTTTAGGCCCTAATGACCAAGCTATTTTATTCGTTTTTCTATAGTCGCATTCAAAGAGCTATAACGTTTTCATTTTTTCGTCTACATAGCTGTATGAGGACTTGTTTTTTGCGGGATTAGTTGTGCTTTTTAATAGCACCATTTTTGGGTACATATAATTTTTATATTAACTTTTATTAACCTTTTTGGGGGGGATTATAAAAAAAAACTGAAATTCCGCCATTGTTCTATGCGTTTTTAAATTGACGCCGTTCACTATGCGACGTAAATAACATGTTACCTTTATTCTATGGGTCGGTACGATTACGGCGATACCACATATGTAGATTTTTTTTTATGTTTTACGACTTTTGCACAATAAAAACACTTTTGAACTAAAATTATTTGTTTTTGCATCGTCGCTTTCCAAGAGCCGTAATTTTTTTATTTTTCCATCAATGTAGTGATTTTTTGGGCTTGTTTTCTGCGGGACGAGACGTAGTTTTGAATGGTACTGTTTTGGGGTGCATGGGACTTATTGATTCATTTTTATTATGACTTTTTTGGGGGGCAATGGAAAAAAATTGCAATTTCGCCATGTTTTTTTGCGTTTTTTTTTTACGGTGTTCACTTTGCGGTTTAAATTACATATTAACTTTATTAATGGAGTCATTACGGTCGCGGCGATACCACATATTTGTACTTTTTTTTTTACACTTTTACTAAATAAAACCACTTTATTTCACTTTGATGACTTATTTTATTAGTCCCACTAGGGGACTTTACTGTGCGATGTTCCGATCGCTGCTATAATGCTTTGGTATACTTCGTATACCAGAGCATTATTGCCTGTCAGTGTAAATCTGACAGGCAATCTGTTAGGACGTGCCTCCGGCGCGTCCTAACAGGAATATGTCCAGGGCAGACCTGGGGGCTTTTATCAAGCCCCCGGCTGCCATGACACCCCATCGGAGACCCGCGATTTAATTTGCGGGCCGCCGATGGGTGACAGAGGTAGCTCACTCCCTCTGTAAACAAACTTAAATGCCGCGGTCGCTATTGACGGCGGCGTTTAACGGGTTAAACGGCCGCGATCTAAGTAAACTTCGATCGCGGGCGTTGGAGCAGGAGCTCAGCTGTCATCAGACAGCAGAGCCCCGGCTCCTGCCTGCACGGGAGATCCGTGCAGGACTTAGACTAGGCTGACGTGAAAAGGCGTCAGCCTAGCCTAAAGCCCATTAGTGACCGACGTAAAAAGGCGTATTAGTGGTCACTAAGGGGTTAAATACTAGAAATAGTACCGGTGCTGCCCAGGTATAAAGTCTTGGTCTGTCTGTGTGTTCATTGGATTTGTACCAAGGGTGCCCAGGTGGTTAATCCATTCTCTCATTTTTTTGTTTACGGAGGAATCGCTAGTGGCCCTACATACCCCGGCAGTTACACACTGGTTTTCATTTTTAACCTGCTAAATACCGAACGGATAAACTGGTAGGAGATTAAGTCATAAGACTATGACAAAGAATGTTGATCAACTTACATTGGCAGTTTTATTGCCAGGTGCACAGACATAAAGATTTTTACCTGATCCAACTCTGGAGCAGGCAACATACATTTGTCCATGCAAGAAACAATGACAACTTCATTAATGGTTGGAGCGCTAAACCTGCCTGGATGCTGGGCAGGAGGTGCCTGAAATGCCCTGATAACAACCTTATGATTGTCTGAGGGCACTTTTTTAATTGCTCCCTTATACAGATTGATATAAAGATTATGCTGATGTAGCATCTCCTGTAACTTTAAGTATGGTTTCCCGCTTAGTAGCTAGGAAATTTCTATGGCGGGCATTTGCCTTTACTGGGTCATCACCAATGAAGAAGATCTGCAGGAACGCATGTTCCTGCTTCTCTACTGGCAAAGGAGATCCAATGAGATGAAATATCTGTCCTTGTATCCTAAATGTGGCCATGAAACCACTATCTGACGCTAGTTGCTTCAAATGAAGTCATATGAAACCAGTTGTTATAACTTCGGGTTTTTCTAAGAAAATCTCTTTATTCAAGGCTATTGCCCGTAACTAATGACTTGAGTGTCTCCAGAGGACCCTGCCTCCAGAGCAGCACATACCTGGTGCCTCCTTGGGAAACTTTAAGGCACCATAGAAAGTGCATGGAATTTCCATTTTGCCAATTACAACCAATCTATGTTGGCCATAGACTATGGTTGGATCATAATTGGAAGCAGCATCGTGCATGAAAGCCCACTCATTAGCACGCTGAACAACATGATGTACTCTATCGGCTTTCTAGCCATTGTTCGGGCACGTGTTTGATATGTTGCTGAGAAAGCTGAGCCCGAGGTTGCTGAGGAGTTTCAGCAGCTCGTGATGCAGTATGACACATTTGATCAGCTTGCAGTTGGACAAGAGTTTGCTGAGGAGTCTCTGCAGCTCGTGATGCATCTTTCCTCCTGACCATTGGAGACTTCCTGCCAATTGAGGGAGTTCTCTTTGGTGGCATTTTTTAAATTAAAGTTAATGGTTAGTGGAGTTCAAGTTTGCTAAATTTAGATCATGAAGGTGTGGTGGTTGGCTTAGAAACCACGTGCAATACACTTTAGAAACGTGAAGTCAAAATCTCGGTCTTCAAATCTTATGTCTGCTCTCCATGCTAAAGCATATTTATTGATATAGACATTCAATCGATAACGTATTTATTAAATAATGCAGTTATAATTGTCTTGTTGGCAAGGTTTGCTCTTTATGAACTGTATATAAACCTCAAATAATGTATATAATGATATAAAATAATAAGAAAAAAGATTGATGATTAAATTATAGTGTGTGTGTGGCAAAGTTTATATCCCGTTTGTTGCATATTTCATTATTGTTCCATTATTATTTATGATCTTATACTCAAATGTATATAATTTCCTGTTTAGACAGTAATATTGTTAAATGTATCATTTTCTTTTATCTAGAAATGGGTGAATAGAGAGATTTCAAATTTTGACTACCTCATTCAGCTGAATACAATAGCTGGAAGAACATATAATGATCTTGCACAGTACCCAGTGGTAAGTTATATATGTATATATGGGATCAATGACGTAGTACGGATTTTTGGTTTGTTTGTTCAAAACCCTTGCTAATTTTGTATAAAGAATGATGTATTGATAGCAAAACTGCATTGTTTGCTTCAGTTCCCATGGGTGCTTCAAGATTACACATCAGAAGAGCTGGATCTGAACAACCCAGCTGTCTTTAGGGACCTATCCAGGCCCATTGGGGTAGTAAATGAGAAGAATGCTGCTGCTGTGCGGGAAAAGTAAGTAACAAAAATTCTTATCACAATGTTCTAGGTATTTGAAGTGTTCTTTGATTATATTGAATTATCATTTGCATGGATTTTATGTGTTTTCTGTCAGGGAACACATATTTTCCTTAAGATTATTGTTACAATAAGAAGGATTTAAAGGGGTTGTAATGTAAATCCACCTACTGTAAAAGCACAAGGCTATTAACAATAAAAGTATATGATCATCGATGAAAATTAATGTAAATGTTTATAAGAGCATGCTATGTTGTTGTTGTTGTTTTTGTTGCTTTGTTTCTATAGCCTACAGCATGCCTTATCCTTCGCAGTTTAGTTGCAGATTTAACAGGTTCCCCCCCCCCCCCCCATTGACTTCAGTGAGGAAAATTGCAGTTTAAAAGAAAAAATAAGTTTGAGTTTTATCATTGCAGTACCTTTTTATTGTAGTCCTTACAGAACCTCTTCAGTCTTATAGTTGTCCTCTTCAGAAATGAAAGCGAACCTGTCCCCTATGAAAGACCCCTTTAAATTAGAGCAATCCCTGTAATAGCCTAAAGGCCCTATTACACGGGCCAATGATCGGGCCAATGAGTGTTCATATGAACGCTCATTCCTGGTCATTGTCCTGTATAATCGGAGCAACGATCAGCCGATGATCAGCCAACAATCGGTAAACAATCAGCTCGTTTATTGGCTGATCTGCTCTTTTATGCAGAATTAAAAATCATTGTCTGCAGCATATCTCCCTGTGTAATCAGGGAGATGTGCTGCAGACATGATGAAAATGTATAGGGACGAGCGCTCGTCCCTATACATATCCAATCATTGCTCCGTGTGATAAGAGCAAACGAGCGCCTATCAACAAGCTGTCTCGTTGCTTGTCGCTCGTTTACATGGCCCATGTCGGGCCGTGCAATAGTACCCTAAAGGCCTATTTACACGGGCTAATAATCATCTGAAGAAGTGTTCTTACGAATTCTCTTTTCTTGTAAACAGGGCTTCAATCAGCCGTCAAACGAGATCGGTCATCCGCTGATTTAATCTGTTCTGCAGCCTTTAAAATCATTGTTGTCAGCAGTACATCTTCCTATGTAAACAGGGGATGTGCTGCTGACAATAATGCAAAATGATGGGAACTTAGTGATCGCTCTTGTAAAAGGGTCGTTTAACAAGCACTTTGTTACGTGTCGCCAATCGGCGCTCTGATACCCACTAAACAGCCACTCAAAATGCCAAATGGGGGCTGTACAAAAAAAAAATTGTGGTGTAATACATAGCCTTTCTCATTGAATTGGCAACTATGAACAGGATCATATGATGCAGTCTGTGACTCCTGTTTCTATGTCACATGATCCTTCTCAGTGCTACTAACCGGTTGAGAGTTTTTGGGATGTTTTTTGTTTTTAGAAGTGTGGCTTAATTTGTATCAGAGTAATACATGCAAATGCTGTGACTTGTGATAATTGAGAAGAAAATATATTGAATTTACACAAAGTTAACGAAAACACAAATTTCAGGTATGAAAATTTTGAAGATCCTTCTGGAAAGATTGACAATTTCCACTATGGTACGCACTACTCCAATGCTGCTGGCGTTATGCACTATCTCATTCGCGTGGAACCATTCACTACCCTGCACATCCAGCTTCAGAGTGGAAGGTAAATTTGTGGCTAATACGCTTGTTTATGTGTTTAATGTATTCCTCATATTGAGCCATAGGTAAAGTTCACACTTTGATTTTTTGCAGCAGATTATTTTATTAAATAAATAAAAAAACTGATCGTGACGGATATCTCAATGGATCCTATTCATTTGTAGAAGACCAAATGATAACAAAGTGCATCCGTTTGCATTTGTTACAGTATGATTAATTATTTAGTTATTTTTTTGAAGATTCATTATGAGCATTTTTTTTTATCACTGGATTGACAAACTGATGTTAATTTGTTCAGTTTAATCAGTTTATATCTGTTACAGAGCAAAAGAAAAAAATATTCTGTGGTTCACTCAATGCATAATGTTTGTATAGGGTCTTCATTACCTTTCTATTAGGGAAGAGACTTTGGTGAGCAAAGCTCTTGGTAATACTGTGAAATAGAAATACTATAAATAAGTCATTTCTTTTCACTTTGTCATACTCTTATGTAGATTTGATTGTGCAGATCGCCAGTTTCATTCCATTCCAGCCACTTGGCAGGCTCTTATGGATAATCCAAATGATGTAAAGGAACTAATTCCAGAGTTCTTCTATTTCCCAGAGTTCCTTGAAAACAAAAATGGTAAGAAAGAGAATAAATAAGTACATATAATCCATTTTTATAGTAATATACAAAAGTCATCCATCGGAAGTTTTAAAAATAAACCTGCAAAATTCATAAAAATTGATTGGAAAAAAAAAGTCCCCCCCTCCCCCACTCTTCTTCTTTCCTATTTGTCTCATATTGCAATTCATATTGAAAAATATATAAAGAATTCTTCTCTGTGTGTTCCAGGAGATCATCCCTTTCCCTCTGCTTCTCATAATCCTGTGTCTGGCTGTAAGACAACTGGCTGGAGCAAAAGCCTCCTCCCTCTGCCCTGTCTGCAGTAGGACACACATCACTTGTCCCGTCCCCTTTACTAAGCACTGCCCCATCAGTCGTTAACCAGCCAAAAATTGAACAGTTCAGCGGGAAAGTAGTTCATGTGTCCATTTCTGGAAAAAAATATTAAAAACCCAGCTCTCCAACCTTTTCTTAAAAGGCATATGCCTGAAATCTTCAACAATTGCATAAGAAGGAGAGCTTTACTCAAAGCTAAAACGTCTTTGTGTGCTGTTCTATTGACACCATAACGTGCCCAAAATCAGACCTCTGTCCTTCCTGGCACTGCCTGCTACCAAGTCACAACCTGTAACATGGTTTGGAAGTGCAAACAGAAGCAGGGTGGGGGCTGAGATCTGACGCAACAGTTCTGCTGGTATCAGTAGTCAAGTGTTCTTACCATTCTTTTCCCAGTATTTTCCTATTATGTACATAGTGATAACAACAGTTGTTCTACAGGTAGGAGAGGGATCGTGATTCTATTTGAGCGGATATGGGCAATGTTCTAATGTGAAAAGATAGTAACGTATAAACAGTGATGTACAGATATGAGGCTTCTAAAGAACATGCGGGAAGAAAGGAATTTCATACTTCTCTAGCAAACAAATACTAAGGCTAAGTGCACACTTCAGTCTTTTTCTTCAGGGTGCTAGCTGTTTGTCTGACGGCTAGCACCCTGATCCATTCATTCCATTGGGGCTATACACACTTCAGTTTTTTTTGACGGTCCCGTTGCTCCGTTCCGAAGTAGAGCATGTACTACTTTGGTCCGAGATTCCGTGACCGTGAGGCCCATGCAAGTCAATGAAGCCGTCAAAAAAACCTGAAGGCACACGGAAGGCATCCGTCTGCCGTCCGTGTGTGACGGATACGTTGCCTTGCAACGGCCGGGGCGGGCAGACGTACATTACAGATATATTACACTAATCGGCAGCCACTTGTCTCTATCAATCACTGATAGAGAGAAGAGGCTGCTGATTAAAAATAAAATAAAAAGCAGTTCATACGTACCCCGGTCGTTGTCTTGGTGACGAGTCCCTCTTCTTCCTCCAGTCCAGCCTTCCTGTATGACGCGGCAGCCTGTGGTTGGCTGCAGAGGCGGTCACGTGGGATGAAGCGCCATCCCTGGAGGACGGCCTTCTGACGTCATCCAGACTTGCGTGACCGCCACTACAGCCTGTGATTGGCTGCAGCGGTGACATGGGATGAAACGTCATCCCAGGAGGCCGGACAGGAGGAAAACGCAGGGAGTTCTGGATAAGTATGAACTTATTTTTTTTATTATTTCATAAATTGTATTTTATGAGCGCCGAGCATGGTAATTCTTCAGCGCTAGTCACTGTCCAGGATGCTGAAAGATTTGCCGCCGATCAGTGCAGCCCATTAACTCTTTCAGCACCCAGTATAGTGACTAGCGCTGAACAACCCTGCTCTTTCAGCACCCTGGACATTACCATGCTCTGCGCTCGGAAACGGAAACACGGAGTGCACACGGAAATCACACGCCCGCTAAAATGGGTTCACGGACCCGTCAAAAACGGCCGTGAAAACAGTGATGGAAATGTGCAGGAGGGCTAAGTGTTCTGTATAAATCATTACAAAGTGTTAACATAGTATGTTTTTATGAATACTTTTATTTATATTTGTTTTATTTATTGAAGGATTTGACTTGGGAAGGTTGCAAATTTCTAAAGAAAGAGTAAATGATGTTATTCTTCCAAAATGGGCCAAAAGTCCTGAAGATTTCATCAGTAAGCACAGGAAGGCCTTGGTATGTGGTTTTGCATTTTGAAAGTTACAACTTTACATTTTAGGCTACATTCACACGAACATGGCCAACCTCGGACGTGAAAAACTGCCGTTTTTTACATCCGAGGTTCATCCCTGCGGGACGCGTTATAACGCATTCCCCCCATAGACTGGAGTCTATGGAGGGATGCGTGAAGTGCAAAAAAAATAGGACATGTCCTATTTTTTCATGGACCCTTCACACGCTCCGTTGAAACAACGGTCATGTGAATGGCCCCATTGAAATACATGAGTCCGTGTGACTGCCATAGTTTTCACGACCGTCACATGGACGTGATACACGATCGTCTGATTGATCCCTAACTGAAATTTTATATTTACTACTTCCAACCTCTTATCACCAGGAGTCAGAATATGTTTCCGCCCATCTTCATGAATGGATTGATCTGATCTTTGGCTATAAGCAGAGGGGGACAGCAGCTGTGGAGGCGCTCAATGTGTTTTATTACTGTAGCTATGAAGGTATTTATTTTATATTTAGTATTGGTGTTCTTATAATATATTATCACTGATGCATACTTTCAGATTGAAGAGGCTGCTGCTAATCTGTGATATATGGGATCAGTAAACCTTTTAGTTATAAAGGGGTTGTCTTATGAAGACAACACTGTTCATATGCCTTACTAGGAGAACAGCGCCCGTTCTGGTGGACTTAAATTTTAATGGCTGCCATTTTATACTACATTTTCCCTGCAGCGGCCAAAGCAGGGGAAATTCCTGGCTGGCCATGGCTATGATTTGCAAAATCGGCTGTTTGCCAGGGTAGCCGGACTCACAGCAATTATATATAAAAGTGTTGTCTCTGATTAGACTACCCCTTTAAATAAGATAATAAAACCATAATACAACCATGCTTAAATGAACTCCACCCAACACCATACAGAGAGTCTCAAAGTATATTTGGTGATCAGTAGTTTTTAAATCGGTTAAAGGGGTTTACGTGTTTCTAAAATTGATGGCATATCCTTAGGATAGGTAATCGATATTAGATTGGTGGGGGTCAGACTCTTGGCACTCCCACCGATCAGCTGTTTGAAGGGGCCGCAGTGCTTGTACAAGTGAATGGGACAGTGGTTCAATAAGTTGCACGGCCGCTACAAATGTATTGGGTCATGCAAGTACGAACGAAGAGGATAACCATGTAAACCATAAAGAGGCTGTGGGGCTTGTACGAGCCCCGCAGCCCCTTCAAACAGCTGATTGGTGTGGGTGCTGAGAGTTGGACTCCCAACGATTGAATATTGTTTGTCATTTATTTTAGAAACCCGGAAAACCCCTTTAATGCTTCTATTCATAGAAAGGAAAAAGATAAACTGTTTGTATGCTTCAGGTGCAGTGGACCTAGATGCAATTGCAGATGAAAAAGAAAGGAAAGCAATAGAAGGAATGATCAACAATTTTGGGCAAACACCGTGTCAGCTGTTGAAGGTATGAAAATTAATTTGATTGTATTAAACAAAAATTATAGCTTTTCTATTCTTTCTACATCACGAACTCCTGTTTTTTCATTCATAACACAGTATACAGACTTCCAAGATGAAAGATCATAGAAAATGTTGGATCAGTGCATGGTCTTTTAACAGGGGGTAGCACAGCATAAAAGTAGAGTAGACATGACCTGGGTTGTTTTGTGTTTTTTTTCAATAAAAAAAATGCACGCACAAAAAAAATCACCCTTGCTCACACTGTTCTGTCTTTAATGCATGTGCTTTAGATCGAAGACTTTCCCCTGCTACATTTCCACTGACCAGGTCCTCGGAGGGTCCTGTAAGGGAAAGATAGCTGTCACCCAGGCTCTCCCACCAGCTTCTACATCAGGATCAGTGCTGAACCATTGCGTGATTTCCTAGCAATCCAACAATGTACCAATTTTTGAACAATAGTGGATTGTCAAGAATTCTAGACCATCCGGTTTTGGATTAAGGGAAATTTTATCGTTTTAGTGCACACTCGCGGTACATCAGTAACGGCAAATTATGACATAACACCAACATACTATTTATTAAGGTTGATTATTAGTGGAAATCATTTAAGGTACAGCATTGTCACTTAGTAAAGGCAGACTTTGTAAAAAAAAAAACTTGCCAAGCCAGAACTAAAGCTTTATGTCTGAAGGGGTTTTTCCTCACAATAATGTTATGACATGTCAATAGAGCGTGGCATAATAAAATGTATTGGTGTAAAATCAGGCAGAATTTTGTATTCATTCGTTGGGCATCAGTGCTATATTTCTTCTCTACACCGGCCTCCTCTTTAGGTAGCTTTTTCCGCACTCCCTTCTTGTACGACCGTTATTTGAGAATTATACTGCAGTCAGGATCAGATTATCAGTGCTTTATAAAGAAGAAAAAGAGCAGCAAGGCCTGATGAAGTTAAACTCAGTTGGCTATACACCTTAGATATTTGTTGGTAGTGTCCGCCACTTTTGAAAAGGGAGAAGGAGAGACGAGGGTCAAGCAGAAGTAGCAACCTAAAGGAGGAGGCCGATCTGATCATTTGTTTCTTTAGAAGATTACTGGTATGTATGTATATATGTTCTACTTAGAGCTGTCATTTCAGCTGTTGCCAATTCGTTAACTTTGAGCTATACCACAGCCACAGTTCGGGTCAGTTCACATGGCGGATTATGCGTGGCGGGTCCTTCTGCAAAATCCGTCATGCAATTATTCCTCCTTCCATTGACTTCAATGGGAGGTTTGGGCGGAATCCACACGAAGATCAGGTAGGACGCTTCTTTTTCCCGCTAGCTGAAAAAAATCAGCTAGCGGGAAAAAGAAGCGTCCGACTCCCATTGAAATGAAAGGGAGAAGGAATCTTGCTGCGGAATCCGCCCCAAAAATTCTGCCGTATGAACAGGGCCTAATAGTTTCATTTAGCAGCTGGTAGTGTTGATAGTGTTGATCTCAATGAAATGTACATCACTTTAACCATTAGCTTTTTAGTGGATTTGCAGAGTGTACGCTTTAGAACGCAGTATAATAGTTGAATTGCCTCATTTTGTGTGAAATAAATATTTCTTTTAATTATTTATGAACTTTAACCAAATACAATACAGGAACCTCATCCAGCTCGGCTATCTGCAGAGGAAGCTTTACTGAAACAGACCAAACTAGACAATGGAACATTGAACTTGTTCCAAAACCTCACAGAGCTGAAGTCTTTCTTTATAAAGGTACTTTGTCGCAAAATGTTAACAATAAAACAGTAGTATGTCACATTTTGACTAGCCTGCCCCACCATATAAATTAACAGGCTAATGGCACCTGTACCATTAGCCTGTTAATTTACACGCTGCCTTAGATGGTACTGCATGTACCTGCACCCAGTGCCATCACCAGGATCGGGTGTCACACTGAGAGATAAATCCTGTACTGTGACAGGAACTCAAATAATCTGTTCCCAGTCACTAAAAGCCCTGCACACAGTGCTCATATTGAGCTATGTGGTCCTGAATGCAGAAGCGGGTGCTTCTGCATTCGGGTGGTTGCTAGGGATCCCTGTGACATTATTAATGACGTTGCAGGGATTCCATGTGTAGAGGGAACAGAACATTTCTTGGGGACATTAAGAAAATACGTGATCTTTGTCTTCTCTGCAATTATTTGTATACAGTTTATTGATATCCGTGATCTAATGGGTTGTTACCATTAGATCACGGTTATTGGTGATCTGTATATGGGGACAACAGGGGAACAGATAATGTGTACCCTGCTGCCCTGAGCCCCAATAATGTAAATTAAATACATAAAAAATCAATACAAATGCAGGGATTATTAATAAAACAACATTTTCCAGAGGAGTCCGGTGCATACTCAAGTTCATATCACGCAGAATTTGTTACTCCCAAACATTACCCCCCAGCCACCAATTTTTAGCTGTTCTAACCTGGCTCTATCTGCTTTTGTTCCTTCACTAAAATAAATTCTGTACCTGGATGATTATCACCCATACTGCGGGGAGGAGATACATGTAAGACTAAATTTTGGTCTGTACGTTACGCAATGCACACTTATATGGCATTACTATGGCATGGGATAATTGGAGGATTCATTTTTGGAGTAAATATTATTGAATGAACAAAATACTTTAAAAAAGAATGTGAAAAAAATATATTTATAGCTTCAGTATTAAAAACTAAGAAAGACCTAGGTTCAGCAAAAAAAAAAATATATATATATATGGCCATTGCAATAACTGAAATTTTGCTCTTGAGATCAGGGTCCAAAACACCGGCTCATTAAAGGGTTAAATATGTAAAGTGGTTTATGCATCAACATTTTCATAAAGAAATATTATTTTTACTTTTTCTTTCTTTAGGGTATTAGTGATGAAATTCCTGTGGTTAAAGCCATTGTCCCAAAGACTCAATTACGTTCCTTTATATCTCAGGGGAGCCCAGAAACATTGGTGAGTTGCCAAATTGCATTTAGCTGAATAGAGAGGTTGATGTCGCCTATAAGTCCCATGACCCTTACAAAAAGGATCCTGAAACTTTGTGTTCATATATACACTTTATTAGAGACATCCATCTAGTAGCACATTGGACCTCCTTTGGCCTTCAGGACCACAGCAATTTGTTGTCATAGTTTCCACTAGGTTTAAGTTGAAATAATTCTGCAGGAATATTTGCCCATGCGGACAAGATAGCTTAGAGCAGTTGCCCCTAATGTGTCTTACTGCCGTAGGGTAAACAGCTGCCATGAAGGGATGAACTTGGTCGGACACAATGCTTATGTAAACCCTACTTGTTCAAACGTCCATCCACAGGTATCAGAGGACCCAGGGTATGCCAAGAAAACATTCCCCACACCATTACTCCATCTCCAGCATCCTGAACTGTTGACATCTGACAGGAGGGGTTCATCGATTCATTCTGCTTACGCCAAATTATGCCTCTCATCCGCATGGCGCAACAAGAATCTGGATTCATCAGACCAGGAAATGTTTTTCCGCTGCTCAGTGTTACATTTTTGCGCTCTTTTACTCACTGGAGCCTTGCCTTTCTGTTTTCCCTTAGACAGCAATGGCACTCTAACTGATCACCTGTTGTTATAGCCCATCCACGCTAAAGAATGACGAGTTGTGCGTCCGGACACATTAGTTAGAGCACCAGCATTCTATTTGGCTGCAATTTGCCTGACTTTGCACCGCCTGTTCATCACAACTATTCTTGACATCTTCCTCTGTCCCCTTTCGTCAACAAGTTTTTTACGTCCACAGGATTCTCTTTTGCTGGATGTTTTTCCTTGATCACACCATTCTCCGTATACTCTCGACAACGTTGCACGAGAACCCCACAAGGTTGGCAGTTTTTTAAATATTGGCCCCAGCTAGTCTAGCACTGATGACCATGCCTGGTTTGAAGATGCTCAGATCGCTTTTCCCTTTCTAATGTGGATTCACACGGAAACTGATCCACGGAAAATTTGCCCACTTGAATTTTTGCTGTACTCCAGGGTCACGTGCCGAATTTTCATACAGGGAAGCTCCAATCGTGAAAGACAAGGAGTCTCTAATAAAGTGACCATTCATTGTATATTGTCCTGGAAAACCCATGTGGCTTTTGCTATCAAAGGAACAGGTACATTATACTAATTTTACATTGAAAGGATAATAGAAATGTCACTCCCATAAAAATATAAGGATTTATGACCGCTGAAATGGATGGGAGTCAAGTGATGGTGAAATGTCATAGATTATTACATTCTACAAGAAGTAATAGAGTACAGCCCCTCCCCCAGAGACCATGGATGACAGAGGCCATGCATACAGGGCTTTAACCTTGTGTAAAGTGTATGCCATCTCGCCTTATCTAGGCTTCCAACAGTACAATATCATTAACTCCCCCCCCCCCCCCCCCACTCTTATGACAATGAGGTGATTCTGCTCATTCTTCCCAGTCTACACAGAAAAGCTGATGTGATCTACAGAAAACAGGAAGCCTGATGTCTGCTCTAGTGGCCAGTGTGAATACTGTAATATTTCAAGACATTTGTTTTTATCTGGACAGTCACATGAACAATAAACGCACAACCAAACATGTTTAATAAAATGTTAATAAAACCATGATTTAAGTCATTTTCTAATGATACGTTCCCTTTAATGAGACTTATTGTGTATGTGCACCGTAATGTTTACTAGTACAGTGGTAGGAAAATGTTAACTGTTTGTTATTATTCAATCTTCTTTTTGTCTGGTTTAGGTAACTGTAAGTCAGAGCCTAGTTATTGGAACCCATGGATGGCTGCCATATGACAAGAACATTTCAAATTATTTTACCTTTACCAAGGACCAAACTGTAACTAATCAAAAGTAAGTGTAAGATTACATAATTATGAGCACCTCAAGATAACTTTTTATTTAATTCAATCAAGATTTTTTTCAAGTAGTTTGTCTATGTTCATATTGCCATCAGTTGCTCCTTATAGAGCCTACTTCGGCAGTCCCAGCAGGTTTGACTGGAAGAAAAGGGCTGCATGAGGACGAAAACCATGATAGAACAATGATGATGATGATAGCGATGGATCAGACCATATAGTGTGAGGGAGTGTTGCAGGAGCCCAAATGTTATCATTTAAAGTGCGCCTCCAACCATCTGCACAAAAATCTGCCTCTGACTAAGGGAGGAGAATAGGATAACTAATTTTATTTATTTTTTTAAAATAAAGCATTCATTTCTATATTAGAGTTATGTATGTAAGCCATGCACTGGGGTAAAGCCAGCGCTGGGTCCACTGGGAGGTGCCTAGCTGCAGTGTCCCTAGGACTCGATTTCACAGAGGAAGGCTTGGGTGGAGTTGAGGTCCTGCTTGATGTGTGAGGGGCCCAGACTCAGGCCTCATGCACACGACCGTATTTTTTCACACCCGTAAATACTGGCGTAAATACGGGTCCGGTGTCACACGTATTCCACCCGTTTTGCACCAGTATTTACGAACCCGTGCTCGTAAATATGGGTCCGGTGTCACACGTATTCCACCCGTATTTACGAGCACGTTTTTGGCAGCAAAATAGCACTGCACTAATCGGCAGCCCCTTCTCTCTATCAGTGCAGGATAGAGAGAAGGGACAGCCTTTTCTGTAATAAAAGTTAAAGAAATTCATACTTACCCGGCCGTTGTCTTGGTGACGCGTCCCTCTCTTCACATCCAGCCCGACATCCCTGGATGACGCGGCAGTCCATGTGACCGCTGCAGCCTGTGATTGACCTGTGATTGGCTGCAGCGGTCACATGGCCTGAAACGTCATCCAGGACGTCGGCCCGGATGTCGAGAGGGACGCGTCACCAAGGCAACGGGCGGGAGACCGGACTGGAGGAAGCAGGAAGTTGTCGGTAAGTATGAACGTCTTTTATTTTTATTTTTTACAGGATAGGGGATACATGTCTTTTGTTTATGGCAGAGCGGGGAGATACCTCCCCGCTCTGCCATAGTTTTCATTGTAGTCCCGGCGGTAGTTACGCCACTGGGCTGTGGCCTGCAGACCGGGTAGTCCCCTGACCTCGCCTCACCTCGCAACGCTCCCGTAATCACGGGTGAACACACGCAGCCACCCATGATTACGGGAGCCCCATAGACTTCTATGGGATGCCCGTGCCGTTATTACGGCATGAAATAGGGCATGTTCTATCTTTTTTAACGGCACGGGTACCTTCCCGTGAGCAAACGGGAAGGTACCCGTGGATAACAGAAGCCTATGAGCCCGTTATTGCGGGTCGTAATAACGACCCGCAATAACGGGTGTTTTTACGGTCGTGTGCATGAGGCCTCAGAGAGGAAGCAAATGGGAGGAGGCATTGTGAGTATGGAAGATGTCATTGCAGTGACCATGACGGAGGGCTAATAATGTGAAATAAGACTGGCGACCCTGAAATTCCTACTTCCAGTCCCAGATGCATCCTCATGACTATACACATCAAGTGCACATATGAATACAGAATTTTTATTTTCTGATGGAGGCACGTTATAACTGTCGGGCTGTGTGAAGGGAAGCAGGGGATTTGGGACTCTGTATCAGAAAAACAAAGCTACAACCCCTATAAAGATGTATCACAAAAGTAATTGATACAGAATGTTAGTTCTTTAGAGGTAAACAACAAAACAATAGGTACACTGTAAATAAAAGTGAAATATACTATAGCTACATGGACAAATTAGGGGTAAAAAGTAATAAATTTAACTCTCATCTACAGAACTCAGAGGATCGTGTCTGGCCCATTCGCTCCTGGCCTTGAGATAACCTCAAAACTGTTTGTGGTGTCTCATGACGGGAAAGTGTTATTCAGTGGTGGTCACTGGGATAACAGCATCCGAGTCACTTCATTGGCTAAAGGCAAAGTGATTGGACAGCATATTCGGCATATGGGTGAGGATCTAATTATTCTACATTACCAAAAGTTTACAGGCTAACTTACCTGAAATTTAAAAAAAAAAATATATATATATATATATATATATGTTTGAGGGGTTTTGATTTAGTATAATACAATAAACAAGTTTTATTTCTGGTATGTCATTCCCTTTCTGGTAGACACAGGAGATACAGAGACACATCTTATCTTCAGGGCAAAGTTATCCTTTAATTCTACATATAGATTTACAGTTCAGAAATATAATTAGAATTTTCACAAAAAAGGCGGAGAATATAAAATAGCTGTTACTGTACGGTGCGATTATTTTAATGATTCCAGATCAAAATGCCTGCAATGGTATATTAAGCCTAATGAACAGGGGTCTTTTCTATTTTGTGGCTCTTGGCCAGCCATGTTCTCAATCTGAAGGAGAAGAGAACCTGATTTTGACAGATGACATTCCTCACTCTGCCTAATATATTCCATACACTGCATAGTTCGGTATTATCTGATGGCCTCCCAGTTTTGTGGGGAATTCCCTTTTAAAAGCTTTAATTTGAGGGGGGAAATAAGTTGACAGGACAGCAAGGGGAATCATAAGAGCAATGACAAGATTTTGGATACTACGCATTATATGTAACCTGGTTTTATAATTTGGTATATAGAGGGGCAATGATTTCACCATGGTTAGGGCCGGTCTTAGGTTGGATTGCACACATCAGGGTGTGCACCTATCTATACAGTCATATGTAATGGATGTCTATGGAGAGGACCCACCAGAATATAAAGTGATGGATGCAATGTATACATACATGAAGGGCTGGTGCTTTATATGATCGGGCACAGTCATCAGGCACCAATATATATGGCCAAACAAAGTTCCCCACGAGTCCCCTCAAAGGAGAGGAGGCAGCACACCAGCATGGATTCAAAGGTGTTTATTCACCCAGTGTATAAGTGGCAACGTTTCACCTTATCAATGAGAATACCTAATATATAGCTGTATACATAATAGGGATGTAAAAATCAGGGACCGGTGCTATTTTGGCGGGGTGCAGCTTATATGATCCAGTATATTTGGAGATGGATACAATGTAGATATACCTCAGGGCAGAGTTAGATCATCAGGAAGCTATACACAATATAGATGAATTGTGCATCAGAGGGAGGGTTATAGACCTGCAGTAATGCAATTGTATATATGGGGATGGCTACAAAACACACTCATAGACACACACTACTCACAGTCCTACTCCTCCTCTTTTGTGCAGGTCCTTAGTCATGTGACCACGACGTCACTAAAGGTCCTGCACCCATTCTAGTTGCGGTTTGCAATTTATCGAACCTCACCAAAAACAACGTTCTGGGTAAAGTTGTAACATTTTTGCCACAATTTTTGTGCAAATCACAGCAAAGCTGCAACATGTGAAAATATGCAGGGGGCAGTGTTCTATTAATTTGATGCCCCGCAGTCATGGAAGAGCTCCAGTGAGAAGGGATGTGCTGCTGAGGGTCAATGCATCGGGGGATATATGAGGAGGAGGTATGGACTCCTAGGAGTGGCTGGCGCTTCCCCATTACTCTCGGACAGTCCGCTCTCTGCTAATTTGCAGTGCGGCCGTTGTCCAGACATGGCAGTTGCATAGGTCGGGCACCCCTATAGCCGGCTCTGACCACATTGACATATTCCATGAAAATATTTGGGCATTATCTGTGAATACCGCTGACGTGAAATACAAAATTGATACACCCTTATGCCTTGTGCAGGGCGTGGAGTACGGGGTTTCTCTCTTTGGCATTCTTTAAATCCTTAAGTCATGCACCTCCCCCTCAGGGGGGGAGGTGACCAGAGTGTAATTGTAAATTTTATGTTTTGGGTTTTTTTTTTGTTAGAGATTTGTATCATGTCAGTATATCAGATACATTGTGATGTGATGTTTCTGTAACTAAACAGAGGACAAGCGATTATCAAGGCACTTTAGCTTCCTAAAATAAACTTGAAATCTAAAAACGTAATAGAGAGAGGTGCAGTGGAGTCAGCGGCACTGAAGACTAATGATCTCTATTTCTCTTACTTTTCCAATCCCGTCCCTGGTGTAATAGACATTGTGACCTGCCTAGCCACAGATTACTGTTGTATTAATCTTATTTCTGGCTCTCGGGACAGAACATGCATGATCTGGCAAATCTCACAACAGGTTGGTCATTTTATTTTTCTTATATAGTATTTATTTTCTGATATTAATTTTGGAGATTAACTTTTTTTTTTTTTCTAAAGAGGATCTAGATAGCCACCAGCCCTAAAAGAATAAAGTACAATAATAAAGTACACCTCCAGTTGCAAACCATTCTCTAGAAAAATAAGTTATAAGAATATGGATTTGTATTTTATTTTGTAGTATAAAGTAAATTGATATAAAGAAAACAGGAATGGTAACAAAAAAACTTGAATAGAAATACATTGCAACATTAAATTAAAAAAAGACTGGTCCCATCACGATATGATGGACCACTCCGACAAAATATTATAACATCCACTAAGGGGTACACGGTAACTGGAGCAAAACTCCCTATATACAATACAATGAAATTCTAAAGAATTCATGTGCTAAAGAAAAAAGGGACACAAGCAAAATAAAATACAGACCAATTACTAAAGAAAGTTGTTAAACCATCATACAGAAATGCTAAACTCTTATTCTAAGTCTAGACAAATAGATCAATGCAATGCAAAAATAAGACCATGTGTTAATAATGCAGCATAAAAAAGGCACGTAAAAAGCAAGTATATAAACATGCAAAAATCCTATGAAGTAGCGATGCTGCTCCTGGACCGGGGGTGTAAAAAACATTTGTGTATCTTCGCTCCTGTTAGTGGCTTTCTCTGGGGTAAAGTGCTAGTTAGAACAGTGTCCTTACATAACAATATAACAGACAAAACTGATTGAATAATTATTTTAATACATTATTATATCTGGCACGGTAACCACCATGAACAGCCTGCGGCCTAACAAAAAGTCATGTCGGCTCAGCGCATGTGTCATTTAAACACGTATGTGGTCAATAGATGGATATCACAAACATAACCACTAGTGACCGCTTAGGTAGTGAAGCTCAATCGAGCAGCGGTGACACACGCCGCTCTAACTTGAGCTTCTGACGTGTATATCATGCCTGCCCATAGGCACTACCTAGGGAGAGAGTAGTACGGCTAACCGCTACTCCCACAGCTGAACAGCTGATTCACTATCACTGCCGCCTGGTACACAGGTAGGCTCGGACGAGTCTGCAGCCCAGTAGCACCTAGGGAGATGAGAGACAGACATTAAAAGTCGCATCTTGTATCGCCCCTTTAAGTGAAAAGCTGACTGGTTATAATTAATGCTTGGAATATAAGCAGGAAATATCTCTGACGGAATTATTATTTTATTAACCCTAAGTTACAAACACAATTGCTAACAATATTTATGCCCCAACACTATGAGCATTTATCTCCACGAATAGATACAAGTGTATGTAAGAAACAATCGACACTATACACTGTATCTTCTGATGGTAGTTTGATCTGACATCACCTGGCGTCTAATTCACACTTGAGTTTTCCGCCACTGTACAGTAAAGTGCTCTTACTGACAGCACTCAAATACATACTTGCTGTCTATATATTTGAGCTTATAATTCAGATCTCGTACTATCTCTCCTTATTCCCACTCGGTAAGCTGTTAATAAAGTTTTCTATATAACGTTACAATAGTCAAGTGGGATTTGACAAGCGATTATAAGGTGTTCCAAAGGCACCGTTCACCCTATCACTATATATAGTATATTATACCCACCACAGCCGGGTTGCCATTAAATCTAATGATCCCATGCTTCTTGCCCTTATGTTCCTTGCCCTTATTAATTACCCACCATTGGTGGTGCACACTAGGGCCGCAATAATTTTATAAGATGCTTTGGATCTTCAAAGAGGTTTTCCAAATTAGATTGGTCTATCAATTGGGGACATCCAACCTATTGAACCAGAAGGGTAAAAAAATTACTATGTCTATATTTTATTTTGTATACTCTGTAAAATCTTAGATATATCAAATAAAAGTACATTTTTAGTGTTATACCAACTCTCCCAAACCCTCTTTCCTTTCCCCCTTACACTTAATATCAATCTACTGGTGGTCCAACCAGGTATAACCGTTTATACCAATAATAATTCAAGTATTACTACTATATTTTAGAACGTCCTATGGATCATCTGTACTTCATGTATGATATGGCTCAACATGTTACACACACCGTTCAGCCATAACATTATAACTACTGATGCGTGAAGTGAATAACATTGATTACAACTCTTACAATGACATATGTCAAGGGATGGGCAGCATCTATACTAGGCAGCAAGTAAACAGTCAGTTCTTGAAGTTTATGTGTTGGAAACAGAAAAAAATGGGCAAGTGTAAGGATCTGAGTGACTTTGAGGCCAGGATCACTCATGCAGTTTCAATGCTGTTTTTGAGGTCGATTTTGGTTCCGTTTTTTGAGCAAAACACAGGGGTGGACACAAAACAAAGGTGATGTATCAGTCTTTATACCTTTCGTTCCTTTTGGATTCACTTTGGGCTTTGGCTCAAAAACCTGAGCCAAAACTGCACAAAAAACTTCACCAAAACTGGGTGATCCTGACCTAAGAAGGGCAAAATTGTGATTGCTAGATGACTGGGTCAGAGCATCCCGAAAAAACAGCAGGTCTTGTGGGGTGTTCCTGGTATGCAGTGCTTAGTACCTACCTAAAAAGGTCAAAGGAAGGACAACTAGTAAATATGCGACAGTCATGGGAGCCGAAAGCTCACTGACATGAATCTACTCGGAGTAGAATTGCGATACTCACGGGAAGCTTGTATCTTGGGCATAAACTATATATCTGACAAGTGGATCAGATTAGCACTTACTAGAATTCTTTTTATATCTAAAAAATTAATAACTAGAGGTTGGAAAAGAGTGACCCCCCCCCCACCCGCCTCGGAAGAATAGCACCAATCATTTAATTCTGCTCGAGAAGCTCACATATAGAAGCATAGAGGGAAAATCTATATTTTATGAGCTTTGTGGTACATGGATTGGGTGGTTAGATGATATATACTTTCATATGATGAGACAGGTGTAAGTGATCGTTCCTGAGGTACTTAGGAATGTCCTCAACATTCCTCTATAATATATATAGGTATAAATAATTTTTTGTCCCCCATCATTCCCCTGGACTTTCCATGTTTTCTCTCTCAAAATAGGGTGAATGTCTCGTATATTTTTTTGGAGTGTTGTTTTAATCTACTTTGCATAATAAAAAAAAATTAGGAAACAATCATCATTGAGGCGTGTAGAAAACGTAGGCCAGCACGTATGGTCCGATCCAATGGAAAAGTGACTGTAAAACAAATAGCTGAAAAAGGTCATGTTGGCAATGATAGGTGCCAGAGCATCACAGCTTGCGTAGCCAGCAGTGTAGAGGTGGCGTGTGACTTCCTAAGAACGATCTGGTTAGAGAAGTCTGAGACTGCAGTGGCCATTTTTGAAAAGATGACAACAATGGAACGGCAGCAAGATTGTTCAGGATGAGATGTATAGTCAAATTTTTATTTTTAACTGGATGGTCACTTTAAGCTCACAGAATAATGGTGGCATAGCTTTTACCTTAATTTTTAGTTGGGAAATCCACCCTCAAAGGGCTTGAGTTTACAGCTTCAAGAAAAGTGGAACAATAGGTGGCACTATAGCGACCATTTTCTTCCTTCAGTAGGAGAGCTATTTTGCATACTCTTTCCCAGGGAACATAGCCCTAAAGAAACCCTACAAGCTAGATCTCTACAAGTAGAATCAGAGATAGTCACCCAGATGGAGAAAAGATACATTTATTATGTGAATAATCTATAATATATTCTTTGCAGGGTGGTGTTTCTGGCGACATCTCTGCTAAGCCTATACAGATCTTGTATGGACACACAGATGGAATAACTAGTGTTGGCATCAGCACAGAGCTGGACATGGCTGTTTCTGGAGCCAGAGTAAGATATTCTACAGCATTCAGCATAAATCTCTTACAAAAAATGGAGATGTGGAAAGTAGATTTTGTTGTTGATGGTTACTCCTGTTTTAGGATGGAACAGTAATTATTCACACAATCCAAAGTGGCCAATACGTGAGGACGCTGAAGCCACCAACTGACAGTTCACTTCTCATGACTATTCCTAATTTGGCAGTCTCCTGGGATGGACATATTGTCATTCATAGCAGCCTGGAGGGGAAGGGAACCCTAAAGGTAAGTCTTTCAGTGTTGCTGTTTACTAGATAATTCTTCTATTGGTTTCTTCTATATTGTGACTATTTTTAATTGTGTCATCGGGCAATTTTTTTTATTTTCTTTGTCATTATCTATATTAAAAATAATCCTAAAATCTTGCCGTTTTCGCTCTGGCCACTGAGCCTCACAATATATTGAAACCTGTTCTGCAGAGATCACTTCTCAGCAGTCATCTCATTATTATCACAGACGGGATTACAATGACTGGTAACACCTATATATAGATAACCCAAATCCACCATTGACAATAAGTCATGGACACATCTCCCCTCCTATACCTTCCTGCACAGTGACCTCTGCATCGGTCACAGAGCATGTCTAGAAAACGCTCACATAGAAGTCAATGGGACTTTTTCCTGGTTACAGTTTCCTATGGTGTATGTGGCTGCTGTAAAGCATCTCTAAGTGATGTTAACAGCAACTCCGGCAAGATGGCTCCACCCATAATCGTAAATGTACAAAAAAATAAGAATAAAAAAAATGTACAATCACAAAATTAAAACAGATTAGAAAAAAATATGGTTCCCTAGATGGTTTTAATTGAGAATTTTTTTTAGGTGACACTTTCCCTTTAAACCTGTTGCCCAGTCTCAATGCTTAAAGTGAATGTTTACCTTTTAACACCATGCTGTTTGCTGGTCCAACATAGTTACATAGGTTGAAAAAAGACACTTGTCCATCAACTTCAACCCTTCCCAGATCAATTACATGTCATTTATTGCTACATTAGTTATAACCCTTGTTATCATCTGTCATTACATAATCATCTAGCCCTTTTTTGAATGCTGGCACAGTATCTGCCATTACTACCTCTTTTGTCAGGGCATTCTATTGTTTATACTCTAAGTGTAAAACGTATATAGTGTGCCATATTCCTTTGTACAGTTCCTGAAATAAATAAGTCCTGTGCCAGTTCTTTATATTGACCGCAGATACATTTACGTGAGATCATCTCTAAGGCGTCTTTTTTCCAAGCTGAACAAGCCAAATTTTTCTTGCCTCCCATTGTAATAAAGACCTCTCATCTCATTTCATAAAACAGTATGCAGCAAACTCTAAAGCTCCCTCTAGTGGTGGCTGCAAGCAACCAGAATTTTATTTCCCTCTATACTTCTTAGCTAAGTAAATCAATGTGTACGTTCTACATTCTAGGTCTGCAGCTGCTGTACTCATTGTCCTTATGACACTACCTGCTCTGTTGTGGCCTTGTTTAGCCTTGTCAAAGGAAAGTCACTATCCACATTAATGGACACACATAAACACGCAAAAAATGGCAACAAGTTCGCTTGTAAGAGTGGTGGATATTGATGTGTATGGTATTTGGTATCAACACAGTGTCCCTGTAACAAGGCTGAACAAGGTCAAATCACATTGCAGAAACTTATGAGGACACAGGAATAAAGTTGCTGAATGCTTGGGGGCTTTAACTTCATACATGGAAAACTTGGCAAAGAATTAGCTTATTTTTTTTAAACTATTTTCTTCCATATTCTTCTTGTATAGTAAAAAGCCCTCCATATTTCTCATGGTTTAATTATTTTTTAAGGTGTATATAATCATTGACTGATTGTCCTTTTTGTATTATTTAATAATACATTACATGTAATAAATTTTCGTACAACTGTGTCATACTGAAGTTAAAAGCCTACATTTTAGGCCCTCTTCACATGGCGGTTTGGCCTTCCCCCAGAGGTATACTTCAAGAGGTCCCCCAATGTATACCTCTGCAAAGTTTCCCACTTTATGGCATACAGTGGAAACACCGCCCGGGGACTCCAGCCTTGGGGAAGCTCCTAAAGTCACTGCCCATATTTATCAGGCGCTCCGAAGTCCCTGGGCAGAGCGGCTGTGCAGGAAGATTCAGTGACATAACTGTCCATATTGGCACATTTGTAAAAAAAAAAAACTTTCTGTTTCCATTTGTAGAACAAGCATGCATTGCATCTCTATGGTGTGAATGGAAAATACCTGGGCACTGAGGGCCTAAAGGAGCAAATATTGGACATGTGTGTCAGCGGGGAAAACATTGTGATTGGAAGCCGCCAGGGACATCTTTCTATACGTGATCTGTACAGGTCAGTAATGGAGGCTAATCCGTATTAGAATGTCTGCTATAGGCTACCGTAGGCAGGTTGACTGCTGCACAGGTAGAATAGGTGTGTTTCCCAATTGATGAGCACATTACATCTGTTACAATGTACTAAAAAATATACAGAGGTTTTAACACTAAGGCCCAGTTCACACTGAGTTTTTTGGTGCTGATTTTAACGCGGAAACCGTGTCGGACTCTGCGCCAAAAAAAGTCCAAAATCGCCTTCCATTGATTTCAATGGAGACGGAGGCGTTTTTTCTCCCGAGCGACATTTTAGCCACTCACGAGAAAAAATAGCTGCATGTCCTTTCTTGCCACGGGTTCGGTCTCTGACCTCCCATTGAAATCAATGGGAGGCAGAAAAAGCATTTTTGGCTGCATTTTTTTGGCTGTGGTGCTCAATGGCCGCAGGCGAAAAATGCCACGAAAACCGCGGCAAGAAAGTGCAGGCAGATCAAAATCTGCCTTAGGGTATGTTCACACGGCTTATTTTCAGCTGTAAACGCCCAGAAAAACGGCAAAAAAACCGGAAGTTGAACGCATCCAAACGTCTGCCCATTGATTTCAATGGGAAAAAGGGTGTTTCATTCCAACGGGGCTTTTTTTTGCACGGCCGCTTGAAAAAACTGCGCGTTAAAAAACTCCTCGTAAAAAGAAGTGCATGTCACTTCTTGAGCAGTTTTTCATTGTGTCAATAGAAAGACTGCTCCAAAAACGGCCACAAAAAAACGCATCATTAACGCTCGATGCTTACAAATCAGCTGAAAATCAGAGGCTGTTTCCCCTTGAAAACCGCTCTGTATTATACAGCCGTTTTTTGTTTTGCGTGTGAACATACCATCAAAGTTCCTGAAGGAATTTTGAGGCCGTTTTTTTTCGTGTGAACTGGGCCTAAGATGTGATGTGAATTTAGCATCAGTCAGTGTCTTATTAAAAGCAATGTACTGCATGTTTAGGGTTAGTAAGTTTGCCTTTTTGATGTATTCCTAACCTAAAGCACCTAAACAAAGCAGTGAAATGTTAGCCCTATGTAGTGAAAATAGTAGAAACCAGTCAGATCAAGGCTTTCATTTTCTTAACCTGAACTACAGTGCATCTAAAATCTTATACGGAGTAGGTTGCAGAATGCATCTGTGCTGCTGTGGGGAGACTTTTATCATGAAGATGAATTCATCATGGAGCTAAAGATGTATTCAGACCTTGCAGTTGAGGCTTGGTTTTAACCATATCCGAAAACCACCTTTGTTTTTTATTGCGGTTTGATGCGTTTTTTTGATGCGGTTGCAGGAAAAGGCAACTGCATCGAAAAACACATCAAATTGCAGTAAAGACACATGCGGTTTTAACCAAACCGCAACGTCTGAATACACCCTTAGGCTTTATTCACACGAACGTGTTAAACGTCCGTGTGACGGCCATAGAAACAACGGGCGTCACACAGACCTATATAATTCAATGTGGCCGTTCACACGGCCGTTGTTTCATCGGACCGTGTGAAGGGTCCGTGAGAAAATAGGACATGTCCTATTTTTTCACCCATCCCTCCATAGACTCTAGTCTATGGGGGATGTGTGATATCACATCCCGCAGCGCAGAGCACGGATGCACCTCGGATGTGAAAAACGTCTGTTTTTCATGTCCGAGATGCGCAACGCGTGTGTGAATCTGGCCTTCGTGTGTATCCAAAGAGTATCATGTATTCAGCCCTGGCCCGTGCTCTTATTTAGGATATGCCCTGATAACCTGCTGGGATATGGGCCACACAGCCTTTACTAGGAAGGTTTCCGACTGTCTTTATCTTTAGCTATGCCACAAGATCTACTTGTTCTAAAAGAATCTGTCAGAGTGGACACATTTCTTTATATAGAGGAAGAACTCGCTCCTGGAACCAATATATATGTATAATCTCCAGACCTCTTGATACGCTCAGTGAAAGCTGAATTCTTGCCTTACAGACTGCGATATAATGAGACGTCTCCCTAGACCAATTTGATACATAAGGCATAAGTTTAATATTATTTGTGCTTTCTTGTTCTTCATACTAGATGATAATTGTATCGAAGCCTAGACATTGTGGACAAATAGTAACTAAATAGATATCAGATATAGTGTAAATATGATGACAAGTAAATCATGAAAATATAACGTACAATGATACCTAATATCTTTATAAAGACTAGATATTAGCAGTAGACCTTTGTTTTTCTGTGTAATGAATGGAAGAAACAATTATTTTGAAATGAGGACTATATATATATATATATATATATATATATATATAGTATGTATACAATAAAGAAAACTTAGTTACATTTGGTTTATATTATTTGCAGTTTGAGCCTCAGTGTTTCGCCTTTGAGCATGCGGGTTCCAATTCATTGTGTCTCTGTGACAAAAGAGAACAGTCACATCCTGGTGGGGCTAGAAGATGGCAAACTCATCATTGTTGGTGTTGGAAAGCCAGCAGAGGTAGGGATATTGGAAACGTAATGTCCCAGTTTGTTAGGGCACGTTAACAGCTGTGAAAAAATAAGTTGTACACGCAATAAAGTCAATCTCTATCTTTTACCATCATGTTTTTTTTAGTCCCAAAATTCTGTGCTGATTTCTTAATATATATAGTGATCATTGCTTTGTTTTTCTGAAACGGCTCCAAACCCCAGGGACATATCAGAAGTTTGGATCGTTGGGAGTCCGGGTGTTGAGACGCCCACCGTTACTAAAAAAAATGGTGCAGAAGCGCTCGGCTATGCGACCTGTGTCTTCTGCAGTGATCGGCGCTCCCTGTTAGGCTGAAGACAGATCACATATATTGTCTTCAGGCTGACGAGTAGCGCCGATCACAGCCGAAGATGCAGGGTGCTCAGCGGAATTCTTCTGCACCATCGTTTCAGCGACAGTGGTGGTTTTAGCACCCAGACCCCCACCGTTTCTAACTTCTGATATGTCTCTATGACATAGCAAATGTTTGATAAAAGTGCAGTTACTTTTTAAGCTGCTAATGAAGAAAAGGGTCCAACAACTAAAAAAACGCTATATAAGCAAACTTGGCCTCTGGTCTTCCTATGGTTCTACAACTCCTCAATAAATCCGATATCCTTCTCATTCACCAAATGTGATTTATTATTCCATATCGTGTTGACTGTCTTGTTTTTTTTATTTCTGCCATTTTATTTGGTGGATTTTTTTGTCCTAGGCAAAATCAGGTCAAATTTCCAGGAAGCTTTTTGGGTCGAGCAGGAGACTCAGCCAAATCTCATCTGGAGAGACTGAATATAACACTCACGATTCCTAATCTGAGAACACGACTGTGTGAGACTGCTCAGAGAGGGGACATGGTCTGAAGCCTTGACAGAATGTTACGAGGATTCCTGTAAACGAAGGCTACACACTACAGTTGTGGTGGATCTGAGAGGATATACACACAAGTGCATTTTTTCCTTGCCTCATATTGCTGCTTAATGTTCTGCCGCCAGGTGTTGGCTCCCGTCTAGCAGCAGAAAGGATATTTATGTATAACCTATAGATCTTGTTCTCCTTTTAATTGCACTACTTTTTAACGGTTTGTGATCTGCATTTTTATCATATTGGGGCTTCTTAGCACTACTGGGGAATATCATTACATTCCTCCTTTTAGTTAACAAAGTTCACCATTCTACTTGTTCACCGTATGGTTGTGCATGGTGGGACATTTCTAAGCAAAATTTTAAGGCTCTTTTACGCAGGCAGAAGATTGGCAGAACGCTCGTTCCCGATGATTGATTGACCTCTGTAAACATGGTAGCGATTTGTTGGCTATTTGCATGTTTTATGCAGCCCAAAAAAAATATTGTTTTTAGCAACATATCTCCCCATGTGAACAGGGGATGTGCAGCCGACAGTATGCAAACTGTATGGGGACAAATGATCGTATTAACAATAATTCGTCCCCACACTCAGGATGATTGCCCCATTTAATGTACTAAACGAGCGCCGATCAACATGCTATTATCGTTAATCGGTGCTCGTTACCGGGCAGAAAATGTGCCCTTGTAAAAGGACATTTAGGCCTCGTGCACACGGCCGTAGCCATGTGCACGGCCCATGATTACAGGCACAGAGGGACGCGGTGTCATCCGCGGGCCATACCCAATCACGGACCGTGCTCATACAAGATGTATATTGACTCTAAGTAGCCCGGACCGCAAATGTGGATAGTATGCAGACCGTAATGCACGGTCATGTGCATGAGGCCTTAGGCACGCCCCCCTCTATTAACTCAGAATGCTCTAATAGGGTTTTTAAAATTTCTCCATACCAGGCGACCCCTTTATTCCTAAAATACAGAATATACTCTTATCATTGACAAATCTATCATAATTAAGTAAAAAGAAATTGTTAAATAATAGGCCGAACGACCAAACCTCTTTTCCTAGGTTTTGGTAACTTCTTAGCAAAGTTGTGACACAATAGGACTTGTTCATAACAGCGATAACCCATCGGCTTCTACGTCTGTCATTAAGACGATTTCTAGCTCTGGCTTTCAAATGGACAATGCAATTTGTCCGTAAGGTTTGGTATATGCACAAATTATAAGTAATGCTCCTTAAGGTGCGGCACTGAACAAATCCCATGGATACAGTAATGCTTAACTGCTATATTGTCACTACTTGAAATGATGGTAAAACCAGCTTCAACTGAGCTGAAAGTCATTTATCTGCTATTGCAAGAACTTGTGTGCAATCATATACAATGCTCTGATTGTTTTATAATTGTTATTATTTGTATTTATTTTCTGCTGCTTTATACTGTACATTGTAAATGTATTGTTCTGTACTCTAACAATCCCCATGAATTACTTTATATTGCTTTCATTCCATAGACTACACGTGCTATTGAACGTGCATCTGTCATAAGAGCTCCCAGACTCGGGCTCTGTTCACACTGCAATTTGTGCTACACTTAATGACCAAAAAAAATTGGGGGAAAAAAAACATGCAAGAATTATATATATATTCCTTTTTTTTTTACAATTGTGGTCAATTACACACAGAGTAAATGAAAAATGCATGCTGTTGAACGGAGTACAGAACGCAGTGTGAACAGTGTCACCTGCTACTTGGACTTGATGCTAATTGGAGCACAAGAAGGCGAGTCCTAATACAGTTGAAACATTTCTTTACCATTGCAAATATTCTCCTAATACATTCATATTTTGAGAGAATATTGTTAAGGGGTCCAAAACGTGTAAATATAACGCGGGATCCAATCAGTATGGGTTGTTGCAGCAAAGTTGTATATTTAACAGTTTGTTTCTGGAGCATAATGGAACACTGATAAATAATAGGACAGTCACTTGCCAAATTCCTGCATGTAGAAGTGTAACCATTCATTGTTTATATGACCTTAATAGAAATCAGTCACTGTTACTTCTTAGGCCTTGTTCACACAGTGCAGATTTGCTGCAGATTTTGCATGCATTTTGGTTCCAGGAGAGCAGAGCTATAAATCCTTCCTTTTATATACTAGTCCTTCTCAATGAATTAGAATATCATCAAAAATGTTATTTATTTCAGTAATTCAATTCAAAAAGTGACTCATATTCTATAGATTCATTACACACAGAGTGATCAATTTCCAGCATTTTTTTCTTTTAATGTTGATGATTATGGCGAACAGTTAATGAAAACCCAAAATTTAGTCTCTCAGAAAACAAGAATATTAAATAAGCCTAATTCAAAAATTATTTTTAATACCGAAATGTTGGCCTACTGAAAAGTATGTACAGTATATGCACTCAATACTTGGTCGGGGCTCCTTTTGCATGAATTACTGCATCAATGCGGCGTGGCATGGAGGCGATCAGCCTGTGGCACTGCTGAGGTGTTATCAATGCGGCATGGCAGTGATCAGCCTGTGGCACTGCTGAGGTGTTATCAATGCGGCGTGGCATGGAGGCGATCAGCCTGTGGCACTGCTGAGGTGATATGGAAGCCCAGGTTGCTTTGATAGCGGCCTTCAGCTCGTCTGCATTGTTGGGTCTGGTGTTTCTCATCTTCCTCTTGACAACACCCGGTAGATTCTCTGTGGGGTTTAGGTCAGGCGAGTTTGCTGGCCAATCAAGCACAGTGATACTGTGGTTATTAAACCAGGTATTGGTACTTTTGACAGTGTGGGCAGGTGCCAAGTCCTGCTGGAAAATGAAATCGGCATCTCCATAAAGCTTGTCAGCAGAGGGAGGCATGAAGTGCTCTAAAATTTCCTGGTAGACGGCTGTGTTGACTCTGGACTTGATATAACACAGTGGACCAACACCAGCAGATGACATGACCCCCAAACCATCACTGACTGTGGAAACTTCTCACTGGACCGCAAGCAACTTGGATTGATGCCTCTCCACTCTTCCTCCAGACCCTGGGACCTTGATTTCCAAATTAAATGCAAAATTAACTTTCATCTGAAAACAGGACTTTGGACCACTGAGCAACAGACCAGTCCTTTTTCTCCTTAACTCAGGTAAGACGCTTCTGACAGTGTATCAAGGAATGCGACAGTTGTAGCCCATGTCCTGGATATGTCTGTGTTTGGTGGCTTTTGAAGCACTGACTCCAGCCACAGTCGACTCCTTGTGAATTTCCCCCAGATTCTTGAATGGCCTTTTCTTGACAATCCTTTCAATGCTGCGGTTATTCCTGTTGCTTGTGCACCTTTTTCTACCACACTTTTTCCTTCCTCTTAACTTCCAATTAATATGCTTGGATACAGCACTCTGAACAGCCAGCTTCTTTAGCAATGTCCTTTTGTGGCTTCCCCTCCTTATGGAGGGTGTCAATGACTGTCTTCTGGACAACTGTCAAGTCAGCAGTTTTCCCCATGATTATGTAGCTTACTGAACCAGACCATTTAAAGGCTTAGGAAACCTTTGCATGAGTTTTGTGTTGATTAGCTGATTAGAGTGTGACACCATGAGTCTACAATCTTGAACTTTTACCCAATATTCAAATTTTCTGAGAGACTAAATTTTGGGTTCTCATTAACTGGAAGCCATAATCATCAACATTAAAAGAAAAATATGCAGGAAATAGATCACTGTGTGTAATGAATCTATATAATATGAGTTTCACTTTTTGAATTGAATTACTGAAATAAATAAAAAAAGATATATTCTAATTAATTGAGGAGGACTAGTACATCTTCTTTTTAAGTTCTCTTCCTGATTTGGCAAAAAAATAAATACATGTAAAATATGCAGAAAATCTGCACTGTGTGAACAAGGCCTAAGGCTGTGTTCACATCAGCGTAGACTTTCCGTTAAGGAGTTTTGTTGGGGGAACCCCTCAACGGAAAGGCAAACGGAAAACTTTGCTTCCATTTGCATCACTATTGATATCAATGGTCACGGAAACTTTGCTAATAGTTTCCGTTTGTCATCGTTGCGCTATTTGACTGTCGACTGCGCTATTGATTCTGTCAAAAACAGCGGAACCGTCACAACGGTGACAAGCGGCAACCATTAGCAAAGTTTCCGTCACCATTGAGATCAATTGTGATGCAAACGGAAGCTAAGGTTTCCGTTTGCCTTTCCATTGAGGGGTTGCCCCCACGGAAACCTCTGATGGAATCCCTCAATGGAACGACAACGCTGATGTGAACAGGCCCTTATAGTGTCTTCTATCCGTTAACTTATTGGAATGACATACTATACCATAGAGCTTGGCATTTTAAAGTATATTTAATGAGCTTTCTTGGGAATACTCCCTCCAGTTTCTTTTACAATCTAGGATTTTATACAATGTGTTGATTTAATTTACTGCTGTTATTTTTACACTATCCAAAAAAGTCTTATTTAAAAAAGACTTATAAAGGATCTCCAAACAAACAAAACCCTTCAATCATTGAATGTATGATTATCCACCAAATATTTAGCTGAATGTGTTTTTTGTTTTTTTTGTATTTTTAGGAGTTTTATGCTTGAGATTAGTCTACTGATAATTAATATATTATGTAAACTTGTAAATCAAATTCTACAATGTTGCTTTACATACTTTATGCTTGGAATTTCAGAAGTATAAGATCTATTTCTTACATTTAAAGTCATTTATAGACCTAAACTAAATCAAATGTTCGTCTTCCAGGGTTTTTTCCCACCTTCTATGTATTTATAGGCTTTAAAATTGTCAACGCCAGGTTTAACCCACTGTGTGCTCAACAGATTTGTTGTGTTATGTTTTGAAATTGAGCTACAGCGGAGTCTGTCATTTTGAAAATCCTGTCAAGAGATGATGATGTGAGACTCCGCTCTGCTGCACCAGTAATTGAACAGCAATAATACAAAACAATATTTTATGGTACCATTGATTACTTACTTTATTGGTGCCTGCCTATATTATAACCCACATTGTGGAGGCCTTAAATTTTTTGAAAAATTTTTTTTTTTATTAGAAATTACTTAAAACTGTATGTGATTTTACTTTAAAAAAAAAAAAACAAGTGATATTTGTGACTGGAGTAAAGGAAACCTAGACTTGCTAGTTAATATTTCATTAAAAAAAACTCTAATATTACAGCTTTTCGTTACTCCACATAAATGTTTCTCAGGATTTTGTGCTGACAAGTCTTTGATGTTTTAAATATCTGCATTTCTGAATAATATTATTTTTTCTGGCTTGTACTGAATTTTTGTGCAATGTGTTTTTATGTTATATAGATTAAGTTGTCTTCTACAAAATGAGCTTTTGTTACCTGAAATGTAACTAATATACTCCTCTCAGTGGCGTGAGGATACTGACCATGTGCGAATCAATGAACTGCATACGTTAATGTCGCTGAAAGGACGGTGTGTGTATATCGGCTCTATTTTATGTACAGGGTGGTTGTGGATGTTTTTAAGATGTTTTGCACTTTTCTAGAGACTTCAGATTTGTAAACTGTTAACATATTTTGTACAGAATATATTTGAATTGACTATTGTAAATAAGATGATAACTTGGGAGCAGACAGAATAAATCTTTGAATAACAGTTGCAATTTCTGTCGTCTTGTGTCATGATAGGATATTTTTTTTAAATAATTGAATATTCGCATAATTAAAGGGGTAAATACTATAATTTATGGGGTTGTCTTGGACCCAGTACAGTCAGGTACTTGTGTCACATAAATAAGGCACCAATTGCTGTTATTGGAAAATGTTCCTATGCAGACACAGTGAGTGCATCATCCAAAGAATGTGCTGCTGTATGTGTATAGCAACTGGAGCCATTGGTTGGTCTGATCACATCACCACTTGACTTTGCAACCAATATTTATAACAGACGTATTTCCAACAAACTTGACACAACCAAAAAACAATGAACTCCCTTCTCCTTCCCTCCCCCTAGCCAGCTCGGCTCATTAACCCTTAATACTCTAAGGGTATGTTCACATGGCTTATTTTCGTAAACGCCCGAAAAATGGCTGAAAAATCAGAAGCAGAACTCCTCCAAACATCTGCCCATTGATTTCAATGGGAAAAAGGGAGGTTTTTTTTTCACGCGGTCGTTTTCCAAAAAAAAACACAGCGAAAAAGAAGTGCATGTCACTTCTTGAGCCGTTTTTGGAACTGTTTTTCATTGACTCTATAGAAAAACAGCTCCAAAAACAGCCGTAAAAAACGCAGCAAAAAACATGAGTGGCTTAAAAAAAACGTCTGAAAATCAGGAGCTGTTTTCCCTTGAAAACAGCTCCGTATTTTCAGACGTTTTTGAGTTTGTGTGTGCACATACCCTAAGGAAGTTTGAAATTCTATCCATTTTTCCCAGGTGGCCTCAAAACCCCCTTTTCTTCCCCTCAGTGGAAGAAATCAAATCTTCCACATACATAATTTTGTTTATGCTTTCAAACCATTGTCTAAACCCCAGTGATCTTATTTTTCCATAAAATATGACCTGTATAATGTATTTTATGTATTCTTGAAAACAAATGCACCATGCTTTTCGGTTGGGTTTATTGTGGAGTTTTTTTCACCGTCAATACAAATGCACCAAAAAAACTGCAGTGAGTGTTGTGTTTTTTGGTGCATTTAAAAAAAAAAAAAAAACACACTGTAAAACCCTGTGAGAAGAAGTGTAAGGTGAGGTTCAGGGAGTTGACAAGAGATGATGGACATGGGATGAGAAATGGTTAGTGTAAAGTCCCGTGTGGCACATTTGTTGCAGAAACTTTGCATCCATCCCATTCATCTGAACAGGGCTTTCACAAACTCATGTGCTTTCTGCCAAAACAACACCGTTCACATGAATGGGACAGATGTTAAGTTGCAGAAATTTCGAAAACAAATCTTCCATGTGTGAATATTCCCTTATGCCTGAGAATAACAAGAGAATCTGTGCTTGACCCAAACCATTTTAAAATATCACAAAGTAGAAGGAATCAATCAATTTATTGTTACAATCATTGACTGAAAGTTATTGGTTCAGGAGGAAGCTGAAGTCTTGACCGGGCTCGTGTTCTGTTGGGGATTTACCTCTGTAATAAAACAAATATAGCTTAGACCTTTTCAGCAGCTAAATGTTCGTTACCTATTCCTACATGTTTTATTTTATTATACCCAAGTACAATCATGGAATACTGGTCGTCATTGACATATACATGTATCGGTAAATGAGCAGATATATTCAAACGTATTCTTTTTATACGGTAACTTATACGTATGGCAGGATTAGAGTGGAAAACAATTGTATACCTCAGCTATATTAAAAACACGTGGCGTGAAAACATGTTTGTCAGAAGACCGTAAAAAAAGTCTACCAAGCGTAAACCCTCATACATGCAAACATTACCTTACAAACAGCCGGGCTTTGGTTAATCCCAGAAGTTTTGCCTTATTTCCTTCTACTAATAGCATGCAACCCTCTCGAATGGCCTGCAAATATACAAAATGAGTATTCACACAAAGCTATATTTTAGTTCAAGTCTGCCGACACAATGAAATGTTTTGAATGCCCCCTTTAAAAAAAAAAAACATGAAAAATTGACACGTGCAAATGTTTAGACGTGGGTTTGCATCCATTATTATACTGATATAATTTATTAGGTTGTGCCCGCCTATTCTTTTGCATACATGAAAGTGAAAAAGTTTGGGCACATTTCTAATTGATCCAATAGTGAGTTTTCTTTACGATCTCAGGACAAACTTAGGGCTCAGGTATACGGGACCCATGGAATTTTATGGGCGCATATCGTACCTCAGATTTTACACACCGGTTTAGTCACGCGCATTCTCACAGAATCCTCAAGAAAATATATTGTGGTATACAATATATATATATATATATATATAAGCATTGCTTCTAGAGGGGAGTATGGTGTCTCACAGAGGCACAAGGAGTGCACTATATGGACTCACATTACAGTCCAATAAGGAATGCAGATCTGGACTAAAATACAGATTGTAAAACAAATTACTATAAAATAAGAAATGTAATGTATTTAGATGCATGTATTTACTTAATTTTACATTCTATAATTCTACATTTATCGCAAAACAGACATACACTTGATATTGTACATTCAGCTCTACCACATCTGTATATTGAAAATTGTCATCTTTACATACAAGCACTGGTGGAGTATCTGATTCTTCATGATACTGAGTGATCCGCTGTTCCCGTGTCTCCTGGATTTAGTTTGAAAAAAAAAATTATTTAAATCAATGGCACAAAATTTGGATAAAAAATATAATAATTTTCGCTTATAACATAAACTCATGTGGATTTATCCTTAATACATGGTAAAAGTGAATAACCATACCCCCATATGTTTGCTGTTAACATCTGGATCCAGGTAATGAGGGTTTATGTTGAAGGGTATCAACCCTAGTGCCTGTAGAGAGGGTGGGCACACAATTGGCATGTCGTTGGTGGTGTTTATGCTGATTGTAGCCACATTGGTACCAGCACTGGAACCTATATAAGGTATCCCGTCCTGGAAACATAGGAAACGGTCACTGATTTATGAAAAAAATTACCTGCCTAGCAAAAAAAAAAAATCTACATTTGAGAAAAAGTACCTAAAATGCACCTCACCTATAAATCCCCATATAAGGGTATGTGCACACACACTGATTACGTCCGTATTTGATGGACGTATTTCGGCCGCAAGTCCCGGACCGAACACAGTGCAGGGAGCCGGGCTCCTAGCATCATACTTATGTACGATGCTAGGAGTCCCTGCCTCGCTGCAAGACAACTGTCCCGTACTGAAAACATGATTACAGTACGGGACAGTTGTCCTGCAGCGAGGCAGGGACTCCTAGCATCGTACATAAGTATGATGCTAGGAGCCCGGCTCCCTGCACTGTGTTCGGTCCGGGACTTGCGGCCGAAATACGTCCGTCAATTACGGACGTAATTAGTGTGTGTGCACATACCCTTACTTTATCTACAACTACAGTACTATACTGCCACATACTCCCTAACCTCAGTAGCAGGATTGTCTCAGTAGAAGCAAGGTTGTTTAATGCCTCATTCACATGAGGGCGAACTAAGAAATTTAAAAAAAACAAAACCCCACACGTTGTGGATTTCTCCTTCTACATTGAAAATGGTGAAGTCAGCAGCATGCTCTGATTTTTGTGTAGAAAGTATTCTGTAGCAGGTGGATCAGATTTGTTCAAATCTCATTTACGTGACTGGTACTGTAATCCACTGCAGCATTTCTGTCACGTGTGCAGGGGGCCTGAATGCCCCATTGGTGACATTTTGTTCTGGGCGTCAAGACCCAAAAAAGGTGGTTGTCCAGTTTAAAAAAACTTTGTTTCATATATCCTGCTGGTTTCACACAAATGTTGCAGCGTTTGTGTTCGTTTTCCATGTAGTTTTTTGAGCCAGGGCAAGAAGTGGATTGAAAAAGAATGGGAAATATAAAGGAAAAAAATTATATTTCTCCTTCCTGCTGGATTACCTTATGGCTTTAAAAACTGCAGTGGCGGTTTGAAAAAAAAAGTGCATGTTCACACGTAGAGTCAAAAACGTCTCAAAATACGGAGCTGTTTTCAAGAGAAAACAGCTCCTGATTTTCAGACGTTTTTTGTGCCACTCGCAATTTTCATGGCCGTTTTTGGAGCTTTTTTCAATAGTCTATGGAAAACTGCTCCCAAAACGTCCCAAGAAGTGTCCTGCACTTCTTTTTCACGGCTGTTTTTTAAAAACGCCGCGAAAAACGCTCCGTCGGAACAGAACGTCGTTTTCCCATTGAAATCAATGGGCAGATGTTTGGAGACGTTCTGCTTCCGATTTTTCTGGCGTTTACGGCCCGAAAATAGGCAGTGTGAACATACCCTTAGGTTTCTTTCACACAGCAGTATTTGGGTCAGTGTTTTACATCAGTATTTTTAAGCCAAAACCAGGAGTGGAGCCTGCACAGAGAAAATGTGTAATGAAAAGTTTTGCATGTCCGCCATGTTTTGGAGCCACTCCTGTTTTTGGCAAATACTGACCTAAATACTTGTGTAAGGCTGAATGCACACGATGCTTATTCCGTGCTGATTTGCCTTGCGGATTTTCATGCGGCAAATCAGGAGATTTCAAGAAATGTCATCTACACGGTGCAAATTTTTTTTATGCACGTAAATTGACCTGCGGTGCGTATTTTTAAATCCGTAGCATGTCAATTAAGCCTGTGTTTCCGCTTGTGAATTGTATTGGACTATTTTTAAAGAAAAACGCACCAAAATACGCAACATAAAATCGCACCTATTTCCACATCAATATGTAAATACCGCACCTAAAAACGCATTAAAAAGGCACATTTAGGTGCGGTTTTAGCAGCGGAATTGCGTGCGTACAGCTGCGGTTTTGGTGCAGATTTTCCGCATCAAATTACGCAACGTGTGCATGTAGCCTAAAAGTGGCTTCTGAATTCAGGATCCTCATCTCTTGGCCAGAGTGGAGAGCAGTTATAAAGTTGTCTCTTGCTCTTGAGGACCTGTCCTGTTCTGCATTACAGCCACCCCCTGATTTGAATGGGCACTGTGTGATGCTTATTTCTGCCTGTGGTGGCACTGCAGGGAAAGTGAACACTTACTGTCAGGTTTCTCCATGGATTATAGCTGATCACTGGGTGTCCCAGCAGGGAACACATTATGATCAGCTCGTTATCAAGGGATCCTTCTAACAACAATGGATTGTCCAATGCATTTAGTTAATTTAAGAACATATATTACCTCAATTACTTTTTTCCTGATGACCGGTATTAAATTATTATCATACAAAGCTTTTAAAAGCCGGAAAGTGTTACCACCACCTGAAATCGGGAAAAGAAAACAATGTTCAGTAATAAAAATAATTACTTATTAGTCTTAATAAGCACAGACGGTACAGGGGTGTGATTATGGGAATAAAATACACAAATATTACAGACATGGAGGGGGGGGGAGTGAAAGCGAGTGGGTGACAAGTGATCGTGAGGGTAGTCCTCCCCCCTTCTCTCAAATGATTGAAGGTCACTGATTGTTGTGTCCACGGTCACTGTGCGCTGGCATGCTGCACTTACCGGTAGTCGCGACCGCGGGACACTAAGCTTGTCGGCGTCTCCCTCCCACGAGATGCCAACTCATGCGGCTGCACTCTCTTGCCTCTAGGGCAAGTCTCCGGCCTCTAGGGCAAGTCTCCGTCCCCGGCCTTAAAGGGCCAGTGCGCACACCATTTAAATGTTCCCTAATCTATCCCCTTACTTCCTGGACTATATAAAGTATAAAGGGCTGTGCCCTTCCACTCCTTGCCTGAGCGTTGTTGTATTCCGATGTTAGTCTTGCAAATAGTCCCTTAAGGGTATGTTCACACGCTAGCTGTCATTTACGGCTGAAATGACAGCCTGTTTTAAGAAGAAAACAGCTGCGTCGTTTCAGCTGTAAAAGCAGCTCCTCGTAATATACGAGGCGTCTGTGACGCTCGTATATCTTGAGCTGCTCTTCATTGAGTTCAATGAAGAACAGCTCAAATTACGTGGCAAAGAAGTGCCCTGCACTTCTTTTGACGAGGCAGTCAATTTACGCGTCGTCGTTTGACAGCTGTCAAACGACGACGTGTAAATTACAGGTCGTCTGCACAATACGTCGGCAAACCCATTCAAATGAATGGGCAGATGTTTGCCGACGTATTGTAGCCCTATTTTCAGGCGTAAAACGAGGCATAATACGCCTCGTTTACGCCTGAAAATAGGTAGTGTGAACCCAGCCTAATTGTTATCCTACTCCCGGTGTTCCTGTGTTTTACTACCTGTATCCCATAAGTGTGCTTGTTCTGGAGCTGTATCTAGTGTTGGAGTCGTGTTGTCAACTGCCACATCTGGTGTCCTCTGCCACGCCAACCATCACCTGTGCCACATGTCTGCTACTCCGAGCATCTGCCTGAACATACTCCCAGGTACTCTTACCCCAAAGTGTTATTGACTGTACTTTGGCAAGCTGCTACTCCGCTACGGCAGAGTGGCCTAGTGGCTACACATAACATACAGGCAGATACACAGCGGCAGTCAGTCAATGGGGAGGGGGTGAGGGAGTGCCCCGTTCATGAATAAATTGGACTTCTAACTAGGAGTTTTCTGTATTTTGCCTTAACTGCAACCAAACAGTACAATGTTTTTTGCCATTTGCTGTAATAGCCCAGCAGATCTATCCCTATAACATATTGCCCTTTAATAGGACCGTGTGTTAAGCATTCTGAGAAACCTATATGTGGACAGATCTGTTTCAGTCTAGGGAACCTGATTACCAAATGTGACTTGCTAAGTGACGTTGCTTTAACAGCACAGTTTCACTGGAATACTGCTTTACCCTAATGGGAACCATTGAACAGCCTGGAGACTTCTGGCAATGGGAAATATATCCAAAAGGAAGAAATCTCTTTAGTACACCTATAGGAAAGGCACCAGTTTGGAGCAGATCTGTTTTGGTTTGTTGGATCTCATCAGTTTTGTGTAGACTTCTGCTAGACTGAGATGCCACTTTTAAAAGCTTTGCTGGAATATCACTTCTGCAGGTTCTCCATAAGTAAAAGCACTATCGCAGTAATGCTGTTAAAGCAGAGTCTCACAGAGCAGAATTCACAATGGTAAATAATTAGGTCTTTTAGGCCATTTCAGTAATAAAAATCGATGTTACAAGTGAATTACCAATGAATATGGCCTCTGACTTTAGTACTGAATCTACAGGATCAGCAGCTTCATGTATGCTGTCCAATGCATAACCTGAAAAAAAAAAAAATAAGCAAAAAAAAAAGAGAATCACAATTTTAAATGCCAATTAATTCCTGGTATAAAGAGACCAAAAAATAAGATTTTCCTTTTACAACAATGGCATTCTGATAATGCAGGAGAAAATTCAACTATCGGTCAGGTAAAATTACCTGCATATATTATCTGATATTTCTGTAGCGAAAGGATGTACTTTCAGGAATAAAACGGTTTAAGGCAATTACTACTTATGCAATACCATTTAGGGCGGATTCAGACAACCGTGTGCATTTTGCGGCGTTTTGCGTGCGCAAAAGGCACTTAACAGCTCCGTGTGTCATCAGCGTATGATGCGCGGCTGCGTGATTTTCGCGCAGCCGCCATCATTATGAGACTCCGTTTGGATGTTTGTAAACAGAAAAGCATGTGGTGCTTTTCTGTTTACATTCATTCTTTTACTGCTGTTGCGCAAATAACGCTTATCCCACGGAAGTGCTTCCGTGGGGCATGCGTGATTTTCACGCACCCATTGACTTCAATGGGTGCGTGATGCGCGAAAAACGCCTAAATATAGAACGTCGTGAGTTTTACGCAGCGGACTCACACAGCGCAAAACTCACGGACTGTCTGCACTGCCCCATAGACTTGTATAGGTCCGTACGACACGCGGGTTGCACGGACGAAAATCTCGTTAGTGTAAATCCGCCCTTAGAGTAACATCCTGTTCCACAGCTAGTTTTAAAACTAGTGATTAAGGCCCCACAGACACGGCCAGTCGCTGACGGCAGCAGACAGCCACCCGCATCTGCGGGCCATAAAGTATAGGAGCACGGTCCGTAAAAAGGAAAAAACAGGACGTGTCCTATCTTTTGCAGAGTCTTTCTACGGAAATAGAAACGAATGGGTCCGTAATTACGGATGAATTCTACGGTCGTGTGCATGGGGCCTTACTTGTAACAATAAGACGGCTGGATCCATTCACCATTACAAAGCTTTTACTTACCCAAGCTCTCAAATTTTTGCCTTGCAGTTTTAGCATAAGCATCTCTGTCGTGGAGTGCATAAGGAATGAAAAGGACTCGTTTTACTTGCCTTAAAAGAATCAAATCTGTATTTACTTCAGAGAACATTTTTCTTGAGTACAACATTTTCATCTTTATTACGTATTGATAAAGCTTTTCATTGCAGTAAGTTCAAAGGATTCAGTTTGTTTTTATATATATATATATATTTAGTACGGTTGAAAAAAGACACGTCCATCATGTTCAACCGAGGGATGGGAAACATTTTGTGTATATATATATATATATATATATATATATATATATATATATATACACACACACACACAACTAGCTGTCCTCCCTGTAATGCTTTTACCCTCGCCAAGGTGATACAATAAAGTTAAGAAGATTTGCAAACGGGTGAGTGCCGCATTTTCATTTCTTTCATATATATATATGTACACACACACACACACACACACACACATACACTTACACCCACATACACACACAATGTTTGAAACAAGCCCTTAATGTGCTCCTTCTTTGCAATTAAAAAGGGAACGTATAAGGCCCTGTCCACACAGAGTTTTTTTGCAGGCACAAAAAATCTGCCTCAGAATTCCTTCAGGAATTTTGAAGCAGATTTTGAGCTGCCTTTGCTTTTTTTTTAGCGTTTTTCACAGCGTTTTTTTCCACGCAGCCATTGAGTCTAATGCAAGGACTATGGGCAAAGAACCCAGCGAAAAAATGATCAGAAATGAGAGAGAATATGACACTTTTTAGTTCCACGAGCAACCAAAAGCCATTCGGGGGAAAAAAACACCTCTGCCTCCCATTGAAATTAATGGGTGGCGTTTTTGGCCCCGATTCCCATGCGGTTTCCACGTCAACGTCAGCACCAAAAAACCCTGTGTGAACTGACCCTAAAAACACACCAAAAACCTGCATGCGTTTTCCCGCAGTTTTGCCAAAAAACGCGGCAAAACCACACCGTGTAAATATACCCTAATGAAAAGATTAGCACTTCTTCCTTATTTTGACCCAACTCCTGGTTTTGGATTACAAATGCTGATGCAAAATACTGCCGTGTGAAAGTGGCATAAAATAGTTTCGTATTTTACTAAAAAGATAAATGTGCATAGAAAATGATGCTAGTTATTAATTGTGCACATTATAGAAGCAGAACAATATTCAGAAACAAGGTAAAAAAGCAAACCAGCAAATCCATAATTTAGTTTACTTACTCCCCTAAAAACTTTTGTATGTGGTCCTGGCAATGCTCCAGATACCCCCCGCCATGCAGTGTGGAGTTGGAAACAAGCAGCAGTCGCTTCAGCGTCATTATTAATGGAGTGTATCAGCCAGAAAAGCTGCAGTGGATAGAAGCTGCTGAAAAAGACGGAAAAGGTTAAAGTTCTGTGACTCACACCATATAATAGCTGACATCTGCAAGTCCTTTTTCCGCAGTTCTTTTCTTCTTTTTTTTTTTTTAAACTTTATTAAACTTTCAGACAGGATTATGCTGATCTAACTAGAGTACAAGCCGATGCTCTACAGGCTAAAGGTTATCAACTGATTTGCCTTATGAAATAATTGAATAATATTGTACAGAACTTCTACGAGAGGATGTACTCTGTTCATGACAAGGACAACTGTCAATTTGTTTTATTATTTAACCCAATACATACTGTCCCTTGTTAACCCCTTAAGGACGCAGCCTAGTTTGGGCCTTAAAGAGGCTCTGTCACCACATTATAAGTGCCCTATCTCCTACATAAGGAGATGTGCGCTATAATGTAGGTGAAAGCAGTGGTTTTTATTTAGAAAAACAATCTATTTTTACCACTTTATTATTAGCGATTTTAGCTTTATGTTAATGACTTTCTTAATGGACAACTGGGCGTGATTGGTCAGCGTCATACACTCCTCTGTACAACGCCTACTTGGTCAATAGTAAAAACACGCCCAGTTGTCCATTAAGAAAGAAATTAGCATAAATCTAAAATCGCTAATAACGTGGTAAAAATAGATCGTTTTTCTAAATAAAAAGCACTGCTGTCACCTACATTACAGCGCCCATCTCCTTATATAGGTGATAGGGCACTTATAATGTGGTGACAGAGTCTCTTTAAGGCTCCGAGCCCATTTTTTAAATCTGACATATTTCAATTTATGTGGTAATAACGTCGGAATTCTTAAAGAGGCTCTGTCACCAGATTTTGAAACCCCTACCTCCTATTGCAGCAGATCGGCGCTGCAATGTAGATAAGAGTAACGTTTTTTTTTTGTTTTTTTTAAACGAGCATTTTTGGCCAAGTTATGACCATTTTTGTATTTATGCAAATGAGGCTTTCTAAAGTACAACTGGGCGTGTTTAAAGTAAAAGTACAACTGGGCGTGTATTGTGGATGTACATCTGGGCGTCTTTACTTCTTTTACTAGCTGGGCGTTCTGACGAGAAGTATCATCCACTTCTCTTCACAACGCCCAGCTTCCGGCAGTGCAGACACAGACTTGTTCTCGAGAGATCACGCTGTGACGTCACTCACTTCCTGCCCCAGGTCCTGCATCGTGTCGGACGAGCGAGGACACATCGGCACCAGGCGACAGAGGCTACATCGACTTACCTGCAAACGCCTATGCTGCTGCAGAATCAACTGTAGCCTCTGGTGCCGATGTGTCCTCGCTCGTCTGACACGATGCAGGACCTGTGAGTGACGTCACAGCGTGATCTCTCGAGAACACGCTGTGTCTGCACTGCCAGAAGCTGGGCGTTGTGAAGAGAAGTGGATGATACTTCTCTCAGAACGCCCAGCTAGTAAAAGAAGTAAAAACGCCCAGATGTACGCACATAATACACGCCCAGTTGTACTTTAACGTTAAACACGCCCAGTTGTACTTTAGAAAGCCTCATTTACATAAATATAAAAATGGTCATAACTTGGCCAAAAATGCTCGTTTTTAAAAAAAAAAAAAAAAACTTTACTCTTATCTACATTGCAGCGCCGATCTGCTGCATTAGGAGAAAGGGGGTGCAAAATCTGGTGACAGAGCCTCTTTAAACCTATCCAAGCGATTCTAAGAATGTTTTCTCGTGAGACATTGGGCTTTATGTTAGTGGTAACATTTGGTCGATATATTCAGCGTTTATTTGTGAAAAATTGCAAAATTTAGAGAAAGTTTAGAAAAAAATAGAATTTTTCTGAATTTAAATGCATCTGCTTGTAAAACAGATGGTTATACCACCCAAAATAGTTACTAGTTCACATTTCCCATATGTCTACTTTAGATTGGCATTGTTTTTTGAATATTCTTTTCTTTTTCTTGGACGTTACAAGGCTTAGAACAAACAGCAATTTCTCATATTTTTAAGAAAATTTCAAAAGCCTTTTTTTTAAGGTACCTGTTCAGTTCTGTAGTGGCTTTGAGGGGCCTATGTATTAGAAAGCCCCATAAAACATCCCATTTTAAAAACTAGACCCCCCAAAGTATTGAAAACAGCATTTAGAAAGTTTATTTAACCCTTTAGGCATTTCACAGGAATTAAAGCAAAGTTGGAGGTGAAATTTGCAAATTTCATTTTTCTTGCTGAATTCAATTTTTTGTGTAACACAGAAGGTATTACCAGAGAAACACTACTAAATATGTATTGTCCAGATTCTGCAGTTTTTAGAAATGTCCCACATGTGGCTCTAGTGCGACACGCTGTGCTGTGAGTAAGTCCCACAGAAACTTTACCGAAGTGTCGGGAATGTGAATAGACATCGCATCCTGGCTGGATTTTTGTTTTTTGCAGGACAAGTTGTATTTTTTAATTGCAAAATTTTTGGGTGCATATAATAAATTGATTAACTTTTATTAACTTTATTTTAGGAAAGAATTGAAAAAAAAACAGCTAGTCCAGCATTGTTTTTCATGTTATATAATTACACCGTTCACTGTGCGGCATGAATAACACGTTACCTTTATTCTATGGGTCGACACGATTACAGGGACACCAAATACGTAAAGGTTATATGTTTTCCTACGTTTGCAAAATAAAAAAAGAATTACTTGTTTTTGAATCGCCGCATTACAAGAGCCGTAACTTTTTTATTTCTGCATCTATGTAGCCATATTTGGTCTGTGTTTTGCAGGACAAGGTGTAGTTTTCATTGGTAGTATTTTGGGGTACATGAAACTTATTGATTAACTTTTATTTTAGTTTTTATGGGGGGAATCGGAGAAAAGAAGGAAATTTGCCGTTGTTTTTTAACATGTTAACTTTATCGCTTGAGTTCTTACAATCGCGGCGATACCATATATGTGTTTGTTATTATTTTTTAAACCTTTACTAAATAAAACCACTTTTTGGGGGAAAAACTGGTTTTATTTTATTTTTATTGCAATTTTTATATTTTTTCATAAACTTTATTTAACTGTTTTTCCTTTTTTTTGGCCCACTAAAAGACTTCACCATGCGACCTGCTGATCGCTTATATAATGCTTCGGTATACCTAGTATACCAAAAGGATTATTGCTTGTCATTGTAAGGCCGGACTTACACGAGCGTGTGCGTTTTGCGCGCGCAAAAAACGCTGCGTTTTGCGCGCGCGAAAGGCACTTAACAGCTCCATGTGTCATCATCATATGGTGCGCGGCTGCGTGATTTTCGCGCAGCCGCCATCAATATGACACTGTAAACAGAAAAGCACGTGGTGCTTTTCTGTTTTCATTCATAGTTTTTACTGCTGTTGCGCGAATCACGCGCGTCACACGGGAGTGCTTCCGCGGGGTGCGCGTGATTTTCACGCACCCATTGACTTCAATGGGTGCGTGTAATGCGCGAACAACGCACAAATATAGGACATGTCGTGAGTTTTACGCAGCGGACACACCCTGCGTGAAACTCACGGACAGTCTGCACGGCCCCATAGACTAACATAGGTCCGTGCGAGGCGCGTGAAAATCACGCGCGTTGCACGGATATATTACACGTTCGTCTAAATAAGCCCTAAAACTGACAGGCAATCTATTAGGCCATGCCTGTAGCATGGCCTAAGGCCTCATGCCTACTTCAGTTTTTTCCTTCAGAGTGCTATCCGTTTTTTTCCCTGATAGCACCCCGGCTGCCATGACACCCCATCGGAGACCCGCGATTGAATTTGTGGGCCGCCGATGGGTGACAGAGGGAGCTCCCTCTCTCTGCAAATGATTTAAATGCCGCTGTCTGTAATGACTGCGGCATTTAACGGGTTAAACGGCCGCGATTGAAGGTGGCTGGTGGAGCAGGAGCCCGGCTGTCATCATGGCTGGGCGAGTTTAGTGTGGAAGAACTTGATTAACACACAGAGCAATGACCTCAATCCCAAAACATTTGGGATGAACTAGAACAGAGCTTGTGAGCCAGGCCTTCTCCTCCAACATCAGTGTCTGACCTCATAAATGATCTTCTGGTTGAATTGGTAAAAATTCCCACAGACACAATCCAAAATCTTGTAGAAAGCCTTCCCAGAATAGTGGAAGCTTTTTTATTTGCAATGAGGAGGGGGAGGGGGAATCAACTCCATATTAATGCCTATGGATTGAGAATGAGAGTTCCTGTAGGTGTAATGTGCAGGTGTCCCAATACTTTTTTCCGTATCGTGTATGTTATGATTATGAACGCTTGACATGACTGAAACTTGCTGGTGTAAAAATGTTAACAAAATTGGTTTTTAATTATTTTTCAGCATCTATTCTCTACTAATTGAAAAATGTCTCAAACATAATTGGAAAAGAATATTCCATCAAACTAGCAAATACCAAAAATCCGTAGTGAGGGCAATAGGACTAGAGCTATCCCAGCAATAGACCGCTGTATCACATACAAGCTGCTTATGGTACAGTTTAGTAGTTAGTTGTGGAACTACAAGTTCCAGAGCGCACAAACAGCAGCCACAACCGCCCTAAACTTCTACAAAGCCGATACCCGCCCCTCCTTCCGCCCCACAATACCCACGTGTCACTAGTCAGCGACTTCCACGACACTTCCGGGTTGAGAGATCGATTGCTCCTGGCTGGCAGGGGGTGTTGCCGATGGCCGAATGGGCTGCCTGACACATAGGCCGTGCTGCTGGGGCAGCGGGTGCAGGACGGAGGATGCTGGATTTCGCTATATTCGCGATCACCTTTCTCCTTATCCTGGTGGGAGCAGTGCTGTACCTGTACCCGGTAATAGCGGCGGGCATGTGCTGTCATTGGTTCTGGGGTTTATCAGTAGTCTGAAAGTAAGAGCAGTGCCTAATATAAGGGTGTATCAGTGATAGCGCTGCTGCATTACTCGTGTAGAAAGGAATAGGATGTATTTATTGGAGCCACTTTTTATCTATTATTAGGGAGTTATATTTTCATCAATTCCTTGATATATAAACGTCTATTACCAGAAAGCACACTTTATAAGTGGAAGGAATTAGGTGATATAGCCGTGCAGCAAGGTGGAAACAGAAAAACCCTCATTTCGCTCCCAGAGCCATCGACAGAATGCAGGTGCTGCTTATGGCAGTCTGTCTTCTGCTTATGGCAGTCTGTCTTCTGCTTATGGCAGTCTGTCTTCTGCTTATGCAATGCCTCTCATCTTATTGCAGTATTTTCTCCGCTCACTTCATTCACAGCAGCAGGGAGCGCATATCGTATTAAATTTGTTTCAATCTATGAGCAGATTATTTACTTTTCTGTACTGTCATGGTGTGTCCTAAATATATTATGTGATCTGATGATCCGCACAAACCATTGGTGTATATGTATGCCAGCGCGAGGTGGCGCTAGAAAGAGAAATGTGTGTAATGATCTTCGGTCATTGGGCCAAATATATTCGGCCACATGCACCACCTTGATAAATAGAGTACCATTTTTGCCAACTCGTTAGTTCCTGTATTTTACAACACTATCAATCCAGCGTGCCCGTGACCACCAAGGTACTGGACTGGGTTATTGGAAGTAGAGATCTACAGCTTACCTTATGACCTGGCATCCTAATGCATAGCATGCAGATGTAAGAGCAGGCTCCGGGGCCTACATGGTCACTTCTAGGCGCACGCCACAGTTAGGCCTCCTTCACGTCACGGTTTTTTCTTTCATTCAGCGAGTACGTCGGGCAAACTCCTATCCCACGTGCTAAATGTGTCCATATTGTCCCATTAGCCTGAACTATGGAATAGCGTAAAACACTAAGCTGTTCCATACAACAGAATCACGTAAGGAAAGTATTCTGCATGGTATAATTTAACATGGGTGCCTATGTGTGGCGTATGCCACTGTATGGCATACATTCAGCGTATTTGGCATGAGCTTTTTAATAGCCTTTCATGACATATATGTTAAATGGATACCATTCTAGTCTATGGGTGACAGAAACGTTTAACAGATGCCCAATAGTGTCAACCATAGACTATAATGTTATCTGTTATCTGTCAGTTCATGACTTACCTGTTGAATGCCTACAACTATAGTCTATGTTTTATGTATGCGTCAGGAACTTTACCCGGCACATAGGTCAAACGTAGTGTAATAACGTGATTTCAAAGCGGCCGTAGTGACACTACTGGAGGTAATTTCTACTAATTCAGCATGCCAGATAAGTGGCATTTCTGGTTCACTGGGTGCTGGATTAAAATAAATTTCACTGTAGCAATTCAGAATGCCTTTAAATAAAATCTTCAAAGAAGTGTACATAGTATAAACTAACGAAAAAAGCACAAAAGAAACAACTACATCAATAAACCAGTCAAAGTGTGCAGAGAACGTCACTCAACGCCCAACTGTATAAACAGTATAGAGTAGGGTTGATCGTGTTTCGCACTGAGTATTTATAACTGCGATAAGAGTACGTCATGTGAAAAGACTGATTATAATCGAGAATGTAGCCATTGATATAAATTGTTGATTTCTAAGGCCAGGGCTACATCTAGGCTCTTTGTAGTAGTACTACAGAATGATACTTCACTATTGAGTGACCGCTGCAGTCCAAGATTGCATGCAGCTCAATATATTCATTTGGACTTTACGTAGCTGTCGCTCAATAGTAGCAGTATCAATCAGTAGCACTACAAAAAGTCTAGGTGTAGCCCAGTCCTAAGGCTGGGTTCCTACGGGATGGATACGCTGCGTAAAAATCACGCAGCGTGTCCGACCTGGAACCCGCAGGACATTCCGTCCGAAAAATCGCACCACATTGTGGTGCGATTTTTTCGGACGGAAATTTCGCTGCGGAGGAAAGCCGATCATACTTACCCCCTCCCTCCCTCCTCTGACGTTCACTCCGGCCTCCATGTGACGCTGAAGCCTGTGATTGGCTGCAGCGTCACATGGGACACAACGTCATCCCAGGAGGCCGGACTGCATGAAGAAGGTGGGCGTTCTGGGTAAGTATGTTAATTTTGTTTCTTCCGGCGTTGCAATTTTTGCGGTGTAAACGCTGTGATTACGCCGCAAAAACTGTGACGCTTGGCTTTCTGTTGCGGGTTTTGCACCCCCATTTAATTCAATGGGGAAAACCTGCAACTGAAAATTAACAAAAACGCAGCTTAAATTGACATACTGTGGAATTTAATTCCGCACCGCAGGTCCAGTTAACGTTTACGCTGCGTCTTTTTTTCCGCAGCATGGGCATGGGATTTTCTAAATTTCATTCACTTTGCTGCTATTGTAAATGCTGCAGAGTTTCCGAACCGAATTCAGTTTCGGAAATTCCGCAGCGTTTACGCTACGTGGAAACCCGGCCTTAGCCTATGGAATGGCAATTTAGCCTGCGTGTTGATTCTTAAGAAATATTCTATCTGTGGCTGCTGGCACACAGCTCTGTAATCAGCAGGGGGCAGATTTTGTGTTTTGTTTTTCTTAACTTTACATTTTAAGTACTAGATTGTTAGTTTATTAAGGCTCTGTTCACATCTGCTTTGGGGTCCCGTTCTGACATTCCATCTGAGGTTTCCGTCAGAACAGGACCCTGAGCAGACACAAACTGACAGAGGTTTCCGTTTCCATCACCATTGATTTCAATAGTGACAGAGCCGGTGCCTGCTGTTTCCGTTTGTCTCTTTTGTGCACCGGATCGTCGTTTTGCCGGCAGCAATAGTGTAGTCAGAACGGGACCCCAACGCAGATGTGAACAGAGCCTAATTGCTGTCATAAGAGCAGTCATACACCCTATCACCATTTCAGACAAGTTGTACATACACTTGTTGGCTTAGGCTCTGTTCACACTTGTTAGTTTTTTTTCTGTCAGATTCACTACTCTATCCGGGAAAAATCATAAACCTGATGACCCTATTATAAGTCAATGGGGCGGAAATAATTCAACTTAAGTCCTGTAAAAACTGGCAAACTTTGAGTGTGAACAGAGCCTTGAATAAGTCCACATCTATTCCCATCCCACACAGGGGTCCCTAAAGACAAATCCCAGGCTCCCAAAAGTCAAATCTGCCTAAGTTTGGAGAGGACTAGGCAGCAAAGTTGAGGCAAAATGGCACAATTTTGGAAAATCTGCAAAAAACTGTCTTTGACCGAGACGTGTGAACACGGCCTAATGGTATTCATTGAATAGCTATAGATGAGAAATGGTACAATAGAAAAAAAAACTAGAAGATTTAAGGGGCTTTTCCAATAAGCACATTTACCACCTATATGGGATCGGGATCTCCGTTCTAGAGATCAGTGGGGTCCAAGTGATGGGGGGGCCCCCCAACGGTCATGCATTTATTACCTATCCTTTTGATAGGTGATAAATGTTCTTAGTGGGAAGACCCTTAAAGAGGCTCTGTCACCAGATTTTGCAACCCCTATCTGCTATTGCAGCAGATAGGCGCTGCAATTTAGATTACAGTAACGTTTTTATTTTTAAAAAACGAGCATTTTTGGCCAAGTTATGACCATTTTTGTAGTTATGCAAATGAGGCTTGCAAAAGTCCAAGTGGGTGTGTTTAAAAGTAAAAGTCCAAGTGGGCGTGTATTATGTGCGTACATCGGGGCGTTTTTAATACTTTTACTAGCTGGGCGCTCTGAAGAGAAGTATCATCCACTTCTCTTCAGAACGCCCAGCTTCTGGCAGTGCAGATCTGTGACGTCACTCACAGGTCCTGCATCGTGACGGCCACATCGGCACCAGAGGCTACAGTTGATTCTGCAGCAGCATCAGCGTTTGCAGGTAAGTCGATCTTACCTGCAAACGCTGATGCTGCTGCAGAATCAACTGTAGCCTCTGGTGCCGATGTGGCCGTCACGATGCAGGACCTGTGAGTGACGTCACAGGTCTGCACTGTCAGAAGCTGGGCGTTCTGAAGAGAAGAGGATGTTACTTCTCTTCAGAGCGCCCAGCTAGTAAAAGTATTAAAAACGCCCCGATGTACGCACATAATACACGCCCACTTGGACTTTTACTTTTAAACACACCCACTTGGACTTTTGCAAGCCTCATTTGCACTACAAAAATGGTCATAACTTGGCCAAAAATGCTCGTTTTTTAAAAATAAAAACGTTACTGTAATCTACATTGCAGCGCCTATCTGCTGCAATAGCAGATAGGGGTTGTAAAATCTGGTGACAGAGCCTCTTTAAGGCTGGGTTCACACTGATTTTTATGCAGGCAGAAAATCTGCCTCAAAATTCCGTTTGGAATTTTGAGGCAGATTTTGCTCTACCTGCACGCCGATTTTCGCTGCATTTTTCAGCGGGAGGCATTTTCGGGCCGTCTTTTGGCACGTTTTCCGACACTGTTTCCGTGTAAAAAAAAAGTGTAAAAAAACTCATTGTGAACTTACCCTTAAATGTTACTTTGCATAGGGAGAAAAGTGTCGGGGGTGGGGGGGGGGATCAGAGGAGCATGAACATAGGAAAATACTTGGAGTAATACTTGCGGTGCTGGCTGCGCGCCGTTGGTATTAAAGGGGTTTGCCCATCAGGGACATTTATGTGTTCTGCCATAAATATCAGGTTGATGCAGGTCCCGCGGCCGCCTCTGGGACCCGCACCTGTCTCTAGAACGGGGCCCCCTAAAACCTGTTCTACCTTTATCGGTTCCCATTGCCTCTCGGGCGACTTCCTGATTACACAATTGGAAGTTACGAAAACAGCGTAGCTTGCTGAGCTACGCTGTTTTGGTAACTCCCATAGAATCGAATGGCAGTTACAGAAACCGCAAAGCTCGCGTGCTACGCTGCTTCCGTAAAAGCAGTTTAATTTTATGGGAGTTACGGAAACAGCGTAGCTCAGCGAGCTTTGCTGTTTTCCTAATTACATGGTCGGAAATTACGAAGTGGTCCGGGAAGCAGCAGGAAACCGAGAAAGGTAGAACTTGTTTTAGGGGGCCCTGTTATAGAGATAGGTCCCAGAGGTGAACACGCATCTATCTGATATTTATGGCATATCCATTGGATGTGTCATAAATGTCCCTGATTGGCAAACCCCTTTAAGTTCTAAATACTCCTACAGAACATTAAAGGGGTTATCCGGGAAGTGTAAAACAAAAAAAGCAATACTTACCTATCCTTGCCCCTGACGATCCAGCGGTGGTGGCAGTCCTGGTGCTTGTTTATATGCACGTAGCATGTGACTGATGCAGCCAATCAGTGGGGCTTAGCGGCCATATGTTGTATTTCAGCCATTATGCCAGAAATACCATTTGTCACCAAAGAGCCCGGCTGAGTCTTCTGACTGCAGTTGTCACATGCTACATGATGTAGACAAGCAGCGAGATTGCCGCTGAATCGACAGCGCTGGATCGCCGGGGGCAAGGATATATAAGTATTGCTTGTTTTATTTCATTTGCAGCCCCTAAGAAAAAAGTGTTGCATCCCGGATAACCCCTTTAATTGACGTGACAGCACGCTAAAAACAAGCATGTCTATCGCTACTTTATGGTGTCCTCAGACAGCGTAAATATTTGACTGATCTGCTTTAATTTTAACTAGTGACTCTATTTATTACTTTATTTTTTTTGGGGGGGGGGGATCAGCAAAAAATTGTCAAGGAGCGGAAACCGTGTTAAAATAATAAAATTACCTATGGTGACCAGATAAATCCCTTCGATGCTCCCTGCCGGTCTTTGTTTACTCAGCTGCAGCAATGTATCCATACCCGCATGAATGCTGCAGCCAATCACTGGCCTTAGCAGTGCACAACAAGACTACTGAGGCCAGTGATTGGCTGCATCAATCAATTGGCGTTACGAGCATTTCATCGCTGCAGCCAAGTAATCAAAGATTGTCAAGGAGCACCTGTGCGGCGGCGGATTTATCAGGTGAGTATTGATTATTTTATTAACACTGTTCCTGCTTCTTTTTTTTTTTCCTGAACTTGAAAAAACCCTTCAAAATACATGTGGCACTTCAAATACCATCAATTGATGCCCACAGGACAATCCTAACATTTATGCCCCATGCACGCAAAATATATATGGGAAGGTGTCCGTGGGCAATAAAAAGTAATTCCGGATGAATTCTACGGTCGTGGCCATGGGGCCTTAGGCTGAGATTTCACAGGGCGTTTTATTCTAGTTTTTTTTCAGTTTTGTAGCGATTTTCATGTGCTTCTTAATTGCTGTAAAAACCTCATGTGGTTTACGACAAATCGCTGCGGTTTTCACCTGTGCGGTTATTAGATGAAGCACATATTTTCTTCACCTGTTATAACCACATGGTAAAAAATAAAGTAAAACGCATGCAGTTTTTGTCATGTGTATTTTACAGCAATTAGGAAGCACATGAAAATTGCTACATAACTAAAAACGTGATGAAAATAAACTGTAATAGAAACAGAAGGATTTGGATCCAGCGTAGATTTATGGAGTAAAATGGAACGAAGTTCCAAGTTTAATGAAAAAATTCTATTAAAAAAGAAAAACACCAGGATGGAAGCTTGAGAGTGTGCAATCCTGGTAGTGTGAGGAAAAGATATCTGAAGTAGGTAGAGCCTACGCGTTTCAAACGCTAACCGCGTCCTTAGTCATGGCTGATGCTGAAAATAAACTGTGGAATCTCCGCCTAAATAAGGCCTAGGGGATAAGATTTATAAGCCAAACTTGTAGAAAGCTAAGATGGGCAAGACATTACAATTTGGGCAGAGTGACCTTATCACTGCAGGTATCAGTTAGGCTGGATTCACACGACCATGTTACGTCCATAATGGACGGAACGTATTTCGGCCGCAAGTCCCGGACCGAACACACTGCAGGGAGCTGGGCTCCTAGCATCATAGTTATGTACGACGCTAGGAGTCCCTGCCTCTCCGTGGAACTACTGTCCCGTACTGAAAACATGATTACAGTACGGGACCGTAGTTCCACGGAGAGGCAGGGACTCCTAGCATTGTACATAACTATGATGCTAGGAGCCCGGCTCCCTGCAGTGTGTTCGGTCCGGGACTTGCGGCCGAAATACGTTCCGTCCATTACGGACGTAACATGCTCGTGTGAACCCAGCCTTAGGCTTCAAATCCGACATGTATTTACTACAGGTTCCCTGGCAGAAATCTCATGGTGCTGACACTCTCTTGATTTCTGCTGCGGACGTGCATTTTGATGTGGCACAGATCTGCACGTGGATCCCCTCCATTGAATGAGGCAAATACCAGTGTGGCTCATCCTCCAGCTTTTCTGGTGGCATGCTATTTATTCTAGCGGATTTTTTTGTATTTTATTTTTTTGCGGAGTAAAAGCTGTGGCGCTTTTTTCCGCTGCATGTGATGGATTGTCCTCGGATTTGACACAGATTTCGAAGCAGATTCCACCCTGAAATCTGTGTCAAATCCCGAACGTTTGAACGAGGCCTAATTGTTTTTTTTTTTTCCCAACAGCCGTGCACATAGGCGACATAACCCTAGGAAAGTTGTGGGATAAACATACTATGCAATCGGAGAACATGTTAACATGGCAGATACCTGTTTATTGAATCCTTCAGGAAAGGTAGCCGTGACTGGGAGACTGGTGTAGTCTGACTAGAAAGATGTGTTATTACAAGTTAATAATATGCCAGAGTGGCCTTTCCTGAAATATACAGATATGTCTGACAGGATTCCAGCTTCTCGGTTCTGGGCCCTTGACTTTGCTACGTTCACTGTGTGTTACTTACTTTGTAGCGGCACCACGTGTGCAGATGTTGCGTGCTTTCTTTTACTAACAGCAGGTTTTGCTTAACTGATTTGTTGCTGAAACTCCTAGTTTTTAACTAATCCAATTATTTGCAGAAGATTCTCACATTTCCTCACATTTTCTAATTTCTTTGTTTTTTCTTTTTTAGTCGTCAAGACAAGCATGTGGTATACCTGGACTTGCCCCTACGGAAGAGAAGTGAGTTACCTGTTAATGATCATTATATTTTCCAGTCCCCTCATCAGTGGCAACCCCGCTCAGATTAGAGCCCTTTTTTCCGGCACCCTCAGCAAACAGCTGATTTTGGCAGGGGAAGCCTGAGGTCAGCCGGACATTGTAGTATTACATGGCAGAGCATCATCTGAATGGCTTACAGAGCGACTTACCATTTTGACTAGAGGGGGGATCTCTCTCTGACATTTGTATGTCCTACTGGGGCATATGAATAGGGGTTTGTGTTCATGAGAGAGACCCCTTAATAATGTGATTTCAACATGCCTGTTCCTTTTGTTTCCACGGAGGATAAGGACCTGCGAGAGGGGTCTATCAGAGGCCTATTCCTCTCTCCCCATGTAAACTCATGGCATATTGGGGAGTCGGTAGAATAGCTGTTGGCCAACAGCTATTCTAATTTCATGAGCAGCTTAAAGAGGCTCTGTCACCAGATTTTCAACCCCCTATCTCCTATTGCAGCAGATCGGCGCTGCAATGTAGATAAGAGTAACGTTTTGTTTTTTTCAAAAACGAGCATTTTTGGCCAAGTTATGACCATTTTTATATTTATGCAAATGAGCCTTTCTTATGTACAAGTGGGCGTGTATTCTGTGTGTACATCGGGGCGTTTTTACTTGTTTTACTAGCTGGGCGTTGTGAATAGAAGTGTATGATGCTGACGAATCAGCATCATCCACTTCTCTTCATTACAACCCAGGTTCTGGCAGTTCACAGACACACAGCGTGTCCTCGCGAGATCACGCTGTGACGTCACTCACTTCCTCCCACAGGAACTTCATTGCGTCGGATGAGCGAGGACATGCTGTGTGTCTGTGAACTGCCAGAAGCTGGGTGGTAACGAAGAGAAGTGGATGATGCTGATTCGTCAGCATCATACCCTTCTGTTCACAACGCCCAGCTAGTAAAACAAGTAAACACGCCCAGATGTAACGAACACAATACACGCCCAGATGTACACACACAATACACGCCCAGTTGGACATAACTTTAAACACGCCCAGTTGTACTTAAGAAAGACTAATTTGCATAAATATAAAAATGGTAATAACTTGGCCAAAAATGCTCGTTTTTGAGAAAAAAAAACCCGTTACTGTTATCTACATTTCAGCGCCGATCTGCTGCAATAGGAGATAGGGGTTTGAAAATCTGGTGACAGAGCCTCTTTAAGTTGCCAAGAGAGGTTCACGAGATTCTGTACCAGGATAATGAACTGTAATGTCTTTCTGTCCTTTCAGGGATGGAAATCTGCAGGACATTGTGAACAAAGGAAGTCTACATGAGTTCCTGGTGAATTTACATGAGAAGTTTGGTCCCTTGGCATCCTTCTGGTTTGGTAGACGGCTTGTAGTTAGTCTTGGGTCACTGGATCTATTAAGACAACACATTAATCCAAACAAGACATGTGAGTATCCGTAACTTTTTACAAGTAATACATTTCACACAACTTTTTATTGAAAAATGTTTTGTGCTTTCTCATGATTGAATATTTGGCTATATGATAACCCCCACGGAGCCATATTACAGCTGTGTGAGTGTATCCGAAGATCAAGATGCTTGTACACAGAATAGGCTAAGGTTGTAAAGTCGGAGGTGTTGCTGATGACCGGTGACTAATTTTACTAACCCGCACTAGAAAGATAACAGATCTAATGGAGTGAATACCATTGTCGACTACGGTATTGATTCCGGCAAAACGACTGAACCCTTAAACAATGGTGACAAACTGAAACCATTTGCACCAGATTCGTCACCATTGAAATCAATGGTGATGCAAACGGAAACCTATGTTTGAGTTTGGATTCCGTTCATGGGTTCCCCTGAAGGAAAGCTCAGACGGAACCCATGAACGGAGTCCCAACGCAGATGTGAACGAAGCCTTAATGTGAGAAATAAGACGTAGTATTCATTTGTTTTTGTTTGTTTAAAAACAGTAATTTAAAGGGACACTCCAGGCAAAACTGACACACTGTTCTGCCTAGTTCAGGGTCTGAGGGGGGAGGTGCACGAGATTCAAAGAACACCAAAGAAAGATGTCATGCATTGCCCCTTCAGGCCTTGTACTAGGCATAATACAGGAAATTCGTTTTTTTCTGGAGTGTTCCTTTAAATACCTGAAGCAAATATAAAATAAATGATACATTGACATCTGACAAGCTAAGAACAGCTTGTGGTTTGCCGCATATAAACTGACTTTTATTAGTCAAAGTTCTGGTACAACCTAACATAAACTACAATATCAATATACAAGATCATGTAAGCTACGATGAAAACCCTTGAGGTCAAATATCTGTTCAGTGCAATAAGACCAGCCATACATTTACAGTCTCCTCACAGATCACTTGTCTTGTTAAAATGAATAATAATGCTGTACAGTTAAGGCCCTGTTCACATCACATTTTGGCACTACGGGTACGTTGGGAAAGCTCCCTAGGTACACACTAAACTTGTCCATAGGGCTACATTTTGTCCTTTTTGGCCTCCATTGTGTTGGTATATATTTGATTCTGGCCGTGGAGTACATGGTTTACAGCCTCTGACATCACTGTTCATATATGGACAGTGAAGTTAGGGGCTCACTCTAGGAGTGGAATCCCCGGGCAGAGGGTTGCCAATGTCAAGGGCTTTCCCAAGATAGGAGTCCCTAGCCAGAACGCTTGCGATGCTCCGGTCGGGGACTCCATAGTTCAAAGCCCCTGACATCACTGTCATATGGACTGTGACGTCAGGGGCTTCCCGTGGCTCGGTGATTAAAGTAGTGATGTGCCTGCGTAGTTTAGGTGATGCATCCCACTGTATGCCTAGACAGTGGAATACGTCGGTGCCTCCCGTCTGAGGTATACGTTGGGACTCCCCCAGATGTATACCTCCAACAGAAGGAAAATAACGTGATGTGAGCAGGGTTTAACTTGCTTTAATCAGGTATCCAATCGTCCAGAAATTCTAATAGTTCAGCACTTCTTTCTGGTAAAATAAAAAAGAAAGATACTAAGTAATCTGTAATCGTAGCAGAATACGGAGACGCAATAGCCAACTATGGGACCTCTCAACTAAGTAGTAGTGTATTTTGTTCTAGCGTTTTATTTTGGACGGCCTTCCTACTTTTCTATGACTGATTTATATAATCCCGAATATCATCTGGAATCTGTCTGGTCCTAGTAACGCTGGAGTAAAGAAGTCTTACTATACGTTGGTTACAAGGGTTTAAGGGTTTTTATAAACATGTCACATCTGTTTACATCACAGCCGACCCCTTCCAGACGATGCTGAAGTCTCTTTTGGGATACCAGTCAGGAGTTATTGGAGAAGCATCTGAAAGTCATATGCAGAAGAAGTTGTATGAGAATGGCATCAACAAGTCTTTGCAAAGTAACTTCAGTGTGATAGTAAAGGTATCTAATCTTTTCATAATTTAATAAGGTGATCTGATAATAGGGCAGGGAGTGATCTGTTAATAGGGCGTGTTTTACTATTGACCAAGTGGCTGTTGTACATAGGAGTGTATGATGCTGACCAATCAGCATCATGCACTTCTCTCCATTCATTTCATCAGCACATAGGGATCCTGCTAGATCAGTATGTACTGTGTTATACTGACACATTAACGTTACTGAAGTGTCTTGACAGTGAATAGACATTCCTTCCAGCCAGGATGGGATATCTATTCACAATCCCGACACTTCATTAACGTTTCTGTGGTATTTACAGCAGAGCAAGCATAATCTCGTGAGATCACGCTGTAAATGACAGGTTACAACGAGATTACGCTTTGCTCTGCTGTAAGTACCACAGAAACGTTAACAAAGTGTCGGGATTGTGAATAGACCACCTGTCCTGGCTGGAAGGAATGTCTATTCACTGTCTAAACACTTCGGTAACGTTAATGTGTCAGTATAAGACAGCACATACTGATCTAGCAGGATCCCTATGCACTGATTAAATGAATGGAGAGAAGTGCATGGCGCTGATTGTTCAGCGTCATACACTCTGTACAACACCCACTTGGTAAATAGTAAAACACGCCCAGTTGTCCGTTAAGAAACTAATTCGCATAAAGCTAAAATCACTAATAACGTGGTGAAAATAGATAGTTTTTTTTTTTTTTTAAATAAAAAGCACTGTTGTCACCTACATTACAGCGCCGATCTCCTTATGTAGGAGATAGGGCACTTATAATGTGGTGACAGAGCCTCTTTAAAAGACGTCTTATCAGCTCTCCTTACATGTCTATTTAAGTAAACACTTGTATTCACCATGAAATAAAAATTCTTGAGCATATTTTCTGAGAACTCTGCGTTGTACCATTCCTCTGTTATTCCTCGTGGATATGTAAGAATAAATTGAAAACAAAATTTTCCCTTTATCAATGGGCCGTGTTCCTACACACTTCGCACCGTCCAATCAGTGCTAACAGTGTCCGACTGTGTAGGGACACACCGCACAGACAAGGGAATAGTAACGCCCATCTGTGAATTTATTTATAAATTTCCAAGAGTAATAACAGAGGACTGGCACATGGCAGATTTCTAACAAAAGGTTCTCCAGAATTGTTATTTCATGAGAAATTCAAGTATTTACTAAAATAGACATGTCATGAGAGCTGACCGGTCCTCTTTAAAGATTAACCCTTCCATTTTATCTCCATAAATCAATAGTACAAGCGAAAATTAGAAACTTTTTGTAATACATCTTATTACAGAAAATGCCTCTTTCTCTGCTTATCAGAATTGTTTTAGTCTCCCCCCTGCTTCCTGCACTTATCACTCACTGACTTCACTGCTAAAATATGTACAGAGGAATCAGAGAGGATATGGATTTTCAGCTTTACATGGAGATCAAGTTACAGCTGCTGCCCTTAAAAGTCTCTATAAAGAGGGGAGGAGGAAGCCGCTGCATAGAGAGAGGGACACAGACGCTGCAGCTGCTTCTAGTAGGTTTTCTACTCTCACCCCAGTGCTGGATTCACAGCTAAACTTCCCATCACTGCTGTAGAATGTCCTTCATGCTGCTGATGCTTCTGTGTGTGTGTGTGAGAGAGATAGGGCAGCAGGATCTCCTCTTTGTGTGCTGTGTATGGGAGACATCGTAGTAGCTAGTCTCCTCCCTCTTCTTTAGTGAAGTTTAGGGACAACTGAGAACTAGAGAGAGAGAGAGAGAGAGAGTCTACGGAGGGGGAAAACTGCTGACAAATGCAGAATACAAGTCAAATAATGGCCAGAAATCGTGTTATTCCACATGTACACACACATATGACCGCTTATTCTAAAATAGTCTCCTGAAAAGTTAGGTACACTTTAACTTGAGGAACAGCTGATTACTGTTAAAATCTATGAATATGAAATTATTTTTAGAATAGCACAAATCCAGCTTTAGTTTTATTAATGTGTGCACCATTATGTGTTGTGTGATGTGGAATAGAAGAGTGAATTTTCAGGACAACTAGAAGTTCCCAAGGTTCATGTTCAGTAAGCATTTGTGACACTCTTCAAATTAAATAGCTAATAAAGGATGTGGACACTTGTGGCTTAGCTGCTTCTTTAGCGTTTTATATTTGTCTTACAGCTCTCTGAGGAGTTATTATCAAAGTGGAGTTCAATCCCTCCATCTCAGCACGTGGCCCTGTGTCAACATATGCTCGGATTTGCTATGAAATCTGTTACTCAGACTGCTATGGGCAGCATCTTTGAAGATGATCAGGAGGTTCTCCGGTTCCGCAAAAACCATGATACTGTGAGTATTATATATGTGCTATGACACACAAAGGATTTTTGTGCTTGTGAGCAATAAGGTGAAAACTGTATTTTAAAGAGATAATACTACCCTTCTGTTGTAGAACACCGTTATTAGTATTATATCATATTGTGCTGGGTTCCTGGAAACAATATTTTGTTCAGAGCACCACCTGCATGAAGTTTACACATGTAGCCCTGTAGTCAATTGATGGTAAATGAAAAGGGTGTCGTGGTTTTAGCAAATACAGGTTATTCCATGTAACAAAAAGTTATCAAATTTTCCAATATACACTGTATTAGTTCCTCAAAGGTTTCAAGATCTCTGTTTGCAGCCATTCAGTAGGCACCTTCATGGCTTACTTGCAATCTGGGAGGAATTGATACTTCTTGTACAGTATATTGTAAAAAAAAATTTTTTTTTGCTGAAACTGTAATACTCCTTTAAGTAACTGCCTGAAAAGTTAATCCTACTGTGTGTGCATACCTGTAGTAATACATTTGCATTGTAAGCTTTACTAACCAGAACCTATGTAAGTTATTAAAGAGGCACTGTCACCACATTATAAGTGGCCTATCGCCTACATAATGTGATCGGCGCTGTAATGTAGATAACAGCAGTGGTTTTTATTTAGAAAAACCATCAATTTTGACCAAGTTATGACCTAAACATTACAGCGCCGATCACATTATGTAGGAGATAGGGCACTTATAATGTGGTGACAGAGCCTCTTTAAGGTCTAACTAAACGTTCAACAACTTTCTGACATGTCATAGTGAGAGTCCGAGCACTGAGACCCCCACCAATCGTGTTAGCGCTGAGCCGCTTTGTTTCTGTTCGGCTTTTTCTGGAAATCGATGTTGCGATGTACGGGCTCAATAAAAAGTCTGAACCCGTACACCGCTACATCGGCTTTCCGGAAAAAACGGCTCAGCGTGAGCACTTCTGCCGCTTCATTTTAGCGATTGGTCGGCGTTCCAGTGCTCGGACCGCTACCAATCAAAACTTCTGACATGTCGCTATGACCGTTTAGTTACCCTTTAAATATTCTGCAGTGATGTTTCATCAAATATGTAATAAATAGTAACAATAGAAGAAAGTGATAAGTAAATGCTGTTTTGTAATTTTCAAGCACTACTAAATGGACACTAACTATTCAAACAACGTATGCTAATCTAATAGTATACCTGATATATATCAACTTTGTAATTTACTTACTGTTCAAATGTAGTTTCATCATTGCAAATTCTGTGTGAAGTTACTGCCACTAGGTGTCTGCCTTCCTGTAATCTGCTGTCCACCCCCTTGTTTTCAAGCAAAATCCGCCCTTGGATGCAGAGGAGATGGACTGCAAGAAGTTGGGGGGGGGGGGGTCTCTTTACAGCTTGCCCATAGAAGTTTTTGGTGAGAAGAGGGGGAGCAGGAGGAGGGAGCTGGAGGAGAGAGAGACACACAGACACGCTGCCCAAACCAGTCTATGGGAGGGTGAGCAGGAGAAAGCTTCCTGGTAAATGTTATGTTTCACCCCAGTGCTGGATTCTCAGCTACACCTCTCATTACTGCTGTATAATCTTCTCCATGCTGCTGCAGCTACTATATATGTGGTAGAGCGAGAGATAGGAGAGCAGGATTCTCCTCTTCTATGTTTATAGAAGACCTGATCGCAGTTAGAGTATGTTCACACTGTGTTTTCAGGTGTAATTTGGGCGTTTTACGCCTCGAATTACGCCTGAAAAAACTGCTCCATTACGCCTACAAACATCTGCTTGCAATGGGATTTACGATGTTCTGTTCCCATCAGCCTTTATTTACACGTCGCTGTCAAAATACGGTGCGTAAAATGACGGCTCGTCAAAAAAAGTGCAGGACCTTTCTTGGGACGTTTTTGGAGGCGTTTTTCATTGACTCCATTGAAAAACGGCCGTAAAATAAGTCGCGGAAAACGCGAGTTGTTAAAAAAATATCTGAAATTCAGGAGCGGTTTTCACCTGAAAACAGCTCCATAATTTCAGATGTTTTTAGTCACTGCGTGTGAACATACCCTTAGGCTCTGCCCACTAACTGTGAGCCAACTGAATTGGAGAAAGAGCCTGCAGAGGGGAAAACTGTTTAAAAAAAAAAAAAAGCAGAATACAAGTCATATAATGGCCAGAATAGTGTTATTCCTCATACACAGACATATGTAACCATTCTACACCAGTATTTTTTTCCTGACAATCATATAAAGTCTTCCCATTCTCTAAACAAATAGACAGATACAAGTAAAGTTACTATAGTGTATTGTTTAGCTGTTAATGTAGCTGACTTGCAGTACTGGGACATGTTCAGGATTTTTATGTATTTATGTTCACTTACTGTAGATTTCCTCTTAGGATTACGTTTATTAGCTATCTTAGAAATTGGCCTGCCTGTGTGTGTGTGGGGCTGAAATGAGAAAATTACTTCTATTCAAAGTTGAAGTTACTTTAATTATTGGTCTGTCTACAGAAAGGCATATGTGACCTGTGAATAAGGCTTTGAGTGAAGGTGAGAATTCCATTCAAGTGCGGTAATTTCTGTGTACTGGCTAAAATACTCTAGAATTGTTACTAGAGACGAAGCAATCCCTCCTTTTATGATGGTGCAAACATTTGTACATCTTGTGGATCACAGTTAACCATTTGTGAAATGATAATCACCAATTTACTTCCTTTATATCTGTTATCTGAGCATGCCACGTTAGAAGTAAACTCTTAAGTGTCAGCCAGCAAACTAAATATGAAATTGTATGCATATGAATATACGTTACCTATATTTCAGATTTGGTCTGAGATTGGAAAGGGCTTTCTTGATGGCTCAATAGAAAGGAGTCCCAGTCGAAAAAAACAATATGAAAATGGTGAGTTGTTTTTTTTTTTCAGTAAGTTTGTATTACAATGATATTACAGTAAAGAAACTAAGTTTAAGTGCAGTTTAAAAGAGGCTCTGTCACCAGATTATATAATCCCTATCTCCTATTGAATGTGATCGGTGCTGCAATGTAGATAACAGCAAAGTTTTTTTTTTTTTGGTTTTTTTTTTTGAAAAACGATCATTTTTGCCCAAGTTATGAGCAATTTTATATTTATGCAAATTAGCTTTTCAATGGACAACCGGGCGTGTTTTCTCATTTTACCAACTGGGCGTGTATTGTGTTTTTACCAACTGGGCGTTGTGAATAGAAGTGTATGACGCTGACAAATCAGCGTCATACACTTCTCAACGTTCCCACCCAGCTTCTTTCACTGCAGACACACAGTGTGACATCACCCACAGGTCCTTCAACCTTGGCGTCAGAAGAGAGAAGACCCATCGGCTCCAGGCGTCAGAGGGTACAGTTGAATCTGCAGCAGCATCACCATGTGCAGGTAAGCATAGTAAACTCCCTAGAGACGAGCATATTACCTTCTCGGACGGCTGGAGCCAATGTATCTTCTCTGTCCGACGCCAAGGTTGAAGGACCTGTGGGTGAAGTCACGCTGTGTGTCTGCTGTGAAAGAAGCTGGGTGGGAACGATGAAGTGTATGACGCTGATTTGTCAGCGTCATACACTTCTATTCACAACGCCCAGTTGGTAAAAACACAATACACGCCCAGTTGGTAAAAACACAATACACGCCCAGTTGGTAAAAACACAATACACGCGCAGTTGGTAAAAACACAATACACGCCCAGTTGTCCATTTAAAAACTCATTTGCTTAAATATAAAATTGCTCATAACTTGGGCAAAAATGATCGGAGATAGGGATTTGATAATCTGGTGACAGAGCCTCTTTAAACTCTGTCTGTGTTCACATCAGTCACATAATGTCAAAGGAACCGATGAATGGAAAGCCAAACGAAAACTATAGCTTCCGCTTGCACTAACATTGATTTCAATGGTAATGCTTCCGTTGCAAGTGTTTTCCGTTCTGCAATTTCCAGTTTTTTTTTCACGGAAATAATAGTGCAGTTGACTACACTTTATTGTTTCCGCAATAAATAAACCCAATGTGTCTACTCAAAAAGTATCAGAGAGTCAGACTTTACATGCCGATGCGACACAGAGATACTTGGTAGTGGCATTTGCATGTATCATTGGAGTGTCTTCTAACACTGGCTGGAATTGCTTAACTGAATTTGTAGTCTGGCCTTGGCCTTACAGATTCCCGGAATTCACCACTTGTGGTAAATGAATTACTGTCCTAGCAATCAAAGGGGTTTGTTACTTACTACTTACATGTTCTAAAAGTGCTTAAAATCTCAAGTTCCACAACTTACTATATCATTTTTATTTTCGCTCCCCATGTGTAGCGCTTGTGGAGATTCCGGCTTGACCGGAAGCAGTCCCTTGTTACATTCCTTTGTTGCGTTCTATATTAAAAAATATATATTTTTTATAACAGACGTAATGTTGTTAAAAAAAAGTTTCAAGAAATGTTTTCTTGTTTTTCCTCTTAAATTGTTTATAGAGTTCCTTTATTGTCTCTCCAGTGCTGATGTGTTTAACCCTCATTAAAATACGCAATAGGGTGGACAATAATAACACTTCTTTTATTAGTCAGGTGCGTCTGTCTCATGATACCTTTGCCATGGATCCTCTAAACATGTTTAGAAAAATAGAATCCCCGCTCGCTGGGGTTCCTTGCCAGTAAAAGTATTGATTACACTGCCGAATGTGAACAAGCAACGTTTTGGGTGACAATATGCCTTTCTTCAGGCCAGACGTCGGTGGTTGGGTACATAGAGGCGACTGCCAGCAAAGGATTCCATGCATAGTATCTATAGGATGTCCAGAATACTTTTCACGTTACTACCGATGACAGTATAAGTAACCGTTTACCCCTTGTGGTTTAAGCTCTGATGGAAATGGAAACTGTGCTGAAGAAAGCCATAAAAGAACGCAGAGGGAAGAACCCTGGCCGATATGTGTTCATGGACTCATTGCTACAAGGAAACCTGAGTGACAAGCAGGTGAGTCGGCAACCAGCACTCTCTCCTACACGGCTTAAAGGGACTGTCCACTATATATTTAACTATGTACAAGAGAAATAATGTCTTTCATTTGTTGAATATTGTAGCATTTTTTTTTTTTTTTTTTTAAACTTCTGTGGGGGTGGTCATATACTTTTTATTTCTTTAAATACAGTACATCAGTGTTTGTGCTTTATGGCAGCTTAAATGGAGTATAGCCCCCTGCCCAGAGAGTAACACGGGAGTTGCATACAGTTCATAGCCGTGTGTGTGTGGTGTGTTGCTATTATCGCCCTTATTTAGGCTTCAATCAGTAAAATCGAATTGTCATTAAATCCTCGACCCTATAATAATATGGACATGACTCTGTTCAATCTGTCCCTGTCTAATCAGCAAAACTGACAGGTATGCTGCAGAAATTCGAAATGCCAACATATTGTGCGTGCTTTAGTGGCCAGTTCAAGAAGTAGAATATTTCATTTTTTTTGTATGGATAGTCACATAAAAAAAAAAATGTTTATAATCAAAAATTATTGAAATCATATCTGAGTTATGAACTTAGATCTGATGTATAACAGGTGGATCCGGTGTGTCCGAGACATGCAGGACCCGTTGACACTGAACCCACTAGTCCCGCTGACATGACCAGTACAGGACTCAGCGTAATATACGGCTGCTCTGTGTAGAGAATATAAAGCAGCTGTATCTCAAATAGTAAAAATAATTTTTAATAAAAACGAATTAGAAAGTTGCACAAAACACACCGATTTAATATATATATAAATATATATGTGTGTGTGATATATATATATATATATATATATATATATATATATACATACATACATAAAAAATTCACTTTCAAATGTTTATAGAACGCTCGTTGCCGATAATTGCCCTGTGTAAACAGGGCAGTGATCAGCAGATGAGGGAGCAAATGCTCGTTCATCTGCTGATCGTATAGTTTTAAAAAAGTAAAACAACGTAAACAGTGAAACGCGCTGCCGACATGATGATGATGATGATGATGTATGGGGACGAGTGATTGGAATAACGAGCGCTCGTCCTCATACATAGCTCCTTGTGACAGGAGCAGACGTTGGTCGGCGCTTGCAAAATCGGCCGGTGTAATAGGGCTCTAATGCAACTATGCCCCAGGGCGGGAACAATGCATAGCTGAGGGAACAGCTGACTCTTCTAGTGAGGCATATGTGTTTAACACGATCATTCAATGTTCTGTGAGAGCTTTTGCAAAAAAATGGATGCCTTCTCTCTGCACTGAGTGAGTCCATGGTGACCTTTGCCCTCTGGGTCACCAAGGACTGGACCATATTTTTTTTGCTGAGTCACTGGGGATTAGACCCCTGCCTACTGGAGACTGACACACAAGATTGCCACATTACTTTATAATATTAGAAAGTGGGCACAGACCATACCTTTGGGTCAGCAGTGTGGCACTGTATTATCATAGATTCATCACTGAGTTTTCTGTAGATTGTGTAATTTTCAATATTTGGGGGATGATTGCATTTAGTTCAGATGTGGCGTCTTTTTAGTGTATTCCACACCAAAAATTTGTGACAATTTACATACAATACGGGGATAGGATTTTCAAAACCGTATCAATTAATAGTGCTAAAAATCAGCACAGATTTTCAAATACGCAGCATGCCCATTATATTGCTAAAATGTGCCTGTGTCACGTTGGGTACGTGGGCCTACTGGGCCATACCACCTTGACGGTATGGCAGCTGGGCAGGACACAGGTCACAGTCTGTAGTTCGTATAGTGTACCTGTGGTAGCTCAGACAGTAGCAAAACAGGCTCAGCTGGGACTAGGCAGCAGGCAGGCTACAGGCATGGAACACGGCACAGTACGACTTCAGCGCACTTGACCAGGATAGCGCGGGATACAGGTTACAGGTAGCAGGAACGGGAAACACTGGGAACTGGGAAACACTAGGAGAGGTAAGACAACAACGCTCAGGCAAGGCAGGAAGGGGCTGGGTCCCTCTTATAGTCCAGGGTACTCATGGGCTAATTTTGACTTTAACTCAGGTGTGCACGCTGACCCTTTAAGACCAGGCACGAGTGTGCGCGCGCACCCTACGGGACCCGGCCGAGGTAAGCGGAAGAGAGCAGATCCATGGCTGCGGCCGTCAGGAGGTGAGTGAGCCTGACTGCCCGCGGCCATGGGCATGACAGCCTGTAACTAAGCTTCACAGCAGAAAAAAATCTGCCACGTCTGAACCCACCCATAAGGAGTTAACAACAATTTGTACCCCTGTAATTGTAAACTCCATTAATAATTGTTTAACGTGAATACGACATGGTATTGTTTGATGCATCACTCATGGTGGGGCTTCCCGCTTTGCTTTACCACCAAAATGGTGTTGGGGGTTTTTGCCAATGCTCTGCCCTATTTAAGCTGTATTTCATGTTTATTTCAAGTCAAAATGTGCAAACTACATGGGTCTTCTGAGGCAATTTTGCAGCAACCTGGTTATTTTTTTTTTTCAGCAGATCATTTTCCTTTTGACCTAGTTTGAATTTTCTCTTTACTGCATCTCATTATTTGTCAGAATTGCAGAATCTAAAGATTTGTTTTCTCCAGGTCCTAGAAGACTGCATGATCTTCTCTTTGGCGGGTTGTGTGATCACAGCAAACTGTAAGTTTTAATCTATCAATACTGATAATCCTGGAATAACCGTTACTTGCACGTTCTCTTCTAAATTGCATCAGGGTGAAACGGGTGCAATTTTGCGGTGCTTTGTGTTTTTTTTATTATAAAACTATAAGCACACAGCGTCTATGAACAAAATACCAATTTAAAAGTGTTTACAACATACATAATACAACATTTTCTCACTGCACTAAATTTTCTTTTTAGTGTATTACATTAGCAACTATATGTATTGAGCCATAAGACATGGTCTGTGGATCGTACAGCGAAGTCTAGTGTAATATAAGTTTCCGAACTAGATTGGGCCCTTCAGCCCTCTGGGAAAATTGTCTAAAATAACGGCAGCCTTTCCATGATTGGAAGAGGCCATTGTCCGGAAGATGACATTTGAGGGGATTGTTATTGGATAAGTGTGTGGCATTGACCTCTTTAATGCTATATTGTATAGATCGGCAGATATTTTTGCATCTTGTATGACCAGTACAGTAAAGGTCCCTTTACACAGGATGACTTTTGAAACCACCTATGAATTATGGGTGGTTTGAAAAATCGACGCCTGAGGATCGGCATTGTTGCCTAGCAACTGGTCTAACGTGAAAAGTGTGCTAGTCAGCAATGCCTTTTGATTGTTTGTTCTTATGATTGATCAAGTTCAAGGATAAACATTAGTTTTATCTTTTTCTTCATTAAAGGCTTCGTTCACATCTTTGCTAAGTTTTTCAGTTTTTCTGTTCCGTCATAGGAACAATAGCATGAAAAAAACAGAAGTGCCAGAGCCGTTGCATCACGGACACTAAAAGTGCCTGACGGAACCCATTGGATTTAATGGGTTCCGTAGGGTTTCCGTCAGCGTGGCCGTCGTTTTACCAGAACAATGCTGCCCTATTTCTTCAGGCATTTTTTTAACGGAACAGACATGGAGGCCCCCTTAGAGAATCTCCAACGCAAATGTGAACAGAGCCCCTGGGTGGCTTCACACGGTGTGGTCAATGTGTTTTTCCACCAAAAAATTTCTTTTTTGCCGCAACTGCAGCAAAAACACGCGATTTTCACAAGTCTATTAAAAACAGGGCGGTTTTGCCACGATCGCAGCAAATAAAGCACGTTTTGACTGTACCATGTGAACCCAGCCTAAGCGGTACAGTGTACAATATTTGTATATTTTTTTTTTTTGCAAAAGAGCCTCTCCAAAGGCTTGCATTTCTTTACTTACACTATACTGTAAGTATTTTTTTTGCCAGTATAAGTTAATAGTGTTTGATTTTTTTATTCTGCATCTTGGATGCTGTGTAGTAAATCCATAGTAGATGCAGGTAATATGTTTTTGTTTTTTATAAACTTGGATTTGTTGAGTATGATGCATAATATGTCACCTTCTGAGACTAGCAGCCCCATAGAAACCGAGTATTTAATCGAAGACCCTTAGGGGGAGTTCACACAGAGGTTTTTTTACGCGGAAACCGGGTCGCAAAACACGTCCGAAAATGCCTCCTATTGATTTCAATGGGAGGCGGAGGCGTTTTTTCCCCACGAGCGGAAAAACCGGCTCGCGGGAAAAAGAAGTGACAAGACTTATCTTTAGGCGTTTACGCCTCTGACCTCCCATTGACATCAATGGGAGGCAGAGAGAGCGTATTTCGCAGCGTTTTATGCCTGGGCGCTCAATGGCCGCGGGCGAAAAACACAGCGAAAATCGGCGTGCAGGCAGAGGAAAATCTGCCTCAAAATTCCAAACTGAATTTTGAGGCAGATTTTCCTCCTGCAAAAAACTTTGTGTGAACCCAGCCTTAGATAAAAATATTTTTGTGTCATGATCTTGTTTGTAGCAACTGATAATTTGACCCTCATGCAAATGCGTACCTGCATAGTTTTGGGTGGAAGGGTTTGCACTGGTATTTTTGTACATGACTTTGGAGCTCTTTGGCAGGGTGCTGCAATTATACTTATGCATTTCGCCATTTAATTAAAGCTGGGGATGTCCCTGTCTCTAGACATTCATACTACTCTCTTCGGTGTACCACGTAAATGGTATGCATGTAGGTTTGGGAGTGAACATATTGGAAGAGATTTGCTATTGTCGAGTACGGTGTTGGGATTTGCCATTTAGCATGTACCTTTTTCTCGACAAGGTGTATAGAAAATACGATTCATGCTTGTTTTAAAGAAAGCCATGTCCCCCGTTTACCAGCACAAATAAGAAATGTTATTTGTGTCTGTAAGACTGATTTGGGACATGTAAAACGACCACGGAACCGTTCTCTGTTGAAAATGCATCAAATGTCATATCCAAAATGTCAAGTTCCTTTCTTGGGAACGGCAGGTCTACATGAAGTGTCCTTTTTCTCTACTCTGCCCCCTTAAAGGGAATCTGTCACTTAATTTTAGGGCACTAAACCACCAGCTTGTTATACTACTGGGATTTGGCGACCTAAACATGTCCCTCTCAAAACTATCAGTTTTTAGTATTTTGTCTAAAAAGAAGCTACAATTTATCTTGTGCTGTATGTAGCAGAGAAGAGTCCTGGGATGATTCCGGGGGTACTGGCCTTGGCTTTATCTGAGCATGTGCATGTTGAACACATCTCGAGACTCTCCTCCGATAATTTACATACAGCGCATACTGTAATATATATCTTCTTTGTAGACAAAATGCTAAAATGGATGGTTTTGAGGGGGACATGTTTAGGATGCTTAATCCCAGCAGTTTAACCACATTCTGGTGGTTTAGTGCCCTAAAAACCAGTGACCGGTTCCGTCTAATTCTGCAATGGCTATCAGAAATACCTAATATTGCTTGTGAAAGGCATCTAAAGGGGTTCTCCGCTTTTGACAGTCCCTACTTGTTGGAGTACCTTGACAATAAGCTGCTCAGTGTCCCCCTGCTGGCACACTCGAAGATCAGCTGTAATTTGTGGGGGAAGCCTAGTGGTAAGTGTTCTACATCCCTGCAGCACCACCGCAGGAAGTATTAAGCATTACACAGTACCCATTCAAAATAATGAGTATTGGGTAAGTCTCCAGTATACCTTGTGTTTTAATTTCTCTGTTTTCAAGATCTCTGCTTGTCAGATTGGAAACATTATTCTTTACATCCAGTGGCTGAGGATCGGTTATGTTTATGTCAAACTAACACAGGTGCAGGTTCAAGAGAGAGCTTTATTTTGCTTAGGGCTCGTCCATACTCTCTGGAATTGCCGCGTTTTTTCCGGACGAAAAAAAACGCAGCAGAATACATTAGCAGCATTGAGGATGAGATTTAACAAATCTCATCCACACGCTGCGTAAAATTTCCGAGCCGAAATTGACCTGCGATGCGTAATTTTCGGACCACAGCATGTCAATTCCTGCTACAGAAAGTGTGCAGAATTGCTGCGTTTTTCATAGATGTCTCCATCTCCTAACATTGGGAAAAACGCAGCAATTTACACACCATTTTCTGCTGCAAAAACAGCAGGAAATGGTGCGTTTTTGCCGCAGCGGAAAGCCTTAGACTTTCAACGGAATTGCTGCAGAAATTTTCTTCAGCAATTCCGTTGTGTGTGGACAAGCCCTTCATGTGCTGTACAGCTGTATCAGTTGGATGTGATCAGGACAGGTTTTCAGCCTCCAGATGTAACCAATGTTGTTTCCATTCACTGACCGCAAGGAGAGGTATTCAAAATTGGAGGAATTTAATCATAAAGTACATGACACATGTTTATAACTTTTTAGTAAATTGAAGAGTGGCAGTGTGGTTTGTAGGTGGCTTTTAAAAGGGATATTTATCAAATCTAGTGCTAGGCAAAAATTGAGTTGTTGCCCATAGCAACCAATCACATTATACCTTTCAATTTTAAGACGCTCTTTGGAAAACTGAAGCAGCAACCCGATTGGTTGTCACAGGTAACTACTCTACTTTTGCCTTGCACCAGTTTTGATCCCCCCATTGTCTTTATTTTGCAGTGTGCACATGGGCCATTTATTTCCTGACGACTGCAGAAGGTGTTCAAGAAGAGTTGTACAAAGAGATGACCCAGGTCCTTGGGAAAGGGCCCATCACAATGGAGAAAATGGAACAGCTCAGGTTGGTGTTTCTTATACACGGCTCCCTGTTCACTTTAGCGGTAGTTATGGAAACAGCCGAAGACTCTTGATCCGGTTGAATAAAACACTATTCATTCTCTGTTTGGATGTAGCGGCTGTACGTCCATTTTAGCTATGCTTTCCTGCAAACGGGCATACAGTTACGTCCGTGGGATGGTGCTGTCTCCAAAACTGTGACCGCGCCATCGGCAGTGGATGTAACTGATCTCGGACGATTATCCCCCAAGATGCCATGGTCAATAGCGGCATCTAGGTGGTTAGACAAAGCAAGGGCTCCATCTGACACCCCATCGTTGCCCCGCAGCACTCTGATGGGTTGCCATGGTAGCCAGGGCTTAACAAAGGCCCCAGGCTTGCCATGGCTGTATTCTTATTAGGCTGTTCCTAGGGCACGCCCTATTAGACTGCCTGGCAGTTTTACACTGAAAGCCAATAATGCTTTGGTATACTGAAGATTATTCCCCTCTCCCTATTGAAATAAACATGCACGTTCGACCGAGCATTCATGTTGATGGAGGAGTCAAAGAAATAACTGTCGGTCGAATGAGAATTCTGTGTATGGCCACCCGAACTGTTTTAATCATTCCATGACATATTTATCATGGATCTCTTGTACTACAGCTATTGCCGGAAGATATTGTGTGAGACCGTGAGAACAGCGAGCCTTACTCCAATCTCTGCCCGTCTTCAAGAACTTGAAGGGAGAATTGACCAGCATGTCATTCCTAAAGAGGTAAGGGGTGCTGCCAAATGAAAGGGTAAATATTATCTTTTCGCATCTACTGCTAATTTAAAATCTTACTACATTTTATATGTAAATCTGAATTCAAGTAGTAAGAATTGGTTTCACTGGTAAAATAATTGTTGCGAAATCCCATACACATTTATATGCGTGGCCAGCTTTTGCCCTCATGGACACCGCTAAGGCTTCGTTCACGTCTGGGCTCCGTTCAGGGGTACCATCAGAGCTTTCCGTTTGGATTACGTTCATGGGTTCTCCTAACGGAAACCATAGGTTTCCGTTTGCATCACCGTTGATTTCAATGGTGACGGATTTGGTGCAAATGGTTTCCGTTTTTCAACTTTGGGCAAGGGTTCCGTCGTTTTGATTATGGAACTCTTGCGCAACGGAGACAAATGGAAACCATTTGCATCGGATCCGTCACAATTGAAATCAGCGGTGATGCAAACGAAAACCTATGGTTTCCGTTTGTTTTAGCCAGGGTTACGTTCCTCTGACGGAAAGCTCTGACAGAACCCCTGAATGGAGCCCTGACGCAGATGTGAACGAAGCCTAAACATGGAAAGTTTCCTTAGGAAACTAGTCTGTTGTGATAAATAGTATATAAGCATCAGTGATATTTCTAAACTAATTAGTAATATTAAAGGGGTTGTCCCACCATTGAATATCATTTTTTTTATGATCTATAAAATTAAAATGTTTGCCATTTACATGCTTTTAAATAATTGATCCAGTGAAGAGTTATGACATTCGCTTACATGGTATGTCGCCACCTGGTGTTTAACGTGTGTAGAAACGTTCACGTCCACCTAATCAGTTAGAGACTCTGTCACCACATTATAAGTGCCCTATCTCCTACATAATGAGATTGGCGCTATAATGTAGATGACAGCAGTGCTTTTTATTTAGAAAAACAATCTATTTTTACCACGTTAGGAGCGATTTTAGCTTTATGCTAATTCGTTTCTTATGCCCAAGTGGGCGTGTTTTTACTTTAGACCAAGTGGGTGTTGTACAGAGGAGTGTATGACGCTGACCAATCAGCGTCATGCTCTCCTCTCCATTCATTTAGTCAGCGCATAGTGACACTGCGTTGTTCACTACGTGCTGTCTTATACTGACACATTAACGTTACTGAAGTGTTTAGTCAGTGAATAGACATTCCTTCCAGCCAGGACGGGATGTCTATTCACAATCCCGGCACTTTGTTAACGTTTCTGTGGTACTTACAGCAGAGCAAGCGTAATCTCGCGAGATCATGCTGTAAATGACCGGTTACAGCGAGATGCTGTAAGTACCACAGAAACGTTAACGAAGTGCCGGGATTGTGAATAGACGTCCTGGCTGGAAGGAATGTCTATTCACTGTCTAAACACTTCAGTATCGTTAATGTGTCAGTATAAGGCTGGGTTCACACACCCTATTTACGGACGTAATTCGGACGTTTTAACCTCGAATTACATCCGAAAATACGGCTCCAATGCGCCGGCAAACATCTGCCCATTCATTTGAATGGGCTTTACCATGTTCTGTGCCGACGGTCATTTTTTTTACGCGCCGCTGTCAAAAGACTCTGCGTAAAAAAAGACGCCCGCGTCAAAGAAGTGCCTGTCACTTCTTGAGACGTAATTGGAGCCATTTCCATTGACCTGCCCTATGTTCACACGGCAGCGTCCATTACGGCTGAAATCACGGAGCTGTTTTCAGGAGAAAACCTCTCCTGAATTTCAGACGTAATGGCATGTTGCCGGCGTTTTTTGCTGCGTCCATTACGGACGTAATTGGAGCTGTTTTTCTATGGTGCCAATGGAAAACTGCTCCAATTACGTCCCAAGTAGTGACAGGCACTTCTTTGACGCGGCCGTCTTTTGTAAAAAAAAATGACCGTTGGCACAGAACATCGTAAAGCCCATTCAAATGAATGGGCAGTTGTTTGCCGTCGCATTGGAGCCATATTTTCGGACGTAATTCGATGTTAAAACGCCCGAATTACGTCCGTAAATAGGGTGTGTGAACCCAGCCTAAGACAGCACATAGTGAACAATGCAGTGTCACTATGCGCTGACTAAATGAATGGAGAGAAATGCATTACGCTGATTGGCCAGCGTCATACACTCCTCTGTACAATGCCCACTTGGTCTAAAGTAAAAGCACGCTCACTTGGGCATTAAGAAACGAATTAGCATAAAGCTAAAATCGCTCCTAATGTGGTAAAAATAGATAGTTTTTCTAAATAAAAAAGCACTGCTGTCACCTACATTATAGCGCCGATCTCCTTATGTAGGAGATAGGGCACTTATAATGTGGTGACAGGGCCTCTTTAAGTGCTGGTGGACACACATGCTCAGTCACTCTCCCCAGAGCTACGTCTCTGCATAGTGATCCTCTGTTCAATGCAGAGCAACCAATAGAAATAGATTTCTTCCCTGCTTGTCAGGAAAGGAGCAGAGCCTCTACAGTAGCATGGCAGTATAGCTGAGTAGACTCCTGCAAAGTAAGTAGGGACTATTATTGACCGCTGCTAGAGGGGAAATTAGACTGTTTCTGCTTTTATTAAACCTATCAAAAAAAACTTATATATCCCTCCTAGTAAATAACATGGTATACCACATAGAATCAACACCTATAAATGTATACTACAAACCTTAGTAAACCAACACAGGACCCTGACACGAATTTCGCAGTCGGCTTTCTCAAGGTGAAACGTGTGTCGTGGTCCTGAGGTGGTGGTCTATGGTGGTGCGTTGTAACTTACCATAATATGGGTCAGTAGTACACTAAGGATTTTCAAAACATGTTGTTATTTTTTTATATAACAAGAAGGAAGGGAAGAGGGAATGCAATGTATATAAAGATTAAGAATTGACATATATCTCCCTCTCCTTTAATGCTCAAGTTTAACTGGTCGAACAAACCACCGCGCATTGCTCGCGCAAATCTGACACGCCCGAGGTTTGATGGAGGTTTGGGCTTGCCTGATATTCACCGCTGCTACCAGGCGGCACCTTTAGCGTGCATCGTGGATTGGTGTAGACATGGCAATTCCAAACCGTGGGTCAAGTTGGAACAATCCTTTTTATCTTTTCCTCTTTCTGCGGCCCCATGGTTGTTAGATCAGATCCCGACATCTGCGAGATCCCATTCATTTATCGGTCCTACTCTTCGAGTTGCGACCCATTGCATTCAAGCATTTCCTTATCTCACCTTCCCTGTCACCGTTGTACCCTATACTGGACAACCCCTCTTTCCAGCTGGGTTGCGAGCCTGGTCCTTTTTCTCACAAACGCATCGCTAGCGAGACCCATGCCTGTCATTACATCATTAACGACAGTTGGAAGACGCCATCTCAACTAACTGACAGTGCGGACCTGGGACACCTGCCGTTCTGGCAGGCCTCCCAATTGGGTCACTTTCCCTTATCCCTCTCTCCCGCAACCGCATTCTCCCGTTCGTTAACCGCTTTTGAAACTATATACGTTGCCGAAAGGGTGTGACGCAGATGACCCGATGTTGTGCATGGTTTGTTAAATTCCCCAATAGCAGACTCGCATCCAACTTATTTGGCTAAGTGGGCGACTGACCTTGGCATAACTATTGCAGCAGATGTGCGTACTCGGTTGTATACCATGACTCGTCAATCTTCTATATTGAGTAGAATTCAGGAAGCAGGATTTAAGATACTGTTGAGATGGTACAGGATCCCCTCCAAACTCCACAAATTTTACCCTGAGGTGTCCTCCATGTGTTGGAGGTGTGGTGTAGGGGTGGGTGATCTTTTGCACACCTTTTTCAGTGGGATTTTCAGCGATTAACTGCCTTATGGGATAAGGTTTGGAATGTAGCTTCTAAGTTCACTGACTATACACTGCCCAGATTCCCGGGCTTCTTTCTGCTTCAATTGTGTGACATCCCGATCTCCACATACAAGAAGTCGATAATGCGACATCTGATCAACACGGCTCGTGCTTGCATTCCGGCTATGTGGAAACAGGTCAAGCCACCCACAATGCGCCTTTAGTTTCAGAAGATCCAAGAAGTGAAACGTATGGAGGAGCTTATGGCTACCTTACGGGACACTCCTGATAAGTTTATGCTCTCTTGGTCTACCTGGGTAAGCTTTGAGAATTCTTTGGAGTATATCGCTTTGCTGTCCTAATAGTATGTAGCTATATACAGTGAAGGAAATAAGTATTTGATCCCTTGCTGATTTTGTAAGTTTGCCCACTGTCAAAGTCATGAACAGTTTAGAATTTTTAGGCTAGGTTAATTTTACCAGTGCGAGATAGATTATATAAAAAAAAGAAAAAGAAAATCACAGTCAAAATTATATATATTTATTTACATTGTGCACAGAGAAATAAATATTTGATCCCCTACCAACCATTAAGAGTTCAGCCTCCTCCAGACCAGTTACACGCTCCAAATCAACTTGGTGCCTGCATTAAAGACAGCTGTCTTACATGGTCACCTGTATAAAATACTCCTGTCCACAGACTCAATTAATCAGTCTGACTCTAACCTCTACAACATGGGCAAGACCAAAGCGCTTTCTAAGGATGTCAGGGACAAGATCATAGACCTGCACAAGGCTGGAATGGGCTACAAAACCATAAGTAAGACGCTGGGTGAGAAGGAGACAACTGTTGGTGCAATAGTAAGAAAATGGAAGACCTACAAAATGACTGTCAATCGACATCGATCTGGGACTCCATGCAAAATCTCACCTCGTGGGGTATCCTTGATCCTGAGGAAGGTGAGAGCTCAGCCGAAAACTACACGGGGGGAACTTGTTAATGATCTCAAGGCAGCTGGGACCACAGTCACCAGGAAAACCATTGGTAACACATTACACCATAATGGATTAAAATCCTGCAGTGCCCGCAAGGTCCCCATGCTCAAGAAGGCACATGTACAGGCCCGTCTGAAGTTTGCAAATGAACATCTGGATGATTCTGAGAGTGATTGGGAGAAGGTGCTGTGGTCAGATGAGACTAAAATTGAGCTCTTTGGCATTAACTCAACTCGCCGTGTTTGGAGGAAGAGAAATGCTGCCTATGAGCCAAAGAACACTGTCCTCACTGTCAAGCATGGAGGTGGAAACATTATGTTTTGGGGGTGTTTCTCTGCTAAGGGCACAGGACTACTTCACCGCATCAATGGGAGAATGGATGGAGCCATGTACCGTCAAATCCTGAGTGACAACCTCCTTCCCTCCACCAGGACATTAAAAATGGCTCGTGGCTGGGTCTTCCAGCACGACAATGACCCGAAATATACAGCCAAGGCAACAAAGGAGTGGCTCAAAAAGAAGCACATTAAGGTCATGGAGTGGCCTAGCCAGTCTCCAGACCTTAATCCCATCGAAAACTTATGGAGGGAGCTGAAGATCCGAGTTGCCAAGCGACAGCCTCGAAATCTTAATGATTTACAGATGATCTGCAAAGAGGAGTGGGCCAAAATTCCATCTAACATGTGTGCAAACCTCATCATCAACTACAAAAAACGTCTGACTGCTGTGCTTGCCAACAAGGGTTTTGCCACCAAGTATTAAGTCTTGTTTGCCAAAGGGATCAAATACTTATTTCTCTGTGCACAATGCAAATAAATATATATAATTTTGACTGTGATTTTCAGTTTTGTTTTTTTTTTAGATAATCTATCTCTCACTGGTAAAATTAACCTAGCCTAAAAATTCTAGACTGTTCATGTCTGACAGTGGGCAAACTTACAAAATCAGCAAGGGATCAAATACTTATTTCCTTCACTGTATACTTATATTTCTTATGGGATGGACGCTGAGGATAAATCCCCCTTATACCCCTCTTCTTTCTCCCTCTTTCTTTCCCCTTCCTGGCTCTTTCCTTCCCCTCTTATTCTTCTGCACTGTATTATGTTTCTAACCTTCCTTATGGGTGATCTCTGTTATATCAGCTTAGTTGCACTTTTAGGCTGCTAGGGGTCACCATTGGTCCTGCCTTTTTTTGTTTTGTTTTTTTCCTGTGTTCACATGTTACAATTGTATATCACTGAGTCGTGATATTTGTATGTTTCTGAAACAAACTTGTGTTAAATACAGAATAAAAAAAAAAAAGAATTGACGTTTATATATATATATATATACACATACATACAGTTCCAGTATGGTTTGTAGAACATAGCAATACATTGAAGTCGATCATAGGGTAATCGGAAAGAAGTCATGGTCCTACAACCTCTTTAAAATATAGTGCTAGTCAATGGTACAAACAAATGTTATCAACCATAAGATACGTTCATCAATAGACAGTAATAGAGCATGTGGGGGAGGGAGGGAAGAAGAGTCAGGATGTGCGAGTCATGAGATGTTGAGCAGAATTCGCTCATAGAGAAAATAAACTAATGTATGAGAGGTGTGAGTAGAACCAAAATTTAGTTTATTGGCGGGTCTCCCACAATTGTTTGCTCGAGAAACCAAGTGGTATATTGAACGCAAGTGGAGGTGTGAGTTGCGTATCAATGAAAGATTCCCACAAGGTAAAGAATTTCTTGACCTTGAGTTCGTTGTCTAAGGTGGCTTCCACCCAGTCCATCCTAAAGATATGAGAAAGTTTCTGTAGAAATAATTGTAAGGATGGAGGCTTTGGTGAGAGCCACTCCTGCAGGATAGCCTTACGGGCTGTGCTAGAAATAATGAAACACAATTTTTTTGCGTTGGGGGCACATGGAGGCGTGTTAGAATCCAACATACCAAAGACAGCCCGAGTAGGTGAGAGTGGGACAAAGTTCACCAAATGCGTAATAGCAAAGGTTTCAACACGTTTCCAGAACCGTTGTATGCAAGGACAACTCCAGAAGCAATGGTAGAGATAAGCTTTCAATGTTGCGCATTTCGGGCACGCTGATGAGGGAAATCTGCCCATCGAGTAGTTCTGCATTGGCCATATATATGCTCTATGAGTAATTTTGAGCACCATGCCCCAGTAAGATGCAGAAGGGAGAAATTTTGAAGCCAAGTACAATTTATCCATGATGTCCTTGATGGTTAGGTTCGGAAAGTGTTGCAACCAAGAATGTACCTGTCGGGGGAGCGGCATAATCAATAGGTGACCTTAGGAAATGATAGTACAGCAATGTTTTCCCGTGTGTGTTTTTGGATTTGATAAGCAAGTTACGAGGTCCTAGGGGGAGTCTGGAGAGATTTGATTTATGATTTTTCTTGCATAACTAGAGGCCTGCAAGAATGGGAATAGTGATTTGGAGGAGAAGTGGAATTTTATCCTGGAATTTTTGAAATGTCAATGGTCGACAACTGTCCGACAGCAGAAGGTCTGATAGGCACCTCACAACACCCCTCGCCCATCTAGCATATATTGTTGCAGAATGTCAATTTTGAAAATCCAGATTGCCAAATAATGGCAATAACGAGGTTTGTGGATCAAGCTTGGCCTTTTTTCGTGTGACGTGCCATGCGTTAATGGTTGTGGGGAGGAGCGGGTTGAGGCGCGCCTCCGGCAGTAGTCCGGTGGGAGTGTGTGGGATCTATAAGAGAGAATAAGGTTTGGCAAATTGAGCCTCAAGGGAGGGGTCCAAGTAGTGGGATGTGCCATCGGTCCAGTTCACTAGAATGCGAAGGAGGGCTGCTAAGTTATAATTACATATGTTTGGGGAATGAAGTTTAGTTTGCTGTAAGGTCACCAGGGCTATTTGGGGACGAGTATTGTTCCATATAAACTTTCTGTATAAGTTATTGATAAGCCTCTTGTCTCTAGGTCTGAGGTAGATCGGGAGTGACTGTAATAAATACAGTAGCTTAGAAAAGCCCCCGATTTTAGGAGATTAGCTCTACCAGAAAATTAGAGAGTAAGGGATTGCCAAGTGACTATCAATAGTTTTAATTGAGCAATGTGACTGGTTATGTTGACCATATACATTTTATGCAGATGTTTTGTGATAATTGTTCCTAAGAAAGTGATGTGGTCCCGAGTCCATTTTAAATGTAGTCCCGTAGGCCAGAATGGAGGGGAAGGGCCTCTGAGAAGTAGGGCTTCTGACTTCTCTAGATTAATGGGGAAACCCGATTGCGGTCCATAAATGTCAATTAGTGAGAGGAGTGGTTGTAGTGTTTGTCTCGGGTTAGAGAGAAACAACAGTACGTCATTGGCAAAAGCCGAAATACGTATGTCCCGGGAGCCAACATTAATGCCGTGGATATTCGTATTGTTTTGTATCATGTGCAATAGAGGGTCCAAGGATAAGTTAAAAGGGATAGGGGACAACCCTGACGTGTTCCTCTGTGTAGCTATAGAGGGTTTGTGTTCAAGCCGTTTATTGTGAAAATTGCGTATGTATACATTTGCATTCATTTTATAAAATTCCCAAATCTCAAATTTTGGAGCACAAGGGTTTCGTTGGCCAGGATACCTTGTCAAATGCTTTCTCAGCATCAATACGGAGTAGCATGGTGTGAGGGGAGAAACGAGATTGAGCCGCTACTGTGGCTGCTATCGCCAAACGGATTCCCTTAGAGGAGTGTCGATTTTATAAGAAATCTAGTTGTGAGGAAGTCCAGATATAAGGAAGGATCAGCATTGTTCTCGATTCGTGGAAGTTGGGGACATGTACGTTGTCAATATATATGGCGTTAAATAGGGATGTTAAAGTAGGTGTGATGTGGGGTTTGAGTAGTTTATAATGTTCCCTGGATAGACCATCCCGTTCCGGAGTTTTATTGTTTGGAAGGTGAGAAATTACCAATTAATTTCATCTTTGGTAATTGGTTGAGAAAGAAGTGTTTGTTGGTCTGCTGTTAATTTTGGCAGGGCTGCGGTAGTCTGTAATTCCCTAGTGGCTTGGGGGTTGTGGGGAGCAGGTGCATAAAGTGACTTATAGTAATCCTAAAACGCATTTTGTATAGCAGAGGGATCAGGGAGTACTGGGCTAGAGGGAGTTTGTCTAAGTTTTAAGATTTTATAGCTAGATTTGGGGCCTTTAATAAGGTTGGAAAGCAAACGTCCCATTTTGTGTCTCCATCTAAAGTATCTATTTTTGACGGAATCATTGGACCATAGTGCTTGACCTAGAAGAAAAGCGTCAAGTAGGTGACGGGAGTCCAATTAATGTTGTTTAATGGTGTGGGTGTAGCAATATGTTGGGTGTGTACCTCAGTAAGGGATGTGTACAGGGATTCGTATTTCGCTGTTTGGGAAAGTTTTTTGTATGATACATATGCTATGATGTGTCCGTGTAATACAGCCTTGAAGGTCCTCCAGAAGAGGCTGGCGTCTCCAGTATGTTGAAGGTTATCATCTGTGTAATTAGCCCATTCACAGGTTAGGAATTGTGTCAAGTTGTCTGAGTCTAGCAAATATGCTGGGAAACGCCAGTTGCGACTGGCAGTTCGGGTGGATCCCAAGTCAATAGTTAACGTGATGGGAGCATGATCTGTGATGAGTATATTGTGTATAGTGGCATTGACAATATCTGGGAAAAGTGTAGAGGAGGTGAAGAAGTGGTCTATTCTAGAATGAGAGTTGTGAACCATGGTGTAAAATGTGTAGTCCATGGTGTCCGGGTTGTAAAGTCTCAAAGGATCACAGAATTGCAAATGTGTCAACATAGTTGCTAGTATTGAGGAATAGAGAGAATCGGTAGTGGAGGGGTTTGATCTATCCAGTGAAGTATCCATCGCTGCATTATAATCCCCTCCCCCCCCCCCCCCCATATTAGAGTAGATAAGGATTTAGTAAGAAGGAATTGATATAGGTGTGAGAAGTTTTCGTTGGGCACATTCGGAGCATAGATATTAAGAAGTGAATATCTGCCGGAGTTTAACGTGACATCTAAATAAATGTATCTAGGCTCCGGATCACAATATTGGTCATGTATTATGTAGTCCAATATTTTTGTTCATTAGTATTGGATTGGAACCCCTCAACGGAAAGCCAACGCTGATGTGAACAGGCACTAACTCTGCATTAAAAAATAAAGATGGCACTAAGCTTCCTCCCTATATTCCACCGAAGATAATTAGTTTACTGTGGGGGAGCGATTGCTGTACAGGATAAGACCAATGGAAGGTACATATTCGTCTAAACTCAGTTGCACATTCAATCTAGCAACCTGATTCCTGCTCCACATTTGGTATAACATTCAAAAAATACCCATGAGTGTATTAATACATAGCAAAGAGAGGGTTGGATCCAGCGTAATTTAAAGTTAAAATGGAACCTGGTTCCAAGTTTAATTAGTCCAGTTAAAATAGGATCAAAAATAGGAGAGTGAGGTCCTGGAGTATAAGGAGAGGTATTGTAGGTATGTGGAGCCTACGCGTTTCAGACGCTTCCTGCGTCCTTAGTCATGGCTGAAGTTAACTGTCTGACCTGTGTGGCCTGTATTTATCCGGTTTGACACCTGTGTAATCTAATTGCCTTCCAAATGGAATTCGGTTTCATGGAACGCAAAGGCCGATTTGATTACGTGTATATATTGTAACAATATTGGAGTTTACGTTTAAGTTTGATCGTTGTGTATAAACTGTCATTATCATACTAGAGAAATGGGAAAAAGTACTGTTTATTATGTTTGTTATGGCGGAAACAATCGCCGGTAACTGTGTACGTTATACTTAACTAGAATGAGGTTACTTCCGTTTTGAAAGTTAAATGCTCTGTTTGCGTTCCAGAGCACGTGGGCGGTGTGGAGCGCAAACAGGAAGTGAAGAAAAACGTCCGGCCGCTGGCAAGCCAGACCACGACAGGCAACGTCGGTGAGTAAGTAATGTTGATTGTTTATTTATGTGATCGCCTATTTTTTGATGATTGTTAGCTACATGTGAGACATTATTAGGTACAAAGTGAGCGAGTATATTTATATTCATTATTTGTATTTTGACGCTCTTATACTAAATATTCCATTAGCGATCAAAGATGGTACTGTGGTTGCTACTTCTATGTGTAACACAAGATCAGACAGTAGATGATGAAGATTGTTTAATTATGGCCAAGATAAAAGTAAAAGGGAGATTGTTTGAAAAGAAATGTAGGAATGTGAGGAAACAAAATATAGTGGCTAAAAAACTTTACATGTAAGAAGCATATAACATGCATGTATAGTTAATTAAAATATGAAATAAATAGTGAGGATGGGCTGGATAGGAATAATATGTAGAGGACTCATAAGATTTAATGTAATATTTTTAGCTCTGCTGTATTTTTTATTGAATTTAATGCAATTCGGTTTCTGTTTTAGAATCAAAACTTTAAATGAGTAGTGGGTAATGTGATATATGTAAAGTTTTGATTCTAAAACAGAAACCGAATTGCATTAAATTCAATAAAAAATACAGCAGAGCTAAAAATATTACATTAAATCTTATGAGTCCTCTACATATTATTCCTATCCAGCCCATCCTCACTATTTATTTCATATTTTAATTAACTATACATGCATGTTATATGCTTCTTACATGTAAAGTTTTTTAGCCACTATATTTTGTTTCCTCACATTCCTACATTTCTTTTCAAACAATCTCCCTTTTACTTTTATCTTGGCCATAATTAAACAATCTTCATCATCTACTGTCTGATCTTGTGTTACACATAGAAGTAGCAACCACAGTACCATCTTTGATCGCTAATGGAATATTTAGTATAACAGCGTCAAAATACAAATAATGAATATAAATATACTCGCTCACTTTGTACCTAATAATGTCTCACATGTAGCTAACAATCATCAAAAAATAGGTGATCACATAAATAAACAATCAACATTACTTACTCACCGACGTTGCCTGTCGTGGTCTGGCTTGCCAGCGGCCGGACGTTTTTCTTCACTTCCTGTTTGCGCTCCACACCGCCCACGTGCTCTGGAACGCAAACAGAGCATTTCACTTTCAAAACGGAAGTAACCTCATTCTAGTTAAGTATAACGTACACAGTTACCGGCGATTTGTTTCCGCCATAATAAACAGTACTTTTTCCCATTTCTCTAGTATGACAATGACAGTTTATACACAACGATCAAACTTAAACGTAAACTCCAATATTGTTACAATATATACACGTAACCAAATCGGCCTTTGCGTTCCATGAAACCCATTTCCATTTGGAACGCAATTAGATTACACATGTGTCAAACCGGATAAATACAGGCCACACAGGTCAGACAGTTAACTTCAGCCATGACTAAGGACGCAGGAAGCGTCTGAAACGCGTAGGCTCCACATACCTACAATACCTCTCCTTATACTCCAGGACCTCACTCTCCTATTTTTGATCCTGTTGTAACTGGACTAATTAAACTTGGAACCAGGTTCCATTTTAACTTTAAATTACGCTGGATCTAACCCTCTCTTTGCTATCCACACATCGTGTGCCGACACGAGGATCCATGCGGGATCTTTTATGCAAGTCTTCATCTAAGGTGAGCTGGGGGTTTCCCTCTAACTATTATCCTGTATTAATACATGTCTCGTGACTCAACGTGTTTAGTCTGCGGTATAAACCAGACACTTCAGGAGACTATTTTCCGATTTAGATATTGAAGAGATTATTACGAAAATACCAATTAGTACGAGCGCCGGAGTTATGATATTCAAACTCCGGCGGCCACGATGAGAGCCGCACGGGGCGGCAAGTACGCTGAGCTTGTAGGGGCTAAGTCCAAACCTCTAGAATGACGCAAGCCGGGACTTCCTCCCACCTCTCATTCTGAGCCAATGGGATCACAGGCGTGGCGCGTCAGGATACACATCTCGAGAGACTTGGCTATTGCCCTGGTAACCATCACAGACAGCGGCCCGGATAAAAATATGACTAAGTATCGTGTTTGTTCCCAATACACACTACCTTTAATATTAAGAAGATATACTCAGCATAGTGGATAGAATAAAATGGCACAAAGGAGATCAAATCATTTAGGCCTCCAGGTTTGGTCAATTTTATACCTAAATATCCACTGATATTCTTTACGTAATAGTTTGTCAAAATCTCCCCTTCTGACATTCGGCCATATTACTTCGACACCTTGGAATTTTAAACATTTCGGATCACCTCCATGATGTTGTAAAACATGTTTAGCTACTGGGGCATCCTCCTCCCTTAAGACATTTCCCACGTGTTCCAAAATGCGTCTTTGAAACCGCGTATGGTCTTCCCTACATAACTGAGAGGACAAGGACAGCTAACCATGTATACAATACCATAGGTTCTACAATTGATGAAGTCCCTATTGGCATATGATGTCCCCGTGGCCACACTACTAACACTTTTACTTGGGTAAATAAAATCGCAGGCTTTACATCCTCCCCATCTAAAAGAGCGAGAGAGAGGCTTTATTAGAGGCCATTGATAGGCTGATTCTAGAACACTTTTTGGGTACCCTTTTCTCTTAAATCTAAGGACCTACTCTTTTTGATTTTTGTCTAAATTCAGATAAAGAGGAATAGTTTTGTTGCAACCTCCGATATTGTCCCTAGGGGATACCTCTGTTTAATGGGACCGGATGATGACTGTCCCACCCCAGCAAGCTATTCGTAGTTGTAGATTTCCTGAACAACGTGGTGCTCAGGCCTCCCTGTGAGTCTATGCTAATAGATAAATTCAAAAATTAAATACACTGATCGATCTCCGAAGTAAATCTCAGGCCACATCGTTGATGTTCAGGCATGAAACTAGTTCCTGGAAGGACTCCCTTGTGCCCTTCCATAGTATAAGCACGTCATCAATATACCTCAGCCAGAGGTCAATATGTGATGTCCATTTCTCCATTAACTCCGCAAATACTACTCTTTCCTCCCACCAGCCCATGAACAAGTTGGCATTTGTGGGAGCACATGAGCTCCCCATAGCCGTCCCCTTTCAGCTGGTGGAAGTACTTGCCATCGAACAAGAAATAGTTATGATTGAGTGTGAATTCTACAAGTGGCAAAACAAATTGTACTTGTGGCCACCACCTCAGTCTGTTTTAATTGCTTTTATGAGACAGCCTTTGTTATATATTTTGCTATTGGAACTAATAAATATATATTGTAATAATCGTGTTGGTTTACTACAAAGGTTTGTGGTATACGTTTATAGGTGTTGGTTCTGCTCTAAGCCCCTCCCCCGCGCAGATTAGATTAACCGCAGCAAACAGTGGGACAAACTAAAGGAAAAATGAGGATAATTTAAATTTGCTTTAGAACAGGTATTCGCAGCATTTATGGACTTTTGGTATGAAAATGATTCATGGAATAACTCCTTCAATTACGAAATACCTGTGATTAAGAATTCTGGTCCAATGAAGGTTTCTATCTTGTACTTAAGTTGTAGTTGATTTTTCTTCTCAGACTCTTGTGTTGTATGCGCTTGGTGTGGTTCTTCAGGATAACACAGCATGGCCATCTGCCTACAGGTATGCTATTTCCATACAGCATCTCCCTTTTACCTATCTTTATTTCCAGCTTTGACTTGCGCGGTCTTGGTTTGTTTAAACTTTTGGTGAATCTACATATATTAACTCCTTGGTGCCGTACATTTACGACACTTAGAAGCCTGCCGTTGAGGACCAGCGCCATAAATGTACAGCATAGTGGTGATATGGGCACTGTCGCTTTGCTTGCACAATCCCCCGCAGAAGGATGGCTTTGATTTGATGGCCTGTCTCGGGCAGCAACAGCCGAGATTGGAGTACTCGAATTTAAGTTGTTTAGCCCCTTAGATCTTGTGGTCACTACTGATTGCGGCATCAAAGGGAGGGGGCTCCCTTTGATTCCCCATTGCCGACCTCCATCCAGGGGCATAAGAAAGGCCCCCATGGATGCCATATGTTGTTGCCTATAAGGCCGTGTCTTAGGCATGGCCTAATAATTGCCTGTTACATGTACCCCGGTAGGCCCTAATGTAGTGGAATACAGGGGTAAAAGCTGTGTACACATTTTGTAAGTAGTTTATTTTACTTTTTTTATTAGGCCTTGTTCACACGGCGCAAAAAAAACCAAACTGTAAACTTTTCAGAAACGCGTTGTTTTTCTTTTTACACGTTCTGTGCGTGTTTTTTGCCGCATAATTAGGACTCCCTCTGACTATGGTAATTAGGCGCGTTTTTGGTGTGTTTTACGTGCCAAAGTATTGCTCTGACGCTTTTTTACACGACTCGTTTTTTTATATACGCTTGCATAAAAAAAAAACCATGTGGTATGCACCTTCCCATTGATAATGGGAAGCTTAAATAATGCGGTTTTTACGTGTTTTTCGGCACGTAAAACACGTCAAATACACGCCGTGTGAACCAAGGCCTTAGATGAAGGCGATGTTTTTAATCAACTTTCAAATTGACTTTTATTAAACAAAATTTTTACTTTTTACGATACAGCTTATATGTTATGAACTTAGTTGTGATCATTATAAGATTAATCCTGTGTTTTAGAGACACGCAGGACCCGCTCTCAGCTGAGCTGACGGAATCGGCTGAAAGAGAACAACACTATGTATACAGAATACATAAAAACTGGATCGTAAAAAGTAACAAATTTTTTTCATAAAAGTAAATTAAAAGTTGCATAAAAAAAAAACACATTAAGTTAATTTTAAAAAATATATAATTGCTTACATAGGTGTACATGGCCTTTTAAAGGCAAACTTATGAAATATGGGACAAAAAGAAAGTGAATACATTTAAAAAAAAGAAAAGTCTAAATAAAGAATAAAACCTCCTTAAAGAGGCTCTGTCACCACATTATAAGTGCCCTATCTCCTACATAAGGAGATCGGCGCTGTAATGTAGGCGACAGTAATGCTTTTTATTTTAAAAAACGATCTTTTTTCACAACGTTAGGAGCGATTTAAGTTTATGCTAATGAGCTTTCTTAATGCCCAAGTGGGCGTACTTTTACTTTCGACCAAGTGGGCGTTGTACAGAGGAGTGCATGACGCTGACCAATCGGCATCATGCACTCCTCTCCATTCATTTACACTGCACTAGCGATATAGTTATATCGCTATGTGCAGCCTCATACACAAGCCCTAACATTACTAGTGTCCTGATAATGAATACACATGAAATCCAGCCTGGACGTCATGTGTACTCAGAATCCTGACACTTCTGACTCTCTCTTTTTTGTGAGATTCCAGCAACGGTTACGAAATCTCGCGAGATCTCGGAGCTAAACGAGATTTGGTTTCACTTGCCGGAATCTCACAGAAAAGAGTCAGAAGTGTCAGGATTCTGAGTACACATGACGTCTAGGCTGGATTTCATGTGTATTCATTATCAGGACACTAGTAATGTTAGGGCTTGTGTATGAGGCTGCACATAGCGATATAACTATATCGCTAGTGCAGTGTAAATGAATGGAGAGGAGTGCATGATGCCGATTGGTCAGCGTCATGCACTCCTCTGTACAACGCCCACTTGGTCGAAAGTAAAAGTACGCCCACTTGGGCATTAAGAAATCTCATTAGCATAAACTTAAATCGCTCCTAACGTTGTGAAAAAAAGATCGTTTTTTAAATAAAAAGCATTACTGTCACCTACATTACAGCGCCCATCTCCTTATGTAGGAGACAGGGCACTTATAATGTGGTGACAGTCTCTTTTACACACTTTTTTTTGGGTTGCGTTTTTGTTAGTCACACATTTTTTTAAATGCATTTGTTTTCCTGCCTTTTTAGAATTTTTTTTTAAATTGAAGCCTATGGGGAAAACCTGCTGTAATAAAAAAAAAAAAACTCCAAAACAAACCCCTTGCTGCATTTTTAGAAAAAAAAAAAAAAATCCACTGTCCTGAAAAATGCAACATAAAAGGAAACAAAACGCACTATTTGTAGTGCATTTGATGTTTACCTATTGATGTTTTTAGAGGGGGATAAAAAAAACCCTGTCAAAAAGCGCCAGGTAAAATGCCATGAAGAAAGAGATAGTTGACCAATGTACTCCACTATCTCTTGTAGTCCCATAGAGAATGAATGTGTATAACTCGTGATCGGTGGGAGTCTGATCTGTGGGTAGGTGATAAGTTGTATTGGTGGGTTAACCCCTTTAACTCCCCTGAAAATTTTTATAAAAGTGAAACGCTAAGATATCTGTATCTAATTATGAGGTCCACACATTTGATCTCAGAATATAGTAACTTACTGATCATGCATTTGTCTGAATACTTCTCAGGTATACAGGCTCCGAGTAAAACATGAATAAGATTTATAGCAATGTGTAGGACACTTCTCTAGAATCTATCCAACACGTCTTTCAGCTATCCCTAAATATCAGATGACTTTGCTAACAATGAAGCCCTTATGGAGGGACCATCGCTTAATATTCCCTTTTATTTTCTGTATTTGATTCCCTCCCTAAATGTTTTATCTATCTATATATATATATATATATATATATATATATATATATATATATATATATATATATATATATATATATATATATATAGAGAGAGAGAGACTCTCCATTGTGACAGTCACTCTAAGCAGTATAACATGAGAATGCCCTACTTGAAGGCTTTAAATGGTAACTAAACATTCAACAAACTTCTGACATGTCATAGTGACATTTCAGAAGTTTTGATCGGCGGGGGTCCAACCACTGAAACCCCCAACAATTGCTAAAATGAAGCGACAGAAGCGCTCGTGTGAGGCCTGAGCCGCTTCGTTTCTATTCAGGTTTTTACGGAAATCTATGTAGTGGCTTACGGGCTAAATAGAAAGTCTACAAGCCTGTGCATCGCTACGTCGGCTTTCCGGAAAAAGCTGAACAGAAGCAAAGCTGCTCAGTGCTCACACGAGCGCTTATGTTGCTTTTGTTTTAGTGATTGGTGGGGGTCTCAGTGCTCGGACCCCCCACCGATCAAAACTTGTGACACGTCAGAAGTTTGTTGAACGTTCAGTTACCCTTTAAGACCTTAATATTTACAGATCTCCATAGAATCCATATCACGATAAGCGGCTACTTGAATAATTTATATTTTGAGAATAGAGATATGAATTGGGTCTTGTGACTTGTCAACAACTGGTGTTGAACGTAAAAACACTTGATGCAAACGAGGATTCCCTCATACGCGTATATTAATAACTTATATAAAGCACATTGAAATGTATTCTGTACTGTAGTTATATTAAAATGTACATTACGCAAGTTACCAACATACTTGTTTGAGACCATTTAAGACCCTGGAGTTCAGAGCCTCTTATTGTGCTGTGATCGACATCGGATACATTATTGCCATATATTTACACAATTTTATCTCATTATAAAAACGGAAAATCAGAATAACTGAAAATGTTCTGTCTACTCTCAGATTCAACCCAGAACGGTTTGAAGAAGAAACAACCAAGCAGAACTTAACATTGTTAGGCTTTTCTGGAAGCCAAGAGTGCCCCGAACTTAGGTGAGATAATAGAAATGCTTTTTAGTTGTTCTTGTTGTTGTTGTTACATTCATTCAGAACAGGAAAAGCATCAGTCTGGTCTTGCATATTTAGCATGTCTGGTTTTCTCAAAAGTGTGGGTATGTGGATATGAAAGCTATAATAAAAAATGATAAAATGTGTACAGAGTATTAACCCCTTAGAGAACAGCCTATTTTAGGCCTTAACCCCTTAATGACCGCCGGTAAGCCTTTTCACGGAGGTCATTAGTGGGCTTTATTCTGATGCAATAGACTTTTCACATCGCTGCATCAGAATAAAGTAAACAGAGCAGGGAGCTGTCAAATCTCCCTGCTCTCAGCTGCCAGAGGTAGCTGAGGGCTGGGGGCATCCCTGCTCGAATGTGTGAGATCGATATTCGTATCGATCTCACCCGTTTAACCCTTCAGATGCGATGCTCAATAGCGTGTGCCGCATCGGAGTTGTTTTGGAGAGAGGGAGGGAGCTCCCACTCATCCCACTGACACCCGGCGATAAGATCGCCGAGAGTCTGTGTCTTCTATGGCAGCCGGGGACCTAATAAAGGCCCCCAGGTCTGCCTGTAGTGAATGCCTGCTAGGCTATGCCGGAGGCATGACCTAGCAGATGCCTGTCCGTTTTAAACAGACAGGCAGTAATACACTGCAATACAAAAGTATTGCAGTGTATTATAATAGCGATCGGATGATCGCATATTAAAGTCCCCTAGTAGGACTATTATAAAAGTTAAAAAAAAGTTGAATAAAGTTAATGAAAAAAAAATTTAATTTAAAAACCCACTTTTTCCCCTTACAAAGTGCTTTACTATTAAAAAAAAAACAATAAATCAAAAAAAGTTACACATATTTGGTATCGCCGCGTCCGTAACGACCCCGACTATAAAGCTGTTACATTATTTAACCCGCACGGTGAACGCCGTAAAAAATAAAATAAAAAGCAATGGAAAAATTGCTGTTTTCTGTTAATCCTGACTTAATTTTTTTTTTATAAAAACTGATCAAAAAGTCGCATCTACTCTCAAATGGTACCAATAAAAACTACAAGTCTTCCCGCAAAAAAAAAAAGCCCTCATACAACTGCATCGGCGAAACAATAAAATAGTTATGGCTCTTCAAATATGGAGACGCAAGAACAAATAATTTAGAAAAAAAAGTGTTTTTACTGTGTAAGTAGTAAAACATACAAAATCTATACAAATTTGGTATCTTTGCAATCGTAACAACCCATTGAATAAAGTTATTGTGTTATTTATACCACACGGTAAACGACGTAGATTTAGGGCGCAAAAAAAGAGTAGTGAAATGTCAGGTTTTCTTCTATCACCCCCAAAAAAAGTTAATAAAAGTTAATGAATAAATTATATGTACCACAAAATGGTGCTATTAAAAAGTACAACTTGTCCCGCAAAAAACAAGACCTTATACAGCTATGTCGACGCAAAAATAAAAAAGTTATAGCTCTTGGAATGTGACGATGGAAAAACGTAAAAAATGGCTTGGTCATTCTGGCCCAGAATGCAAGCAGGAGGAAGGGGTTAATAATCAAGCCTTTTTTTTTATGTTTTTCCAGCATCTCATTCAAAGAGCTCTAACTTTTTTTTATTTTTGCATCGACATAGCTGTAAAAGCTCTTGTTTTTTGCAGGATAGGTTGTATTTTTTAATAGCACCGTTTTGGGGTACATAGAATTTATCGATTTTTAACTTTTATCAACTTTTTTTGGGCGGGAATATAAAGAAAAAAAAAAGGAATTTCGCCACACTCTTTTCCGTACTAAATTCAGGCAGTTTACCGTGTGGTATAAATAACACAATAACTTTATTCAGCGGGTTGTTCCGATTGCAACCATGCCAAATTTATATAGATTTTGTATGTTTTACTACTTTTACACCGTAAAAGCACTTTTTTTATTTTTTTTTAATTATTTGTTTTTGTCTCCATATTTCAAGAGCCATAACTTTTTTATTTTTCCACTGATGAAGTTGTATGGGGCCTTGTTTTTTTGCGGGACTACTTGTAGTATTTATTGGTACCATTTTGGAGTAGATACGACTTTTTGATCACATTATTTTTTAAGGCAGGATTCTTAGAAAACAGCAATTTTTGCATTGTTTTTTATTTTATTTTTTACGGTGTTTACCGTGCAGGTTAAATAATGTAATAACTTTATAATTGGGGTCGTTACGGACGCGGCGACACCAAATATGTGTAACATTTGTACTTTTTTTTTGTTTTGTTTTTTTAATAATAAAACAAATATTTTTCATTTATTTTTTTTTTTTTCGCTTCTATATTTTTTTTTTCTATTAACTTTAAACTTTTTTTTTTTTTTTTGCTAGTCCCACCTGGGGACTTCACTATGCGATTCTCCGATCGCATTTATAATACACTGCAATACATTTTTATTGCAGTGTATTAGTGCCTGTCCGTGTAAAACGGACAGGTATCTGCTAGGCCATGCGTCTGGCATGGCCTAGCAGGCATAACTAGAGGCAGACCTGGGGGGCTTTATTAGGCCCCCCCGGCTGCCATAGAAACCACAGACATCCTGCGATTTTAGGGGTAAGGGTATATGCACACACAAAATAAAAAACGTCTCAAAATACGGAGATGTTTTCAGAGGTTTTTTTAAGCCACTCGTGATTTTCGCGCTGTTTTTTACACCCATTTTTGGAGTCTATGAAAAACTGCTCCAAAAACGGCTGAAAAAGTGACATGCACTTCTTTTTCGCTGCCTTTTTGGAAAATGGCCGCGAAAAAAAATGGCCGGAACAGAACGCTGTTTTTTACATTGAAATCAATGAGCAGATGTTTGGACGCGTTCTGCTTCCGATTTTTCAGCCGTTTTTCGGGACGTTTACAGCCTGAAAAACAGCTGAAAACTATCAGTGTGAACATATCCTTAAACTGGCGACATTGATACTGATATGGATCTCGCCCTTTCGAGCAGGGCTGCTCCCAGAGCAGGGAGATTTAACGGCTCCCTGCTCTATTTATTCCGATGCAGTGCCATGAAAAGGCGTATGCATCGGAATAAAGGCCATTAGTGGCCGCCATGAAAAGGCGTATTGGTGGTCACTAACGGGTTAATCCTAGAAGCTGCACAAAATCATGCAGTCTTGTCTTTTAGAAATCTTGCTGAGAACACGGATTCTCACGCGATGACGCTGGCCAAGTGTCTGGAGGAAACAGCCTCATGCTGATAGGTCAGCGTCAGAGGCTCTCTGCTAGCAAACCCATTTCGCTAGCCAACGGTTAATTTACATATTGTTTAATAAATAAAGGGGGGGCAATATCTCAGCAGCGGGGGAGGCAGGAGTAAAGAACAAACACCGCTGGACTCACAGACACAGCGGCAATTACGTGAGTCTAATAACTCACTTTGTAGGAGCTAGTGACGGATCCTCTTTAACAAAAATAAGAAAATCGTCCATAGGGTTGAATAAAATCTAGATCTTATTTTTGGCCAAAATCACCCAGCCCTAGACTGATACATCTCCTTTGTTTTGTGTCCACTTCTGAGTTTGGATTAAAAAAATGAGCCAGAAACTGCCACAAAAACGGTGCGTGAGACCCGGGCCTAAATGGGTTTATGAGATTAGAAAACAGGTCTGCTTTTCACTAGAAACGGCATCACTTGTGTCTATAGGCTGTGTCTGGCATTGCAGATCATGTCTATTAACTTCTAGGTTTCGTGTTTCTTTAATTGCATACAAACTTTAAAGAGAACATTTCACCTCCACATACATGTGCAAGAGCTGGGGAGCGCTTGCACTGTCCGTAGCAGTGACACGCCCCCTTGCCAGTTCGGCAGACAAAGTACAAGACTGATCTCTCACAAGAGCTGAAGTGATAGGAGCGCGCATGCGCACTCTCCTCTCCACAGCTCTTGCACTGTCCGTAGCAGTGACACGCCCCCTTGCCAGTTCGGCAGACAAAGTACAAGACTGATCTCTCACAAGAGCTGAAGTGATAGGAGCGCGCATGCGCACTCTCCTCTCCACAGCTCTTGCACTGTCCGTAGCAGTGACACGCCCCCTTGCCAGTTCGGCAGACAAAGTACAAGACTGATCTCTCACAAGAGCTGAAGTGATAGGAGCGCGCATGCGCACTCTCCTCTCCACAGCTCTTACACTGTCCGTAGCAGTGACACGCCCCCTTGCCAGTTCGGCAGAAGACTGATCTTGAAAGCTGAAGAGTGAGTGTGATAGCGTGCACACTCTCTCTTCTCTCCAGCTCTTGCTGTAACACTGTCCATATCTGATTGGACAGTGTCACAGCCATAGTAACACGCCCCGTTGACTGTTCAGGGGGTTATTTAAATATTGGGCGCCAAATATAACGGCACCTATGTCTAAATAACGGAGGGAGGTAGAAAAAAAATGTCAAGTCCCCAGGGTTTGCGCAGTCCTACCCATTACATGCTGCACATGTATGGGGAGGTGAAAGGTTCTCTTTAAGCTCTTCCGGCATGGTCCGCTCTCCCTTGTTGTCTCATTTTGTTTGCTTTTTGTATGCTTCTTCCCTTCATCTGTAAAGCTCTGTGGAATATGTTCACACTGTAATTATAATGCAGTTATAAGGCAGACGTTTTTCTGGACTTCCAGACAACAAACCCATTAAAGAACACTTCAATCTACTTTTCTCCGGCTTGTAATAGCTCCTTAGAGGGGACTATAGATAGCAGGCGTCTGCACTATAAATAGAGAAACAAGGATATACTTTAGAAATCATGTTAACATTTTCACATGAGCTAGCATATATTTTAGCTCCATCCTAGCTAGAAACGGCTACTGTAGACTGACGGCCGTGCTTATGTATTGTATTAAAAACAAGCCCTGCGTTCAGCTGTTCCACAAGAATAAACTCCTTTATCTGTGGGCGTATATAAGTTCTGGATAGAAGTGCCCATCGCTTGGTGGATGAATGATTCTCTGCAGGCAGTGATCGATGATCTGCAGCGGTGCTCATCTGATGTAATACACGGGCGTGCAGGAAGCATTCATCAGTCATATTCTTTCAAATGGTTTTGTACTCTTGAGTTAGTTGAGTGTTGCAGACATTTCAAGGGTTATTTCTACTATGTACTTGTCTTTTCCCATGACCGTAAACTTTGCTTATAATGCATATTCTCATCTAGTGCTATGTGAAGGCTCTTCAGATGTTGCACACTGTTCATTTCCCGGCTTCTAACCAAACTAAATCAATAAAAACATTATTCGTATGTATACGTTTGCAATTTTAGCAGGTAAATCAAATGGCGGAAAAGTAATAGTTTTTTGTTTTTGCTCTGAGAAAAAACCTGCTAATTTAAAAAACAAACAAAAACAAAGCAGCTTTTCAGATAGAATTAAAGATTGTATAGCCTAAATTATAATTAATTAGAAACCCCGAGACATTATTACAAAACCAAGGAGGCAGCGTTTTTTTTATCTTTTTTGGTTTTCTTGTGTCGACCATAAGGGATTGTTTTATGCGGAATGTTTTGGGGGGGGTTTTTTTAAGGAAAAAGTTTGAGGTGCGTCTAATGTATTGAATGAATAACTTCTAAATTTGGGGGAGACTGAAAAGTAAAAAGCAATTTCATCATTTGTTTTTGGGGATTTATTTTTCCATTGCGCTTTGTAAATATGTTAACGTTCTGCGGGTTGTTACGAATGCGGCTATACAACATTTTATATAGTTTTTGTTTTTTTATGGTTTACTGCTTTTGCACAATATAAAAATACTTTTTTTTATTACAAAATAATTTTGTTTTTGTTCCGCTTTCCAAGACCCATAACATTTTAATTTCTTAGTCTATGTAGCTTTGAGGGCTTGTTTTTGCCGGATGACTTATAGTTTTCATTGGAACTATATTGGGGTACATACAACTCCTTCTTCTTTTTTTTTTTTTTTTTTTTTTTATTACTTTTTATCCATGTTTTAGGGACACGAATGGGAGGTAAATAACATAATAATTTTATAGTACAGGTCCTTATAAAGTGTATATGTTTTTGGGGTTTTTCTCAAAACTGCATTTGATTTCTTTTTACATTTTGTTTTAGTCCCACTATGGGACTTGACTGTGCAATCATTTGATCGCTCAGATAATATACTAAAAGACTTCTAGGAAATGGTTGGGTCCCTGGCTGCCAAGGCATCCCATCAGCACTCCACAATCGATTTGCAAGGGCGCTGATGGGCTTACAGACGGAACCCCATCCCTCTGTAAAACCAGTTAGGTGTGCAACGATAGCATTTCTTACCCTGGTCGTTGCAGCAGGATTTCAGCTGTATGTTACAGCGAACACAGCTCGGAAACCACCCTCTTCCCATGACGTACTTTTACAGCGCAGTGCGGAAAGGGGTTAGAGGTTTTTAAACAAAATATATGTTTAGGCCTCATACACATGATGCATGGAGAAATATGAAAGGATGTCGACTGCAATACGGGTGTTGCAGTCCATATGCCTCCGTGCGTATGCTCTGTCTATAGTACCTCAGTAAAAAGGCATTTCTTGTGGCCCTTTTTTTTTTTTTTTTTTTTTTTTCTCCAAATCCAACAAAAAATTTTTTTCAAAATGCATTTAAAAAAAAACACCATGTGTTTCAAGATTTTTAAATATTGCCCTTTTTAGATACATTTTCGTTGGTTTTTATTTAGTGTCCTTTTGTTACGATTTTTTTTCTGCCATTTTTTAAGCCCTATATATATGTAGGTGAAATGTAATCCATAGTTGTAAAGAACGGTCCTCCACAAATACTAAATGAAAACTGCTTAAAAAAAACATTATGAAAAAGCATATATATGAAATAAATAAGGAAATATGTTTATTGAAAAAAAAAATGATGCAAATTTTCTCGAGTGACGTTTTCAAAGAAAAAAATACCTTTCGCTAATCGGTGCATAATTCAACGTTTTTCTATTCTTTTAATCTATTATAGACATTTTATGTGTTCTAAAATCCATTTACTCTTCTTTCTCTGCCTTAGGTTTGCCTACATGGTAGCAACAATACTTCTAAGTGTTCTCGTCAGGAAGCTGCACTTACTGCCTGTGAAAGGTCAGGTTATGGAGACCAAGTATGAGCTTGTGACTTCTCCAAAAGAAGAGGCTTGGATCACTCTGTCAAAGAGGAACTGAATTGATCAGACACATCTCCTGTTTCCTTTCATCTAAAGAAGACGCAAATATTTTATTTCTCTCTCATCCCTATTCCAAAAAAATATCTATCCTTCCATTCACATGACAGTCAAGTGTACCAAGATAATTAGACCAAATGCTTTAGCAGATTTCCTCAGAAGCCAATATAACGGTTTACAGAGTTAAGTAGAATTTTTATCCTTTAGAATAATAATGAGTAAAGCTGCCACTGCCTAAAAATCCAGCCCCAGCTGAATGCCTTACTTATACCAGATTGTTAGTGGACGTGAACATGTAATGCACTTGAACAACTATGTATTATAATAGACATGGATTGTCCTTGACAGCAATATAGGACCAATCTGCGGATATCCATCCACCATAGAACAATGCAAGCCTTTAATTCACAGTTTAACATCAGTCAGCATTTAGACTTATATGAAATACAAGCTGTGTTTTTTAACATTGCTTTTCCTTGAAAGCACATTTAAAACTTCCAATTTTTTTTTTATTTTTTTTTATATAATCTGGAAATCTTTTGACGGTAGTGAGAATATATTGTACTTTTTCAGCTCACTAACCGCATGGAATCGTTTTTAGATATGTGAAGAAGTTGCCTAGGTAAAGTAGAAAAACGGCACAATCATCTAAAAGTTCTTGTCCTTAAAGTTTGCGGTAATTTTTTTTTTCACTTTAGGGGTCATTTAGAGTAAACCGTATCTCCACGGAAAAAAAATAACACTCGGTGTCCACATTTAATCTATTCTCCTTACTTCTGATGGGGCCTTCAGGACCTAAATGGTACCAATGACTGCACAATAGAAATAGAATAGTGTGGGACTAATTAGCCTCTTTACCATCAAAATGATCCGAATACATGTATAAAAGGGCGATCTGTGGCAGCACAAGACAGTGGTGGAGGGGGCACTCTAAAGGATCCACATAAACCATCGCTTGTTTACATACTGACAAAAGTGGGTGCATGCACAGGTCCTAGGTAACCGGTATCGTTACCCGTTTGGGAGTCGTCAGAAAATGATTCTTTGTAGGGATGCACGATGCATCGAAACTTCGATACTGTTTCGATACTCTGCATCCCCAAACGGTTCGATACTGCTATTTCCTGTATTTCGATACTTAGCTGTGCAGCCGCACAGCTAAGTATAGTAATACATGAATGTAGGAGAGCGAGGCTGCGGCTGTGTAATACAGCCATTGCCCCGCTCCTGAGTCCTGACAACTGCGCGGGGTCAGGATGATGTGATGCGGCCAGCGCTGCACTAATGATCTGCGGCACTGAAGACAGAACATGGCGGGCGCTCTACAAAACACCCCCATGTTCTGTGTTCAGTGCCTGAATCGCCGCTCATTAGTGCAGCACCTCATGCTGACCGCGCGCGCACTTACTGTCAGGAGCAGGGCAATGGCTATTACACAGCTGCAGCCCCGCTCTATAACGGCGGAGATCAGAGAAACCTCTCATCCCCGCCGTTATTCTCCTGAATGCTGCGATCAAAGCTGACTGCAGCATTCAGGGGAAAATGAGAAGGGGGGATGCCCATGGATCGCGTCACAGGGAATTCCTGTGAAGCGATCGAGGGCCATACCATATATGGGCAGACAACCCAGGGTCTATTGACAGACCCCAGGGCTGTCCTACCATATTTGTTGTTGTTAGGGCATACTTGGGTATGTCCTAACAACTGCCTGTGTGCTATCCGCCCACAGGCTAATGTACTGGCACATATCTGATATGTCAGTACATTAAAGTTTAAAAATAAAGTAAAAACAAAGTATTGTTAAATTTAAAAAAATACACCTTTTTTACAATAAACATTAAAAGAAGTCTCAATACATAAAATATTCACACATTCAGTAATGGCGCGCACAACCATTTTTTTGCAACATTCATGATGTGTACGCTGTAAAAAAAATATATAAACACTGCTTTCTTTCACTTATTAATGCGAGGTGCGATTAATTTAACCTCCATGTCCCTCACATTAATAGTAATTAACCCCATCATGTACCTCACACATTAACCCATTATGACTAAGAAACCTGATGGGATTAATTACTATTAATGTGAGGCACAATCAAAATTCATCACACCTCGCGCCTTTTATTACTGTTGGCAAGGTATCGAAATTGGTATCGAAATCGCAATACCAAACGAAGTATCGGTATCGAAGTCCAAATTCTGGTATCGTGACATCCCTAATTCTTTGTACGTGTGCCATATATCTCTTGTACAGGTTCCAGGTCATGGCAAATTCTGCCCTAGGACAAATTTGAAAGGGACCAGGAATAACTTGTAGGGTGGGTGACTGCAGGATTCATTCCCTGGGTTAATTTATCTAACCAAGGGGAGCAAGATGAAATCCAAATATTCCAATTGCTACCATTTATTTTATTTTTTATTTTAATTTTTTTTAAGATTCTTATCCCCATTTGATTTTCTCTTTTTTTTTTTTTAACTCAAAAGTTGAACCTTAATATATTTCAGAAGGCTGAATTCTAAGCCTTGTTGTTGGGCATAGATAGTCCTTATCTTTTATTTTTCTTTGAGCAAAACTTATTACTGAAGGGACATCTTTGTTTTGAACCAATACACACAATTTGTTTCTATTTGGTCTATAAAAATCAGCAGTGGCAAATATGCCTACCATCCGAGCAACCACACAAACTGGACATTCCTCGTATTATCGAAACATTTTGAACTTCAATTAAATCTGTAAAAACTTGCAGTTTACTTTCTTGTAATTTTATTTTTATTTTTATTTTTTTTTAAATGGGACAAAGTGAGAAGAAGCGTTACGAGACATCTTACATATGGTTGTATAATTGAGCCCTTATATTCAGTATTACTATATGAAACGGTATCCTCCATGCCCTGTGCCAACACAAGCAGCCGTAGCTACATTACTGTGACAGGAAATTGATCATCCATGTTATCTAGTCCTATGTGAACAAGCCGTTTTTTCTAGTATGCTGTATGTGTTTTCTATACATATGTAGGGTTGTTGGTTTGTCTAGTATGCTGTATGTGTTTTCTATACATATATATTGATAAAGAATAAAAAACGGGATACTGAGGCGCTGCTTGATAAAGAGTTAATACATTTAATTGAGGTAGTATAAATAGACAATTGCTACGCGTTTCAACGCCGGACTGGCGTCTTCCTCAGGCAAGACGCCAGTCCGGCGTTGAAACGCGTAGCAATTGTCTATTTATACTACCTCAATTAAATGTATTAACTCTTTATCAAGCAGCGCCTCAGTATCCCGTTTTTTATTCTTTATCAATTAATTTTGGCATCTCTTTGGAGCTTTGCGTTGGGATCGGCAGCAGCTTTGTACTCGCGGATTACTTTCAACTTTACAGGTGAGCAGTTACGATCTTTTGCCCATCAAATTCATAATTGATACACACATGTGGCGCCGTGTTTTTCACTCTACTTTTACTATACATATGTAGGGTTGTTGGTTTGTCCAGTATGCTGTATGTGTTTTCTATACATATGTAGGTTGGTTGGTATGTCCAGTATGCTGTATGTGTTTTCTATACATATGTAGGTTGGTTGGTATGTCCAGTATGCTGTATGTGTTTTCTATACATATGTAGGTTGGTTGGTATGTCCAGTATGCTGTATGTGTTTTCTATACATATATAGGGTTGTTGGTTTGTCCAGTATGCTGTAGTTTGAAATGTTTGTCTTTAACAAGTAATAGGATTGGATACCTTCTGTGCCTTTTTGGAAGAATGTGTTGCCTTTGTAAACATCACTGCCACATAAATGTATTTTTAACTGCAAAGCAAATGGTGGTAAACAAATATAGAAGAAAACTCTATACAGTGTGAGATGTATTTTTTATGTGTGTAATACATTTGGTCATTTATGTCTTTGATTCATCTTCCGATAAAAAAAAAAAGTGTCTTGGTAATTTGTGTTTTTTTTTATTTTTATGAAGCATTAAACACCTTGTGCTTCTCATCACACTACATCTAGCGCATCTAAAGTGTTAAACATGTATTGCATGCAGTGTTGCAATGTCATCATATTAAACCAATCTATGGCTTTACGGGTTTAGATTTTCTGTACACAACACAAAAGGGAACCTCTTGCATAAATCACTTGTATTAAATCAAAGTACAGAACAGTTATTACACACATATATATATGCTAATATTTACTTTTAAGATTTTGTGCTTCGAAATCAGTTATTCATGTAATCGCTATTGCACAGTGCAGTGTGAGCAGAATTTACTTTTTAAAAATGGCTTGGTATTTTCAGTATAAGCAACCCAGATTACCCACTTAGTAAATTGGAAAATCATACTGCCTGAGACTGAGTTCACAATGGGGCGGATATACGCTGTGTAAAAGCACGCAGCATATCCGGCCTGTGCGCCGCAGGGCATTCCGGTCGAAAAGCCGCACCAAACTCTGCAGTTTTTTGCCCCAGAAATGCCCACTGCGGAAAACTACAGCACAGTGTTTCATCCCAGGAGACCGCTGCAGCGGCTGCCACATGGGATGAAGCGTCATCCCAGGATTCCGGCACTCTGACGTCATCCAGGCAAGCCTCTTGAGATGACGTTTCATCCCATGTGACTGCCGGTTCAGCCTGTGATTTGCTGCAGCGGTCACATGGGATGAAACCTCATCCCTTGAGGCCGCGCTGGAGGGAGGAACACAGACTTTTGGGTAAGTATGGGATTTATTGTTTTTTGCGGCGGAATCCCTGCACACCCGCCGCAAAAAACGAACCCCCTGCTAAACCCACAAAAAAATAAGCAGTGTTTATGCAAATACAATTAACGTGCTGTGAAATAAAATTCCATACCGCAGGTCCTTTTCTGAGCGGATTTCCCACTCCGTATTTACGCAGCGGTTGGATGGGATTTGTTTTATCTCATCCACGTTGCTCCTACTGTATTTGCTGCAGATTTTCCACAATTTTTATTCGTCGTTGGAACTGACTCTTATGGGTATGAGGGGAGGGGGGGGGGCATAAACCTGTGCAAATTATGTATGGAAGGGGTTTTTCCTTTAATACATAAAATGATTGCATATGACCCAGATATGCCATAACTGCCGATCCTGAGGATGAAGAGGTTGCGGCGCTGGTTTAGAGCTGCGTTCCCTTCACATATGTTCCGGACATTTGCTGTGCACAGTCCTGATGGATTCCCTGGTGCAACCGGAAGTATCCTAAATGCGTCAATGAATGTGAATAAGTTCAGGATAAGCACCTCGATGGGAGCCCTATTAAGGTTCTGTAATACGACTGTGTGCGTAAAGCATTAGTGTGAACTAAGCCTTAGCGGAAAAATGAAAAACTTAGTTGAGGAAAAAAAAAAATCTACATTTGGGCTCGTAATATGGCGAACAAAATAGATCTGTGTTGTAAGTAAAAATGAACCGGACCGTGTTTCCCCATATACTGTGTTATGCATGCCCAATTACATGTATGGAAATGCTGTAAAACTGTAGCTGTTTGATACAGATCCCAAAGCTGTTCATAAGCATGAACCTGGAAAATGTACCACATGGTATAGTTAGGAGTATTTAGTGGGAGACTGTGGATTCAAGGTCTTGAGGTGCATATACGTGCATCAAGCTTGTGTTTTTGCAGAAACCGCTGCAGATTGGAAGGAAAAGCAACCACTCGCAGGTAATGAGTTCCAGCTGTTCGCCCTTTGTTTTACTTTTAAGCTGGATTCACATGAGTCTCCGGTTTTTGCATCCGCAAAAAACTCAGTATTTTTGCTGCGTTGCAGCTCCGTGTGGCGTCCGTGTCTGCATTTTTACACGCGTCTGTCATTCGTTTTTTACGTCTGCAAAAATAACAAGGTGTTTTTGGTTTTAACGCATCATTTCTTTAGGAACTGGTGCATGTATCACGGACCGCACACGAATAACGGCCGTGTGCTGTCCGTTGTTTTCACGCACCCATTGACATCAATGGGCTGCGTGGTACGCAAAAAAGTAAAAAAAATAGAGCCTGCAGTCACTTTTCACATGCTGGTGAACATTTTCCATATGGAAATCAGAGAATGCTGCCCATTTTCAAAATCACTCCATGCTCCTTCTGTTTTGGATCTTCACTGTGGATAACCGCTTTTTCTATGCAGGAGGGTTGAAATCCCATATGCAGGTAACACGTGCTGTGTGAATACAGCCTAACAATTAATTTACTTCTAAATCCACCGAAAAGTATCAGTGCAGCAAACCAAGGCACCAAAATCTATAATAATCTTCCCTATAGATGGCCAAACCTTCTCCTTCACAAGAATACACAGGGGTGGCGACTAATTATTACGTTTCTGAAGGCTTCAAGGGAAATGCAAATGTGTTCTGAATGTTAAAACTTGCTCAGATTTTCAGATACTTCAAGACGGGTTGCTATGACAACTGTTTATTTTCCTCGCCTTTATGAGTGAGCAAGGGGCATTTTCCAAATTGTGCTTTCTCCAAAGCTACATATCTATTTTATTGTTTGCTTAGTGATTCCAATTTTGGTTTCGTGCTATGAAAGTATACAAGCAGTGGTGCCTTGTTCGCGGCTTTCAGTGATGCTGACAGTGGAATATATATATATATATAGCCGCTGTGCTAGCGCAGTCTTTTTATGTCACGTTGGGATTCAGCCTATTAATATATCTTGGAGGTCGATGTCTTGGAGGTTGTAAGAAAGATAAGAAGTGAAGCGTTTTTCCAGAGCGATCTATTCTCCTCCACAAGTGCTGTTCCATTCTAGCATGGCTGTACATTTTATTTTACTGTCCTACTAGGATAAAAACAGAGCTAGAATCCACCACGGATATTAAACCCCACTGTTCTGTAAGCCGACTCTGAAATATAGTAGGAAGGAAAAGCAAGACCCTACATCTGATTTATAAAATATTTTTTTAACACCATCACTGTACATCGCATTTCACATAATGACCATCACCATCTGGAGCCAATGTGAAAATTTCACACGCACTAAAAGGTACAGTGTTATGAAAAAGTATTTGCCCCTCGCCCAAATTCTATTTTTGCTAACTTGGCACATTTAAATGTTTCAAGTCATTCAATTAATTTTAATATAAGATAAAGACAACACAAGTAAACACTGCAGTTTTTAAATTAATCTTTTAATTTATTGCGGCTAAAGATTTATTAAAAATCCCCCCCCCCCCCCTAAACTTAACGGGTTGTGCACCCTTGGCAGTTTCAACTGCAATTAACATTTGTGACAACTGGCGATGAGTCTTTTAAATCGCTGCGGAGGAATTCTAACCCACTCTGCAGAATGGTTTCAATTCGGCTACATTGGAGTGTTTTTGATTTATGAACTGCCTGTTTAAGGTCTTCTCCCAGCATCCCAATGGGAAGCTATGGGTCAGGACTCTGACTCGGCCACTCCAAATTTTGTTTCTTTTGAGCCATTCGGAGATGGACTTGCTTCTGTGTTTTGGATCATTGCCCTGCTGCATAACCGAACTACGCTTAGGTCACAAACTAATGGGTGGACATTCTCCTTCAGGATTTTCTGACGAGAGAATAATTCATGGTTCTGTCAATTATGTACACCAGTAGATGGTCCTGTAGAAGCAAAGCAGCCCAGACCATCACTACCACCACCACCACCATCATCATCATGTTTGACTGTTCGTATGATGTTCTTATGATGGAATGTGATGTTAGGTTTGTGCCAGATATAACTAGACACGTCTTCTTTGAATCATCAGTCTATAGAATATTATCCCACAAGTCTTGGGGGTCATCTAGATGTTTTTTTTGGCAAGTGCAAGATGAGGCTTTGTGTTCTTTTTGGTCAGCAGCGGTTTGCGCCTTGCAACTCGCCGGCCACACCTGGGAAGGTTCACAACAGTTCCAAGTGCTCTCCATTTGTGGATTACGGCTCTCACTGTAGTTCACTGGACTCCCAGAGCCTTAACAATGGCTTTGTAACTTTTTCCAGACTGGTAGATTTCAATGACTGTTTCACATCTGTATTTGAATCTCTTGAGAACATGGCATCATTTGCTGCTTTTTAAGACTTTCAAATTGCCAGAAAGATTCTATTTAAGTGATGTTTAGATTCAACATGTCTGGCAGTAATCACGCCTGGGTGTGGCAAATAAAATTAGACCGAAATGTCAATTACATTTTATTAACTGGTTGATTTAGTTGCTAGGGGGGCAATTACTTTTTCACATAGGGCCAGGTAGGGCTGAACATTTTTCCTTCAATAAATAAAATCATCATTTAAAAACATAATTTTGTGTTTACTTGGGTTATCTTTCTCTAATATTAAAAGTAGTTTGATATGGATCTCCATATATGGTGTGCGCCAAATTTGCAAGCGTCAAGCCGTTAAGATGGCAGAGCATTCACCAAACATCGTTTTGCATTATGGTCCCCCTAGCAGCAACTGCATGTAGCCGAAACCCTGCTCACTTGCGATGGCAATATGATTTTTCGGATGCCGTTGCATCAGACTGTACTTACATGATGTTGCCCATGGGTACGGCAGGATGAATGAGGTGATAAACACCATTATCTTTTCGGCTCTGAGTGGAAGATAATATTTATTCCTCACCTTTTTTTTTCTAGGCATTATTGAATTGTTCCATAAGGCTTGCAAACTAATTTTCAAGTCACAGTCGCCTACAAATGGTGTATAGTAAAAGGGAAAAAAACATAGCTAATTCACATATATTGCTGTTCGCTTTCATTCGTTCCACAAGTTAAGTGAAGTGAGTCACAAAGCAATTTGTGTGGGCATTTCAAAGCAATTCATGTTATTTGGTTGGAAAAAAATAAAGCCTTCAGCTTACGCCTGGTGAGTGAGGAGGCGTTCTTTGGCTCCAGCTATTTGCATACTGTAAATGTTGCTCAATGAGGTGAATAGCCAGGCACTTATTCTGATCATTTCTCTGCCTGCCGTACCACAATTTCTCACTGCTAATTACAGTCTTACATTCTTTGCAAACGCAAAAATGTATTCCTCATCCATGATCCCTCCCTGCTGACTGGAGCATAGTGGGGGGAATTAATTATATAATAAATCGGGGACTATGGTCTGCACCCTAAGCATAAAACACCTAACCTATCCACCATCAATGCCCAACACCTCAATTTGCCCCATGAGCCCACTACATGTGATCCACATATATAATAAAAAATATATATTTATACATATAGTTTATATAATAAAATCCACCTGCAGCTACATCATTCACATATTGCTAGCTATAGAACATATATAAAAGCAGCCAATGTCCATATAAAAAATTGCCATATTACCCATATATTACTGGCCATTGGGTAGATATATTACCAGTCACATAACAAAATTTAGGTTAAGTTCACACTTAGGGTATGTTCACAAGCTAAACAAAAAATGGCTGTAAAATACGGAGCTGTTTCAAGGAAAAACAGCCTCTGATTTTCTGCCGGTTTTTAAGCATAATGCGTTTTTTGCAGCTTTTTTTGCAGAAGTTTTTGGAGCTGTTTTTCTATTGAGACAATGACAAAACGGCTCAAGAAGTGACATTCACTTCTTTTTACAGGGCGTTTTTCCCATTGAAATAAATGAGCAGATGTTTGGAGGCATTTACGGCCCGAAAAACGGCTGAAAATAGGCCATGTGAACATACCCTTAGCGTAAGTACTGTGGAATTTCTGAATTTGCACCGCAGGTTAGTTTCTGCACGTCTTGTCTGCAAAGTTTTTCCATAGTGTGTGGATGAGATTTGTTCAATTTCCATCCACTTTGCTGCTACTGAAATTTTTCTGCATGGAAATTCTCCAATATTTACAATATGTGTGAATGTGAACTTAGCCTAATAGAGCATCATTGGACTAAGCATAGTATCCTACTCTTGCCCACATGACACTAAACAAACTGCCACAAAATGACAGCTACAATGCCCCTATAAATACCATTGTGCACTATATAATCAGTAATAGCATGTCGTAGAACCCATTCAATGCTTCCACTAGGACCCCACAGACAGTAATTCACATGCGAGCAACCAGCAATTGACTGCTCCCTTCCTTTTCCTGTGTAGACAGCAGCACGGCCCGTAAAAAGCAAAAAATAGGACATGTCTTCTCTTTTGCGACGGCTTTCTATGGCACGGACGCCTTCACGTAAATATGCCATTCACTTCTATTATTCACGGACAATAATATGCCCGGTGTCGCCACTATGGCTGCCACAGCGGTGGCGATGCCACCAAGTGTAGAAGAGCCCGGGCAGAAAGGCCGATGCTGAGTCGCCGGGTCCTTCTGAAACAAGCAAGGGAAGGGAGCCATCGCAGCACCCCCTTCCACCTGCTGGAGTGATGCGCCCTGTGCAACGGCACAGGTCGCACACCCCTAAGGCCGGCCCTGAGTATACCATACACTCCTATTATACTTACTGTAAATCATTAAATGTAAGTACTCAAAATCAAATATTTAGGACACTCTTGATTTCAAGCAACCACATAGACTGTACTCGTAATACACACGAACTTACAGATTGATCATGTAAAATTAATTATATGTATATGTCCGTTGGCCGTCTCTATGGCCGTTAATGACGGATCTGTGAAACACAGACCGCACACGGACGGCTTCCATGTTCAGTCCGTTGTTTCACGGACCAAATTAATGAAAAGGCTGAGACTGTTCCGTCAAAAAAAGACAGGAGTAGAACCGGTCCTATTTTTGACGGAACGGCCACACGGTTCCGTTAAAACAATGTACGTGTGCATGGTACCATTGAAGTGAATGTGTCAGGGTGCTAACCGTTAAAAAAATGGATAGCACCCTGACGAAAATAACTGAAGTGGGCATGAGGCCTTATGAAAGCTTTGAATAGTCTTCTCTAAGTCTAGCAATAAAGTATAGCAATTGAAAACAATATTTTCCCATAAAGAGCGAAGAATTATGCCAATAAACTTTTCAATACGTTGTATGGAGCCTTACCATTTAATATTTAAAGGTGCTGTCTGGGTCCTGAAAAAAGGTTCTGCTCCTGTACAATAGTGGCATTGTTTATGAGGAAAAAAAACATGTTTTTTTTTTTCAAATTCTGTAAAAACCCTTTTTTCCTTCTGCAAAAACTGCTACAGACGTTTTTTTGCACAGTGGTTTGACAAAAACTTGTCAAAACACTCGTCGAGGCGTTTTTTTCCCGTTTCTGACTGATTGAAATGGGGTTTTGGAGGCGGAAATCGTCCCAAGATAGGTCATGTCGCTTCTTTTTACCGCGACGTGGTTATTCCACTCGCGGTAAAAAAAACTCATCCGCCTCCCATTTAAATCAATGGGAAGCATTTTCGGTCGGTTTTTGATGAGTTTTGCGGAGCGGTTTCCGCGCCAAAAAACTCGGCAAAAAAACTCTGTGTGAACAGGGCCTAAAAAAGATTGTGAGGGAAAAAAAATGTGTTATTTTTAGAATGTTATGGCAGTATATTTTTTTTTATCCAACAGTGCTCTGTTTCTTTTCTGTGAAGCTCCAATATTCTATTTCTTCAACACTGCCATTTGTCAAAGTCCCACTACTACAGGGTTTGTATGCAGTTTTATATGGTTTCTATTCAGGTCAAAGGAACCAGTATACAACAGCATGCAAATTGAACCATATAGTACCATAGAGTGCGATAGTTTGCGCATACAGTGCCATGCTGCATTATCATACTGTGCCATACATATAACCATATGGTGTTAATACTTAACCAAACAGTGCCCTGAGTGCCATACTTTACCCACAATCATACAGTAAGTGTCCACATGGTGCCTTGCCAGTGTCCAGAGAGTGCCATATTTTGCCAAGATAAATAGTGTCTACAATCCCCAGCAGCACAGACCCCCTACCGCAGAGCGGCCACCACTGTGCGGTGCAATGCTGCCCTCTGCTGGTAATTGACATTAAAGTGAGTAATGTTTAATTGATAACTAGCTTCAGTGCAAATTAGGTTTTCTAGTACTAAAGCCAATTGGTAAAAAAAATAAAGATTAAGCACGTCTGTTCCCCCTCCGAAAAAAACCTAATGCAAAAGAAAATCCAACAGAAACTGTTAAACCGATATACATGATATATGGGGTAAAAGATAGCCAGACGGTGCTCTGTGTGTAGTGGGATGAATTAGCAGGAATTCTGGACTAATGGATAGTGAATTCATAATTTTAGACTGTTAACCAAACAAATAATTGCTAACTTCAACAAATAAATCGCACAACAGGGCCCGATGAACGCAACTCGATTTAATGTTTTACCCCATGGCAAAACATTTATTTGGGGACACTCTCCCCACAATAATTTTTTGAAGAGAGGAAACAGTATACATTTATTACAATAAGGCCTGATTTACACGAGCATGTGCGTTTTGCGTTTGCAAAATGCACTTAACAGCTGCGTGTGTCATCCGTGTATGATGCGCGGCTGTGTGATTTTCACGCAGCCGCCATCATAATGACACTCCGTTTGGATGTTTGTAAACAGAAAAAGCACGTGGTGCTATTCTGCTTACATTCAGAGTTTGACAGCTGTTGCGTGAATCACGCAGTTCGCACGGAAGTGCTTCCGTGCGACCTGCGTGGTTTTCACGCACCCATTGACTTCAATAGGTGCGTGATGCACGAAAAACGCTCAAATATAGAACATGTCGTGAGTTTTACACAGCGCACTCACTCTGCGCAAAACCCACGGACTGTCTGCACTGCCCCATAGAGTAATATAGGTGCGTACGACACGCGTGAAAAAAACGCACGTCGCACGCGCGTATATTACGCTCGTGTAAATGATGCCTAACTCCTGTTTGTTTAGTGACAGCACTGGTGTATTTTTACATAGTATTTCTCATGCCATACAAATTGGTATATGATATCACTAACCTGTTGTCACACAGTACAGATCTAATGGGGCCAATGCTGGCTTGTTGTGGGTAGGACCATGTACATAAAAAATAGAGAGAAGCCAAACCAAGGACACTTGGTACCCTAACTACTGATACGTTGCGGTCCATTTGTCTTCAAAAAACCTTCCGTAGTGGATCCGTGTGTCCTCAATATTAATGGATTCACAAATTGCAGGGTTCGGTCATAATGGGCGGCAAATGCGGTCAGTAAAATTATATGTCCTGAATTTTTGCGGCCCGGATTCGAGGTCACCACACAGATACATGAGCATTGTGAATGGCACACAAACTAAAAACCACGGTCGTGTGCATGAGGCCTAGGAGAGTTTATTAGACGGTTAGATGTCTAGGCATGTCTAGACCTCTGTTAGTACAGTCCAGTTTAAGTTTTCTCAGAGAACCTTTGTACAATGGACCTGGTGGGAAAATAGAAGAAACTACAGTAAATATGATGAATTAGGTTCTTAGGGGGGAGTTCACACTGAGTTTTTTGATGCGGAAACCGATTTGATTTCAATGGGCGGCTCGCGGGAAAAAGAAGGGATATGCCCTGTCTTCGGGAATTTACGCCTCTGACCTCCCATTGACATCAATGGGAGGCAGAGAAAGCGTATTTAGAGGCGTTTTTTGCCCGCGGCGCTCAATGGCCGCAGGTGAGAAACGCCGCGAAAATCAGCGTGCAGGCAGAGCAAAATCTGCCTCAAAATTCCAAATGGAATTTTGGGGCAGATTTTCCTCCTGCAAAAAAACTCTGTGTGAACCCAGCCTTACTTTGGTAATTGATTAATTAAATGTATGTCTCTTTCCACATATAATAGGAGCACAATATCTAAAATTATCCTGCAGCATAACAGAATAAAGAGTCTATATATGGCAACTTTGTAGGTCCACATCCACTATTGAAGGTGCTTGACAGCAGAAACATAGTGTGAACTATTAAGCCTTATTCACACAAGCATATTTCACGTCCGTGTTACGCGCGTTAAAACAACGGACGTCACACGGACCTATGCAATTCAATGGGGCCATTCAGACATTGTGTTTTTCCCTAAGCGTGTGTCTGCTGTGTGAAACTCACTACATGTCCTATAGTTGTGCGTTTTTTGCGGAATTACGCACCCATTGAAGTCAATGGGTGCGTGAAAATCAGACAGCACACGGACGTCATCCGTGTGCTGTCCGTGTGCTGTCCGTGATTCACGCAACAGTTGCTACAGAAATTATGAGAAAAATAAAACCACCTCCTTCAGTTTATTTTGCTGATTTAAAAACACGTGAAATACGGATGACATACGCGCGTAAAAAACACAGACACGCACCGTTTACGGAAGTCACACTGAACTGCAACGCAGGAAAAACACTGCATTTTTTACACGTGCAAAACTGACCCGTTCGTCTGAATAAGGCCTTAGGCTGGGTTCACATTGAGTTTTTTGCGGGCAGAATTTTGAGGCAGATTTTGCTTTGCCTGCACGCCGATTTTCGTGGCGTTTTTCACCCCTGGCCATTGAGCGCCGCGGGCAAAAAACGCAGCGAAATACGCTTTCTCTGCCTCCCATTAATGTCAATGGGAGGTCAGAGACATAAACGCCCGAAGATAGGGCATGTTTAATTTTTTTCCCCCGCGAGCCGTTTTTTCTGCTTCTGGGAAAAAACGCCACCACCTCCCATTGAAATCAATAGGAGGCATTTTTTGGCGCGTTTTCCGACACGGTTTCCGTGTCAAAAAACGTGTCAATAAAACTCCGTGTGAACTGACCCTTACAATGCTTGGGGGTTGTCCGGTGTTATTTTTTGTATAATTAAAATTTATACTATTTTCCAATATTCTTTCTGTAATAATTCCACACGGTTTTCAAGATCTCTGCTTGTTATTTAGTAGAAACATTCATTGTTTACTTCTAATGAATACAATTCTGTCCATGGTCATGTGATGGACACAGGTGCACGGTTCGTTACAGTTACTGTATATGAGAGCGGTGTCTCCTAATGAGCCGTGCACCTCTGTGTCCATCACATGACCATAAACAGAATTTTATCCATTGGAATTAAAGAATGAATGTTCCTACTGAATAACAACAAGCAGCGATCTTAAAAACAGTGAGGAATTAATACAGAAATTATATTAGAAAATTGTAATTATACAAAAAATAACATTCATTTGCTGAAACCGGACAACCCCTTTAAGGCCCCTTTATGTAATGGGCGGAACTTATTTCGGCCGGAAGTCCCGGACCGAACACACTGCAGGGAGCCGGGCTCCTAGCATCATAGTTATGTACGACGCTAGGAGTCCCTGCCTCGCTGCGGGACAACTGTCCCGTACTGTAATCATGTTTTCAGTATGGGACAGTAGTTCCACGGAGAGGCAGGGACTCCTAGCGTCTTACATAACTATGATGCTAGGAGCCCGGCTCCCTGCAGTGTGTTCGGTCCGGGTCTTCCGGCCGAAATACGTTCCGTCCATTACGGACGTAACATGGTCGTGTGAACCCAGCCTAAGGCCGATTGTACTTCATATTCGCGTGCGGCAAAACCGCAGCGTAATACAGCACCAGCAAATTCTATGAGATCCAGGTAATCTCATGTCCACGCTGCGGGTTTTTTCGGGATGTGAATTGACCCGCGGTGCGTAGTTTCGATCCGCAGCATGTAAATTTATCTCACAATTCAGTTTGCGAATTCTATCCCTGTAGTTCTAAAGAAATAGCCAGCAAAACCTGCAGCATGAAAACGTAAAAACCGCACCTTTAGGCTTTATTCAGACGAACGGGAAAAATGTCCGTGCAACGCGCGTGATTTGCACGTATGTGTCTATGGGGCCGTGCAGACATGTCCGTGATTTTTCATCAGCGTGAGTCCGCTGAAAAATAGTCACGACATGTCCGTTCTTTCGGCGTTTTGCACGCATCACGCACCCATTGAAGTCAATGGGTGCGTGAAAACCATGCATGCCGCACTTCCGTGCGAACTGCGTGATTCGCGCAAGAGCTGTCAAAAGGATGAATGTAAACAGAAAAGCACCCTGGACAGTGACTTCCGATCCCAATATACATGACCGTGTAAAAAAAAAAAGAAGTTCTGACTTACCGATAACTCCCGGCTTCTTCCTCCAGTCTGACCTCCCGGGATGACAATTCAGTCCAAGTGACAGCTCCAGCCAATCACAGGCCAAACACAGGCTGCAGCGGTCACATGGACTGCGGCGTCATCCAGGGAGGTGGGGCCAGATGTCAAGAGAGGCGCGTCACCAAGGACGCGTCACCAAGGCAACGGCCGGGAGGGAAATTCTCGGTAAGTACAAACTTTTTTTCTTTTCTTTTTAACAGGTTGCTCGATATTGTGATCGGCATTCACTGTCGAGGGAACTGAAAGAGTTAATTGCCGATCAGTTAACTCTTTCAGCACCCTGGAAAGTGACTGACGTCGACTAGCCTCATCTCTATGATGGCGGCTGCGCGAAAGTCACGCAGCCGCGCATCATACACGGATGACACACGGAGCTGTCAAGTGGTTTTTGCGCGTGTCGCTTCTTTTTCCTGCGAGGCAGTTTTACTGCTCGCGGGAAAAAGATGCCGACGCCTCCCATTGAAATCAATGGAATGGCATTTTCGGGCCGTTTTTGCCAAGTTTTGCGACGCGGTTTCCGCGTCAAAAAACTCGGCAAAATACCCCGTGTGAACATAGCCTTAGTTGCATTCTTTTTCCAGCTAATTTCTTGCGGTTTTGCTGGTGTGGTGTTGCGTGGTGCTGGCAATGATGTAACAGTGTATGGGGGCAGTCTCCCGACTGCTGGACAAACATGATCAGCTGGGTTGGAGTTCTACATACCTAATCCCTTGTTCTTCTCTCTCCACATGTTTATGAGGGGTATATGTGATTGTTCAGCTGATCGCTATCTAATGTGTATGGCGGCTTTAGTCACTTATTGTTATATACTTTACCAAATATGCATAATAAATGAATGGCTGCCATCCATATATGAAAGTGAACATCTTCACCATACAACCTCAATCTGGTAGATTGTGAGGAGCAAACCTGTTTGTTGCATGCCATTTTCCCTAGGACTGCTGTTTTCCGTGTCCAAGTGAAGCTTTTTTTCCTTGCCTTAGCTTTGGAGGTTTTAAGAATGATGAATCACTCTGCATGAGACTGACAGCTGGGCTGCGTACATCAAAATCTGTGATACCAAATGCTCTTTATACAATGTGGGAGTCTATTGCACAGGCTTCTGAAAGCCTTTCTGAAATAATGCTAACGTGTAGAAAAGCATCACACTGTCAAATATGCTTCTATTTCATCCCTCCGGCAGGGATGCAGCTCCAGCTTCTCACATACAACTTCATTAAAGGGTTATATGAGACCAAATGGGTGGGGATATTGTTACTGGAAACATGCCGGCTTCTCTCAGTTTCTCTAAAAATAAAATACATCAATTATTAATTTTCTCTCTTCCCCCCCCCCCCCCCATCTGCTTATGAACCTCAAGATGGCACATGTGATGTGCCTGTTTTTTTCCTGATAAAACAAGCACAAACGCATAAATATACCCTAAAATTTTTAGTTATTACAAAAGCTGTTAAAGTAAGGATATGTTCACACGGCTTATTTACGGACGTAATTCGGGCGTTTTACTCGTGGAATTACGCCCGAAAATACGGCTTGAAAGCGTTGACAAACATCTGCCCATTGAAAGCAATGGGTTTTACGTTGGTCTGTTCCCACGAGGAGTATATTTACGCGTCGCTGTCAAAAGACGGCGCGTAAATAGACGCCCGCATCAAAGAAGTGCCTTGTCACTTCTTCAGACGTAAATGGAGCCGTTTTCCATTGACTCCATAGAAAAACAGCTCCATTTACGTCCGTAATGGACGCAGCTAAATAGCGCCTCAACATGCCATGACGGCTGAAATTACGGAGCTGTTTTCTCCTAAAAACAGCCTCGTAATTTCAGCCGTTACGGACGCTGCCGTGTGAACATACCCATAGATGTTTAAACCAGAAGCAATATAATGAGAGATAATCAGTTACTTAACACATATGGTTAAAAAAAACAAAGTATTGCAGTCCATAATAGACTTGCATATTGGACTTCTTTTTGAAAAGGGGAATGGGAAATAGGGAGGGGAGAGGAGTTGGAGACAAAAAAGAGACAGGCACTCATCTAAGGTAACATTGTACGGTTGATTCGTATGTTTAAGAGAAAGTTGTGTGAACAGAATGTATTATTGCAATCACCTTCTGCGGTTGTGCAAGATGGTCGGCACACCTCAATATTGTAGCATGGGGACGCAATAGACTCTGCGAAAATACAGTCTGCAGGAATCCGGTGTGGACACCGGTAGCTGATATGGCACCAGGTAATCCAGTGAAAAATGATATCAACTGGATTTCGGAAAGGGATCACTCCTTCAAGGGGCGCTCCTGTACTGTTAGTGGTTGCCTCAGTGGCTCGTGGCAAGAGGGTAACGCCACAATATTTTAGGTAAAACTTAATTTATTTCTTTAAAATAGATTAAACGTGTATAAAACACCATGATGTGTTTTACAGGTAAATTGTATAAATCAGGTGTGATAAAAATATTTCTGTTACGCAAACCATTTTTTGTTGAGTCAGAGCCAAGTGACCACAGATAAAATGCCCCTGCCCTCCACCTAGGGCTGAAAGTGGGACCAAGGAAAGCAGCACATGTGGCGCCAGCCTCAGAAGCCCCTCCTGCTCCAGCCAAAGATGCCCCATTACAGACTGCTACAGCCACTTTTACTATGGAATGATTGTTTGCGCCATGGTGGTTTGAGTACCTTAGAAATGGACGGGACGGGACGTCAACACATGGAGTTTACACAAAATGGTTGGCACGATATAAAGCATCCGGTGAACAACAGTTGTGGATAAAAATGGCTTGTTAGTGTGACAGGTTAGAGAAGAATAGTCAGACAGGTTCTAGCTGACAGGAAGGTGACAGCAATTCAAATATATATATATATATATATATATATATATATATATATATATATATGCAGAAGAGAATCTCTAAATAACAGCATGTTCCAATATTGTCAGCTAAGAACAGGAAACTAAGGCTGGTGATTGTAATAACTCTGGGGGTCTGGAGGGACTTCATAGTAATATACAATACAGGTACTTGTGGTCTAGAGTTGAGAAGCTTTTAATGGTAATATATCTGGTGTTCAAGAGTAGTAAAATGATTATAAAAATAACACAATACCTAATTACCACTTGGCTTAGAGAATCAGAATACTCAATAGCATCATTATGTGGTATTGTATGCTAGAATCGAAATAAACTATTGTGAATGAAACCTCATGCAGACAAGAAAAAAAAATACTCTCTTCCACCAAATCTCGACCTCAGAAAGATGAACACTTGATTTTGAGGTAAGCTTTCAATTGTTGATGGTTTATTGGTTATTGCTATCTGCATCCATATGACTGTATTACAAATCTTTTACAGGCTTGTTAACCACTGTCTCCTATACATTGTGCATATGCTTCATTTATCAATCTCCCCTTACAGCAACTTGGCAGCATATACATACTTTCCGTCGGAACGGGACCCTGACTGACACAAACGGAAACCAAAAGTTTCCGTTTCCATCATCATTGATTTCAATGGTGACGGATCAGGTGCCAATGGTTTCCGTTTGTCTAAGTTGTGCAAGGGTTCCGAGTGCCTGGTCTCTTATTGCAGACAGACAGAGCAGTGGTGAAGGACTCCTGCTGCAGCCAGTTGCCTTAGGGTATGTTCACACGGCCAAATTACGGACGTAATTCGGGTGTTTTACGCCTGGAATTACGTCCGAAATTACGGCTTGAATGCGTTGACAAACATCTGCCCATTGAAAGCAATGGGCTGACGTTTGTCTGCAAAGAAGTGTCCTGTCACTTCTTGGGACGTAATTGCAGCCTTTATTCATTGACTCCAATGAAAAGCAGCGCCAATTACGTCCGTAATGGATGCGGCGTTCAAGCGCCTGCACATGCCGTTACGGCTGAAATGACGGGGCTGTTTTCTCCTGGAAACAGCGCCGTAATTTCGGCCGTAACGGACGTGCACGTGTGAACATACCCTAACAGGCAAAGACAGGTCTGATTTGAGGTTTGTAAAATTAGGAGGGGTATGTACTTCACATCCCCAATGAGGCCGTGGATTGATTTCAGCAGTCACACAGATGTGCAGAACATCATCGCTGCAGAAAAATAAACAAAAACTGGCGGGGACCACTGGAATATGAGTATTTTTGATTTTTTCATTTTATAACATTTCCTGCAGTCAGTTTATCTTTGATTAAACTCTCGGGCAACCCCTTCGATCTCATGGGACACATTTTCAGCATTTTCAGGCTAGGGGAGGCTGACTGTAGTGTTCCTAAGTGGCATTACAAATAGGATGGCCAGAAAAATGTCTGCCAGAGAATGCCTCCCTAACATTTCCATTTCTTTAAACATTTTTAGGTGATTAATGTTGCGGCTGCATTCACGGACCACCACCTTCTCTCACCTCCCGGGGGCCGCTACCGCACACCTCTGTCTTCTTGCCGGCGTCTCCCTCCACGGAAACGCTAGCACACGCGGCCATACTTCTCGCACTCGTCCCCGGCCTTAAAGGGCCAGCGCGCGCACATGCAAAAAGTTCCCTAGCCAATCTCCAGACCATCCTAGACTATAAAAAGGTCTCTGCCCTTCCACTCCTTGCCTGAGCGTTGTTGTAGTCTTCCCATGTTCGTTAAGCAAATGGTCCCTTAGTTGTATCCTGTGTCCAGTAACCGTGTTTGTTCTTGAGCTGAAGTCTAGTGCTGGTGTCGCGGGAGTTCTGCCACGTCCAGTGTCATCTGCCACGTCCTGTGTCATCTGACACATTTTGTGTCATCTGCCACGTCCGGTGTTATCTGCCACGCCAAGCAACAGCTGCCACGACAAGCATCATCAGTGCCACGAATCATCTGTGCCAAGGCATCTGCTACATCTCATGTCTGTCTGGACTTTTATACGGGTACTCTTGTGCTTAGACGTTCCATTGTCTGTTGTTTGGTCAAATGCCACTCTGCTTTGGTGGAGCGGCCTAGTGGGTCCACATACCCCGGAATCGTGACACTTACCAACATCACTCATATTTATAATGGATCATCTATAAATAAACATTAGAATAATGTAAACCTGGTTATTTTTTATGTGCAGTATTAAATTAAATTGCTCATCCTTACTTCTAAATAACAGGATACAACACATTGGTTAAAGAGTATGGTAAGCTGTCTGTCAAAGACATTGCAACTGTTTCAAAGCTACTGAAATAAAAGATCTTCTTTAGGCTGGTCCTAAACCAAAAGTAACAAACTCACTAAAAAAGGAGAAATGATCCAGCGCTGTGTCGGGATAAAAAGGATACGTGGATCCCACTTTTATTGATAATAGAAGATATAAAAATATAGAAAGAGACTTCATTTCTTGCCATGATTAAGAGCACGGTCGGTGCTTGAAACGCGTAGGCTCGGGCACACGCCCGCACCATCAACCATCCTGGGACTGCGTCTCTTTCTATATTTTTATATCTTCTATTATCAATAAAAGTGGGATCCACGTATCTTTTTTTATCCCGACACAGCGCTGGATCATTTCTCCTTTTTTCTTGCAATTTCCACCGTGGGCCGTCGCGGAGATCCGTGCGAGGTGTCAGGCTGGGACGCAGGAATTGGTGAGCTGGAGGTTTCTCCCCATTTTTTCTAACAAACTCACTAAGTAAGCTGCATGTAAAGTTCAAAGTAATGTCGAATATTTTCATGACATTGTGGGACACATTAAAAAAGTGTATTTTCTACAATGGTATTCTTGGGTGGCAATATCTACAGTGGGGGGTGTATTCCGGGGCTCCCAAGCCCCAGCAGACATGAGAGTGCAGCGCTGCTCACACTGAAGCAGCACTGCCCTCATTAAACCCGTTCCAGGCTGTCAACGTTTATACATGTGCTAACTACACGGGGCATCGGCAGTTAGAACGTATATAGCTGTATGGCAGTCGTGAAGGGGTTAAAGTACCATATAATGTACTGGGAAACTGAAAAAAAAAATTCTGAGCATGCTGAAATTGCGATTCCTACATTGTTTTTTTGTTTTCGTTTTTGCGACTTTCACCGTACGGTAAAAACGACAATTTACCCTTATTCTGTATCTCAATACGATTATGTTGATACCAAATTTATATAGGTTCTTTCATATTTTACTACTTTTACAAAGAAAAAACTTTGTTAAAAAAAAATTTTTGTTTCATCCCATTCTGAGAGCCATAACTTTTTTAATTTTTGTCAATTGAGCGGTGTGAGGGCTCTTTTTTTTTGCAGGATGAGCTGTAGTTTCTAGTGGTCCAATTTTTTTATCACTTTTTATTACATTTTTTTTCAAGCCAAGGTGACAAAAAAACGGCAATTTTGGCATTTTCAATGTTTTGTTTTTTACGGCATTCACCGTGCGAGTTAAATAATGGTATATTGTAATAGTTCAAACTTTTACGGACTCAGCGATACCAATTTTGTTTATGTTTTTAATCTTACATGACTAGAGGAAAAAAATGGGAAAATTGGTGGTTCATTTTTTTTTTCACTACTTATAACTTAATGAAAATTTATTTTTTACACATTGTTATTAGCCTTCCTAGGGGACTTGAACCAGCGATTGTTAGATATACTTCAATACTAATGTATTGCAGTATATTGTCAATTTTACAGGCTTCTGTTAAGCCGCGCCAATGAGCTGTTGGAGGGGGCCACACCCCTCTTTTCAATGCCTCAGATGCTGCGATCGCGATTGACAGCAGCATTTGAGGGGTTAATCGGCCAGGAACAGCACGATCGCTGTTCCTGGCCGTTAGTCCAGGGTGTCAGCTGTAAAACACAGCTAGTCAGTTCACAAGTTGCGTAAATACTGACGTTTTTCCGCAATGGAATTCATTGTGGAAAATCCGAAGAAATTACAGTAGAAGCAATGTGGATGAGATAAAACAAATCTCATCCAGACGCTGCGTAAATACTGAGTGGAAAAAAAAACGCTCAGAAATTGACCTGCGGTGCAGAATTTTATTCAGCAGCATGTCTATTGTATTTGCGTAAATGCTGCTTATTTGTTGAATTCAATGGGGAGGTAAATCCCGCAACAAATAGCAGTTGTTGCGTTTTTTGCATCAGGTTCGCAGTAATTCCGCTGCAAAAAAACGCAACTCAGGAAAGAAAGACAAAAAAAATCATATTTACGCAGAAGTCTGTGTTCCTCCCTCCACTGGGTCTCCTGGGATGACGTTTCATTCCATGTGACCGTCACTGCAGCCGATCACAGGCTGCAGCAGTCTCCTGGGATGAAACTTCAGACCGGCTAAGTGCTGCAGTTTTCCGTAGCGGACATTCTGGGCAAAAAACTGCACCACAGTTTGGTGCGTTTTTTTGCCTGGAATTTCCTGTGGCGTAAAGGGCGGATATGCTGTGTGATTTTTACGCAGCGTATCTGCCCCGTGTGACCTCGGGGGAGCCTAAGAAACACAATATACTGAAATAAATTAGTATTGCAGTCTATATTGCAAGTGATCCAACGATCACTGGTTCAAGTCCCCTACGGGGGCTAATAAAAAAGGAAAAAACAATGAAATAAAGGTTTTTTTAATGTTTCAAAAAAAAAAAAACATTAAGGGTATGTTCACACGCAGTGAGCAAAAACAGGCGAAAACAGCTCCTGATTTTCAGACTTTTTTTAACAACTCGCGTTTTTTACGGCCGTTTTTGGAGCTGTTTTTCAATAGAGTCAATGAAAAACGCACCCAAAAATGTCCCAAGAAGTGTCCTGCACTTCTTTTGACGAGCCGTCATTTTACACGCCGTATTTTGACAGCAACGCGTAAAATAAAGGCTCGTGGGAACAGAACATCGTAATTCCCATTGAAAGCAATGGGCAGATGTTTGTAGGCGTATTAGGGGCGTTTTTTCAGGCGTAATTCGAGGCGTAAAAAGCCAGAATTACATCTGAAACCACTGCGTGTGAACATACCCTAAAAGTTAAAAAAAACAACTTTTCCCATCTTTGCCCTAATGTTAAAAAAATAAAAGTTAACTCGCCGCGCCCATGAAAGCTTGAACTACTACTTTATAACTTTATTTAAAAAAAGTAAAACACCTAAATCAACGGAATTTTTTTTTTATGGCTCTCAGAATATGGCGACACAAGACAATTTTTTTTTATTCGCGTGGCAAAACATAATAAACCATAAATTTGGTAACGCCGTAATCTTATGAACCAGAAGAATAAAGTGAACATGTCGTTTTTACCACCTGATGGATGCTGTGAAAACAAAAAACCCCCAAAACTGGTGTAATATGCCTATTTCACCCCGCAAATATATATTTTTTGGTTTCCCAGTAAATTATGTGGTACATTAAATGGTGTCATGAAAAACTACAACTTGTCCCGCAAAAAACAAGCCCTAATACGACTATGTCGACGACAAAAGTTATGACTTTTGGAAGGCGGGGAGAAAAAAAACTAAAATTAGAAAATGAAAATTGGCTGTGTCATTAACCCCTTAAGGACGCAGCCACTTTTGGACCAAATGACAGCCTCATTTTTTTAATCTGACGTGTCACTTTATGTGGTAATAACTCTGGAATGCTTTTACCTATCCAAGCGATTCTGAGATTGTTTTCTCGTGACATATTGTACTTTATGTTAGTGAAAAACTTTGGTCGATAAATTCAATATTTTTTGTGAAAATGTGCAAAAATTAGCATTTTTCGAAATTCAAATGTATCTGCTTGTAATATAGATAGTAATACCACACAAAATAGTGACTAGTTAACATTTCCCCTATGTCTACTTTATGTTTGCATTATTTTTTGAACATCATTTTATTTTTCTAGGACGTTACAAGGCTTATAAGTTTAGCAGCAATTTCTCACATTTTCAAGAAAATTTCAAAAGGCTATTTTTTTAGGGAACAGTTCAGATCTGAAGTAGCTTTGAGGGCCTTATATATTAGCAACCCCCACAAATCACCCCATTTTAAAAACTGCACCCCTTCAAGTATTCAAAACAGCATTTAGAAAGTTTCTTAACCCTTTATGCGTTTCACAGGAATTAAAGCAAAGTGGAAGGGAAATTTGCAAATTTCATTTTTTTTGCAGAAATTCCATTTTAATCCATTTTTCCTGTAATACTGAAGGTTTTTACCAGAGAAACAAAGCTGAATATTTATTGCCCAGATTCTGCAGTTTTTAGAAATATCCCACATGTGGCCCTAGTGTGCTACTGGACTGAAACAAAGGCCCCAGATGCAAAAGGAGCACCTAGTGGATTTTTCGGCCTTCCTTTTCTTAAATTATATTTCAGGCACCATGTCAGGTTAGAAGAGGTCTTGTGGTGCAAAAAAAAAGGAAACCCCCCAAAAGTGACTCCATTTGGGAAACTACACCCCTAGAGGAATTCATCTAGGGGTGTAGTGATCATTTTGACCACACAGGTATTTCATAGATTTCATTAGAATTGGGCAGTGAAAATGAAATTACATTATTTTCCAATAAGATGTAGCTTTACCTCAGAATTTTTTCAACAAATAAATGAGGAAAAGCACCCCAACATTTGTAAAGCAACTTCTCCACAGTACGGAAATACCTCAAATGTGGTAATAAACCGCTGTATGAATACACATCAGGGCTCAGAAGGGAAGGCACGCCATTTAGCTTTTAGAGTACAGATTTTGCTGGATTGATTTCTCTGCACCATGTCGCATTTGTAAAGGTACCAGTACAGCGGAAGCCCCCAAAAGTGACTCCATTTGGGAAACTACACCCCAGGTGACTGGACTGGTCCACTCCCGGGCTGGCATCGACAACAGTGAGAACGCCGCTGCAAGACTCCTGCCTTCTTCTGACCGTGAGTGAATGCAGAGCGGAGAGTGGCAGCAGTAGTACCTCTACCGCACTCCGCACAAAGTATAAGGGGCTGTGTGTTGCGCTACCTACAGGGGGGCTGTGTCTGGAGCTATCTACAGGGGGGCTGTATCTGGTGCTATGTACAGGGGGGGCTGTGTCTGGAGCTATCTACAGGGGGGCTGTGTGTGGATCTATCTACGGGGGGCTGTATCTGGCGCTATGTACAGGGGGCTGTATCTGGAGCTATCTACAGGGGGCTGTATCTGGATCTATCTACAGGGGGGCTGTATCTGGAGGTATCTACAGGGGGGCTGTATCTGGCGCTATGTACAGGGGGGGCTGTGTCTGGAGCTATCTACAGGGGGGCTGTGTGTGGATCTATCTACGGGGGGCTGTATCTGGCGCTATGTACAGGGGGCTGTATCTGGAGCTATCTACAGGGGGCTGTATCTGGATCTATCTACAGGGGGGCTGTATCTGGAGGTATCTACAGGGGGGCTGTATCTGGAGGTATCTACAGGGGGGCTGTATCTGGAGCTATCTACAGGGGGGCTGTATCTGGAGCTATCTACAGGGGGGCTGTGTGAGGGGCTATCTACAGAGGGGCTGTGTGTGGCAGTATGTACAGGGGGGCTGTGTGTGGCACTATATACAGGGGGGCTGTGTGTGGAGCTATCTACAGGGGGCTGTGTGTGGAGCTATCTACAGGGGGGCTGTGTGTGGAGCTATCTACAGGGGGCTGTGTGTGGGGCTATCTACAGAGGGGCTGTGTGTGGCAGTATGTGCAGGGGGGCTGTATCTGGAGCTATCTACAGGGGGGCTGTATCTGGAGCTATCTACAGGGGGGCTGTGTGTGGAGCTATCTACAGGAGGGCTGTGTGTGGAGCAATCTACAGGAGGGCTGTGTGTGGAGCTATCTACAGGGGGGCTGTGTGTGGGGCTATTTACAGAGGGGCTGTGTGTGGCAGTATGTACAGGGGGGCTGTGTGTGGCACTATGTACAGGGGGGGCTGTATCTGGAGCTATTTACAGGGGGGCTGTATCTGGAGCTATTTACAAGGGGGCTGTATCTGGAGCTATTTACAGGGGGGCTGTGTCGTGGAAATCCATCGCTCAAAATATATTAGACTGAAATTTATACGAGTCCAAACAGACTATCAAGGCCAGACCCCATTAGTCAGTATCCTAATTAGGATATTTCACCGATATATATCGAGAGAGGAGAAGAAAACACAGACATGCTGATATGTTCAAAAATACTCCTCTGAAGGATTTATTACCAAACTCAAACTGTTAAACTGAAATTCAGAAGGGGTGTAGGCTTGAGGTAAACCAATCAGAGACAATGTAACAATATTTGTTATTCAGTAAAAAGCATACAATAAAATACATCCCAGATACATCATTATAATTCTTCACACATTAGGTTTTACAGGCCTTATCTCTTTTGGACACAATGTTCTCGTGGAGATGGGGGAGACCTTCCTTCACGCATACTTGCCACCCTCCCATCTCCCCCCCTGTCCATTCTCTACCAACTTCGCATGGGAACCAAGGTCAAAGATAAAACATACAAAATCAACATTACTTGTATTAAAGGAACAATGACTTTTCTATTCACTACAATAAAACCAAGATGGGAACTCCAGACAAGATGGCTGCTGCACAAAACTAAATCATTTAAACATTATCATCACTTTCACATAATACATATCTTAGTAATTCGGCATCCTGCTTGATAATTCACAATGTAATTTCATACAGAGAATATAAGCAAATAAATCATCCTTCACAGCTGTGTGTGGCGCTATCTACAGGGGGCTCTGTGTGGCGCTATCTACACGGGGCTGTGTGTGGAGCTATCTACAGGGGGGCTGTGTGTGGAGCTATCTACAGGGGGGCTATGTGTGGAGCTATCTACAGGGGGGGGGCTGTGTGTGGGGCTATCTACAGGGGGGCTGTGTGTGGAGCTATCTACAGGGGGGCTGTGTGTGGCGCTATCTACAGGGGGGCTGTGTGTGGGGCTATCTACAGGGGGGCTGTGTGTGGGGCTATCTACAGGGGGGCTGTGTGTGGAGCTATCTACAGGGGGGCTATGTGTGGAGCTATCTACAGGGGGGGGGCTGTGTGTGGGGCTATCTACAGGGGGGCTGTGTGTGGAGCTATCTACAGGGGGGCTGTGTGTGGCGCTATCTACAGGGGGGCTGTGTGTGGAGCTATCTACAGGGGGGCTGTGTGTGGGGCTATCTACAGGGGAGCTGTGTGTGGAGCTATCTACAGGGGGGCTCTGTGTGGAGCTATCTACAGGGGGGCTCTGTGTGGAGCTATCTACAGGGGAGCTGTGTGTGGAGCTATCTACAGGGGGGCTCTGTGTGGAGCTATCTACAGGGGGGCTATGTGTGGAGCTATCTACAGGGGGGCTGTGTGTGGAGCTATCTACAGGGGGGCAGTGTGTGTGTGTGTGGCGCTATCTACAGGGTGGCTGTGTGTGGAGCTATCTACAGGGGGGCTGTGTGTGGGGCTATCTACAGGGGAGCTGTGTGTGGCGATATCTACAGGGGGGCTGTTTGTGGCACTATCTACAGGGGGGCCGTTTTTCACGTCCGAGGTGCATCTGTGCTCAGCGCTGCGGGACATGATGTCACGCATCCCCCTTAGTTGAGAGTCTATGGAGGGATACGTGAAGTGTGAAAAGATAGGACATGTCCTATTTTCCCACGGACCCTTGAAACAACGGCTGTGTGAACGGCCACATTGAATTACATAGGTCCATGGGACGGCGGCTGTTTCAACGGCCGCCTCACGGACGATTAACACGCTCGTGTAAATAAGGCCTAACTTTGTGTGAACAGTTTTGGGAAGGTCCTTTTCTGTTCCAGCATGACTGCGCCCCAATGCACAAAGCAAGGTCCATAAAGACAGTGCTTTCAATACTTCATTGTTAGGGTATGTTCACACGAGGTCATTACGTCCGTAATTGACGGACGTATTTCGGCTGCAAGTACCGGACCGAACACAGTGCAGGGAGCCGGGCTCTTAGCATCATAGTTATGTACGACGCTAGGAGTCCCTGCCTCGCTGCAGGACAACTGTCTCGTACTGAAACCTACATTGGTTACTTTTAAACCTATATGTTGTATGTCCCAACTGAAATCCTTTTAGCTGGACTAATTAAAAGTTATATCTTAGTTTATTTTGATAAATTTATTTGATAGCTGGGAAAGCTGGGTGTTTTGTGTGCTCCAGCACGTTTAGCCTTTTTTGAATGTCTATTGCCCGCCGGCTATCAGGGTCATTTCGCAGTCCTTGTGTAAAACATACTCTAGGCTCAAAAACATTAATAATTCTGTGCCGATGTCTCACAGAAAAATATAAGTTATTACCCCATAAAGTGACACCTCAGATTTGAAAAATGGGTCTGCGTCAGGCTCCGGTGACAAGGGGTTAAACGTGTGAGAAGAATAAAGCTTACAAATAAACACACACATAAACATTCGTCAATATGTGCTATGCTTTGTGTGAACATTCATCTCCTATGTTTGAACTATTTTGAGGTAACTCAGTTCCCATTTTTTTGCAAGCGGAAAACTATCACAAAAATGACGTCACCATAAAAGAGAAAGCGCGGGTCACATGACAGATCGCGCCCCCGCCTTCTCCAGCTTTCCCAGTGCCTCTGTTGCTAGGCGACCGTATACGAACCGAATATGAACCAAGAACCCGGGGAGTGCGCGCTTAACAAGCCCAGCTCCACCGCGCAGACGCATTGTCAGGTTACTCAACCGTGAGCTCAGAGCTGCGCACATTTTGGACACGCCCCTTTGCTGAGCGAGTGTGCGTCGGGGACGCGCCTCCTGCATTTGCTTGTGCTGTGCGCGCCCCCGCGCTTGTCTTTCCGAGCTTATCCCTCTGCAGTGTAGCGGGGCTTCTAGGAGAAGAATGTGGTGAGGAAAAACATGGCGGAGTTGCAGATGCTGCTGGAGGAGGAGATCCCCGGCGGCCGACGGGCCCTTCTGGACAGCTATACCAATTTGGAACGGGTGGCCGACTACTGCGAGAATAACTACATCCAGGTCTGTGAGGGAGATGGATGGATGCGGAGGAGGTGGAGGGATGGAGAACGGAAAGCGCTGTGGGGGTGTGTGTGTGGAATACACACGACGACCCTGGGGGCTGCACATATCTCATTATTATATGATCATTGCGGTTATATCACTGAGGATGATGATGCTCTGACATCACTGACTACAGATGTAATAACCCGCGCTGATCCGCTGCTGCTTCACACATCCTCTCACTGCTGACCCCTTTGTCACCCAAAGGTTAATTGGTGTTTTATATGTCGGTATTGGGGATGTTACTACGACCTTCATCATCCTATTATTAATAGGAGTATGTAGTGTGGCAGCGGGTTTGGAAGGTGGTAATTATGGATGTATATGTGTAATATATATATATATATATATGTGTGTGTGTTGTTTTATTCCTGATATATTGCTGCCGCTTACCTTCTCATTCTAACCACCTTTCTCTACCAGTTTGTGCGCCACCATCGCCTTATTTCCGGTTTTCTCCCTTGCCACCCGTTCATATAGTGCAGATACTGATCGGGTATGTTTGATGGTTTTGCATTGTTACACCTGTGGCTATAAACTTCTCTTGAGCCGTACATTGCGTGTTTGATTCCGTAAACTAGATGTCATTCTTTATCTGGTCCCATTCTTATTAGTTCTGCCACTTATCAGACAATAATATGCCGATGTTTCTCCAATAATTGTCTCTTAAGGGTATGTTCACACGGCGGGGGTCCGTAACGGCTGAAATTACGGGGATGTTTCAGCCTGAAAACATCCCCGTAATTTCAGCCGTACCGGCATGTGCAGGCGCTTGAACGCCGCGTCAATTACGGCCGTAATTAGCGCTGCTATTCATTGGAGTCAATGAATAGCGGCTCCAATTACGGCCAAAGAAGTGACAGGTCACTTCTTCTACGCGGGCGTCTATTTACGCGCCGTCATTTGACAGCGGCGCGTAAATATACGCCTCGTGTGAACAGACAAACGTCTGCCCATTGCTTTCAATGGGCAGATGTTTGTCAGCGCTATTGAGGCGCTATTTTCAGACGTAATTCGGGGCAAAAACGCCCGAATTACGTCCGTAAATAGGCCGTGTGAACATACCCTTACTGTTCACACGTATTTCTTCACTTTTGAGGCTGGATTTACATGGTGCGGTTTTGTTGCATTTTTAGCTTGCGTTTTTTGTTTTGGTAGTTCGACTTCTATGTCTCTCAATGGAAGTTAATCAACGAAAACTGAAACTGCATGTTAATAACGCAACAAAAAACGCTCCATGTGAACCCAGCCTAATAACGCCAGTGATTTCACAAAACTGGCCCAGTACTTCTAAACGTTTGTGTTCGGGGTAGTTCACACAGCGTTTTTTGTCAGGCAGAAAAAAATCCTAAAGGAATCTTGAGGCAGATTTGGAATTACCAGCGGTTTTCTTTTTTCACGTGATTTGTGGTGTTTTTTGCCTGAGTTTTTTTTTTAGCCCTTGAATCTAATGCGGGCAAAAACAGCTGCAAAAAAAAGCATTCAAAACGAGTGCCGCAGCTTTTTCCGTCTCCCGTTGATTTCAATGGGTGGTCAGAGGTGGAAACCGCTCAAAGAAAGAGCATGCCGCTTGTTTTTCTGTGAGCTGCCAAAAGATGCCTGGCAAAAAAAAAAAAAAAAAAGCCTCTGCCTGCCATTGAAATTATTTGGGGCATTTCTTGGCGCTGATTCTGACGTGGTTTCCGCATCAAAATCCGTGCCAAAAAATGCTTTGTGAACTCCCCCTTAAGATCTATGTACTATAAAATGTTTGTCACGCTGCCAGATTGTCATTCTGAACTCTGGGTATTGTCCTCGTGGTGCTTTGAATTTGACACACACAAACCTTTTCATGTATTAACGTCGTATGTAGCCCCACCGTGACTCAGGGGCATCTTCTCCCAACGCAGGTAAAGACCGCGGTCCTCTCACCCAATCTGCTTGCTCAGTATTTTCTAGTTGCGCCCCTGGCAGTAACTAGGTAGGTGGCTTACACTGCTCACCTTTGGGGACCCCCACCTCTTGGGAAACTAGGGGTCCCTTGACGGTCATTTGGCAATCCTATCCAGCCGAGAATAGGTAGAGAGCTATCCGTGCATGCGAGTGGCTCACTCTTTTGAAAGGAATCACTGGCTCGGTTGTCTCCATAAGGGTATGTGCACACACACTATTTACGTCCGTAATTGACGGACGTATTTCGGCTGCAAGTCCCGGACCGAACACAGTGCAGGGAGCCGGGCTCCTAGCATCATACTTATGTACGACGCTAGAAGTCCCTGCCTTGCTGCAGGACAACTGTCCCGTAGTATAATCATGTTTACAGTACGGGACGGTTGTCCTGCAGCGAGGCAGGGACTTCTAGCGTCGTACATAAGTATGATGCTAGGAGCCCGGCTCCCTGCACTGTGTTCGGTCCGGGACTTGCGGCCGAAATACGTCCGTCAATTACGGACGTAATTAGTGTGTGTGCACATACCCTAACAACGATAGATTTCCGTGGAAAAAGTAATGTGCATACGTGGCCAGCTCTCCTTTATTTAGCCAATATCGATCGCATCTAAGTTATGAACTTAGATGTGATCGCTAACAGCTGGATCACGCAGGACCCGCGGTCACTGAAGCAGTCAGTCACTCTGACCTGACGGATTCGGGCTTGAGCGCAAGATGCAGCTTATCTGAAAAAGTAAATTGAAAAAAAATAAATAAATAATAGAAACGAAGTACAAAGTTGCTTAAATCACCATGACACGTTGAGGTAATATATATATATATATATATATATATATATATATATATAATGTGTGTCTTCAAAGGTTTATCCTTTAAGCACTCAATGGCAGATTTGTTGGGTAGAAAAATTGCGATTTGTGCAAAAACTGAGTCTTTTTGCATAAAAATTTTGTGACTTGTGACTTTTGTCTTTTTAAACGGTCTCCGTCACTTTTTTAAAAGGTAGGCAGGTATTAGCGAAAGGAGGCATGCCCTGATGCAGCCTGACAAATTTACTATAATTTACACCAGAAACTGGCGCAAATTAAAGGGGAAATCTATGCCAGCACGTAGCCGGTGTAGAATTCCCTTTCGGTGGCACGATCGGCAGAGATACGGCTAATTTAAGAGGGGCTAATTATCAGGAAAACGAGCATTCTTATGAATTCTTGTTCCCGATCATTGCCCTGTGTAAATAGGGCAACAATTAGCCGATGAACGATCAAACGCACGTTCATCGGCTGATCATATCGTTTATTCAACTTCAAATATTATCGTTGTCGGCAGCACATCTCTGTTGTATACAGGGTGATGTGCTCCCCAAATGATAGAAATGTACGGGAACGAGTGATTATAGTAACGAGTGCTTGTCCCCCTACATTACTGATCATAGGTCCTTCTGAATGGAGCAAACGAGTGCAGATCAACGACCTGTTTCGTTGATCGGCGCTCGCTTACACGGCCCATGCTGGACCATGTAAGAGGACCTATACTCCTATTTTTTTTTTTTTTTATTCAAGACTGGCAGATGAAATGCCAATAAATCTAATAAAAGCATTTTGTATGCTGTAAAAGGTGGTCACATACATGAGTAGTCAATGGTGCCCTGAATGTGATGTGAGAAGAATTCCCTACGTGAGTGTATTGTAAGATGTGTCTTTTGTAGCTCGGGTTTTAATTGCCTTTTTTTTAGCGAGCGGCCAGTCAGCAGGTTTTCAGTATGTTACAGTATGCCATGATGGCGTTTTATCAATATTAAAGTGATCAAACATCACATTGAAAGGTTGAATGCATATGAAGCATCTATAATGTTGACCAGTACTCCCTTATTCTGCTTTACATCTTCACAATTAGATTATAAGCACCATTTCATGTAATAACCAGTTGTGTGTGTGTCTGTATCGCTTCGCTATTATAGTCATTGTCCATATTCTGGTTTGAATTATTTTTTATCTGCTAACATCTGTGATCAATTTATGACATTGGTTTACACGCTACAAATGTGAAAAATTCTAACTTGCTATGATGATTGTATGTAGCCCAGTCAACCTATCTAGTCAAAAGATGTCTCACTTATAACCTATAATTCTATTATAGGGGCTATGACTGTTTTATCCTGTGAAGGCAACATAACATAATATCTGAGGCAACTCAGTTGCGTGAATATAGGGTCCTCCATTGGGCCTGGACCCCAAAGCCAGGGGAGACCGTGGCCCCCCGCACCGCATCAATGAAAAGTTACCATAGTAACTGGGGCCTATGTAATAAACTACACGGGTCCCCCGTTACTATAGTACCTGATAGTACTTGCATGCCTCCTTCCGGAGGGCAGCCTGACATCACAGCGCTATGCGCAGCGCACAACATCCCGACCCTAGACGGAGTCAGGACCTCCGGTGCGGCCGAAGAGGAGGGTACGTTTAATACCACTGTCTGCTGGAGCTGATAGGTCGGGTCTGACGCCCGGGACCCCCACCAATCAGCTGTATTGAAGGGGGTGCAGTGCTCATACGAGGGCTACTTCCCCTTCGCTCCGGTCACTTTCTCACACTGTGCGAGCAATGAAATGAAGGGGAAGCAGCGCTTGTACGAGCGCTGTACCCCCTTCAAAACAGCTGATTGGCGGGGGTCCCGGGAGTCGACTCCTACCCATCAGCTATTGATGGTCTATCCTAAGGATAGGCCATTAATGTTTAGTGTCTACACAACCCCTTTTAAGCCATACTGTATAAGATTACTGCCTGCTGGACCCTGTATCTAAACCTACCCTAGGCTTAGATACAGGGTCCAACAAACCGTATCACACATGCACTTGGGCCCTGTATCAAAGCCTACCATATGTGTTGGGCTGTGTTCACATCAGCATTGCCCTTCCGTTGAGGAGTTCCGTCTGAGGTTTCTGTCAGGTAACCCCTCAACGGAACGGCAAACTAAAACCTCAGCTTCAGTTTCCCTCACCATTGATCTCCATGGTGACGGAAACGTTGCTAAAAGTTTCCGTTTGTGCACGATGAACGATGTAAAAAAACAAATAAAAAAAGTGCTAAAATTGCTGTTTTTTGGGTTTCCTTGTCTTCCAAAAAATTGAATGAAGAGTGTTAAAAAAAATTGAACCAATAAAAATGACCGCTCATACCACAAAAATCAAGCCCTCACACAGCTTTGTCAACGGAAAAATAAATTGTTATGACTCTCATGATGCAAAATGATGGCCCGGACTAATTTTTTTTAGGTCCAGTAGTTTTTCCCTATAAACCCCATGTCATCATTTGCTAGACCCCACAGGTGGACATTTTAGGGCTAGGGCTTTGTCCTGCTTATAGGGCTAGTGAAGAAGTCAAAGATTAGGCAATACTGGAGCGCAGATATTTTGTACAATACCCCTATTTACCACATATCCGTGTCTCATGGTACATAAAGCTGGCCATGCGCATTGTATGGATGGCGTTGTATAAGGCTGACTTGCTATTCCGATGTGCAGATTAGTTGGGAACATTCCTTCAGTTGTAAGAAGTAATTATCAAGGTCCTAGTATTTGGGACGCGAGGAGGGCCCAAGCACGTCTGCCCAAAAACGTCATCTCCGCTTGAAGCGAGGCTGACTTATTATAGCAGGACAACACTTTCTCATTGAAGTTCTCAAAACTGCAAACAAGGAAAGGACTCCATAAAAGTGCAGAGGATGTTCCAAAAAGGGTATAAGAAAGGACATAATTTATCAGTGTGACACCTGCCCCAAAAAATCCTGTCTGTGCATAAAGGATTGGCTCAAAGCCTACCACACAATCCATGAATTATTCAATTTTATTAGTAATTTACCCCATTATTACATCATTCTATTATGCCCTGATGCACTCCGCCCAGCTTACATATGCCCTGATGATGTACTCCGCCCAGTTTACATATACCCTGATGCACTCCGCCCAGCTTACATATGCCCCCACATTATAAGCTTAAATACCAGTAAAACTCCAAACAATACTACCAAAAAAAAAATCTGCGCTCCCAAAGCCAAATGGCGGTTTTTCTGAGCCTGTCAGTGTGCCCAAACAGCAGTTTATGACCACATATGGGGTATTTCTCTACTTTGGAGCAGTTTCTTTAGAAATGTTAGGGGGCTTTTTCTATATTCCTTGTGGACACTGTTATTTTAGTTCGTTTTTCTTTTTAGCTAAAAATTATTGGAAAAATCATTTTAGTTTTTTACATTTTCACTGCCCAATTCTAATAATCTATGAAACACCTGTTGGGTTAAACTGCTCATTACACCTCTTAGATGAGTTCCTTGATGGCTGTAGCTTTAAAAATGGGGTCATTTTTGGGGTGTTTTCTTTGTTTTTGCACCACAAGACTTCTAACCTGATAAGGTGCCTAAAATATATTCTAATAAAAAAGAAGGCCCCAAATCCACTATGTGGTTCTTCACTTCTGATACCTGTGTTTGAGTCCATTACCACACTAGGGCCACATGTGGGATATTTCTAAGAACTGCAGAATCTGGGCGATTAAATATTGAGTCATGGTTTTCTGTTAACACTTGCTGTGTTACAGAAAAAAAAAAATGGATTTAAATTGAATTTCTGAAAAAAAATGAAATTTGTACATTTCATCTCCACTTTGCTTTAGGCCTCATTTACACGAGCGTAATATACGCGCGTGCTTTTCACGCGTGTCGTACGCACCTATATTACTCTATGGGGGCATGCAGACAGTCCGTGAGTTTTGCTCAGCGTGAGTGCGCTGAAAAAAACTCACATGTTCTATAAATCTGCGTTTTTCGCGCAGCACGCACCCATTGAAGTCAATAGGTGCGTGAAAACCACGAAGGTCGCACGGAAGCACTTCCGTGCGAACTGCGTGATTGGCGCAAGAGCTGTCAAACTGAATGTAAACAGAAAAGCACCACGTGCTTTTCTGTTTACAAACATCCGAACGGAGTGTCTTAGACATGAGCGAACCGAACTTTACCGGGTTCGGCCGAACTCGTTTTGACCGAACCCGGCAGGAGACAGTCACTGGGCAGGGTGCTGAAAGAGTTTAAACTGTTTCAGCACCCTGGACAGTGACTTCCGATTCCAATATACTTGAACGTGTAAAAAAAAAAAAAGTTCTGACTTACCGATAACTCCCGGCTTCTTCCTCCAGTCTGACCTCCCGGGATGACAATTCAGTCCAAGTGACAGCTGCAGCCAATCACAAGCCAAGCACAGGCTGCAGCGGTCACATGGACTGCCGCGTCATACAGGGAGGTGGGGCCAGATGTCAAGAGAGGCGCGTCACCAAGGCAACGGCCGGGAAGTTCTCGGTAAGTACGAACCTCTTTTTTTTTAAACAGGTTACTCAATATGGTGATCGGAATGCACTGTCGAGGGTGCTGAAAGAGTTACTGCCGATCAGTTAACTCTTTCAGCACCATGAACAGTGACTGACGTCGACTAGCCTCATCTCTATGATGACACGCGCATCATACACGGATGACACACGGAGCTGTCAAGTGCCTTTTGCGCACGCAAAACGCTGCGTTTTTTGTAAATGAGGCCTAAGTATAACTTTTTTTTTTTTTTGTTACTTGCGATTTTTGTGGCAGAATCACTGATTCCACCCGCAAATATCGCAACACACGCCGCTTCGTTGCGGGTTTAAGCACCCCATTGAATTCAATGGGAAAACCCGCAACAGAAGAGCTGTGATTCTGCAGCATTAATTGACCTGCTGCGGTTGAATAAAAAAAAATTTCAGCTGCATTTTCCGCAGTGTGGGGACGAGATTTGTTGAAATCTCACGCACACTGCGCTACTGTAATACGCAATTAATTAGTTGCGGAAAATCCACCTGGTTTACGCTGTGTGTGTGTTCCTACCGTAAGGCCTCATGCACACAAACGTGTTTTTATGGTCTCGTTAATTTCTTTGTACCCATGCACGCGACCGTTGTTTCCCCGGTCAGTGCATTGCCCGGCTGCCTGAACCACAATAAGGTAGGACATGTCCTATATGAGATGCATTTTGCGGTCCAGGCCCGGCCTGTGATTTGCAGATGACGCTCCGCAGCCATCCGAGCCGCAAATCAGGGGCCGTTCACACCACCTCTACAGTTGTGTGCATGAGGTCTTAAACTGGCCATACAATCAGCCTGCGAGAAATAGGGAGTTTTGTATGTTGAATGAACACTCTTTTGGCACGCAGCTACCTAATGTGTATGGCCAGCTTTACAGACCTTTTATTTGATTGGTCAGAAATCTGTGTGTGAGAATTTAGTTATCTTAGGCTTCGTGCACATCTGCGCCAGGGTCCCGTTCCGACGTTCCATCAGGGCTTTCCGTCAGAATTGGACCCTGACGGACACAAACGGAAATCAAAGGTTTCCATCACCATTGATTTCAATGGTGACTGATCCGGTTCCAATGGTTTCCTGTTTGTCTCAGTTGTGCAAGGGTTCCGTCGTTTTGACGGAAGCAATAGAGTAGTCGACTACGGTTTCCGTTTGTGTCAGTCAGGGCTCCATTCCGATGAAAAGCTCAGACGATCTGTCGGAACGGATCCCTGGCGCAGATGTGAACAAAGCCTTAGTGATTTATTTGTTTTTTGTAAACTGGGATCCACTAAAACCTGAGATCTTCGGATTGTGGGGGTGGTTGGAAAGTTTTGTACTAAATGACTGCCTTGTGGCTCGGTCAGGAAATTCAATGTAATTGTGGTGAATCAATAGTTTACTCTTGTTCTACAGGTATTGTCTTGTACAGCCTTTGAAGTGAAAGATGTCATTAGAGGTCTGTTTATCAAGGGCTTCAAAAGCTTTTTTTTATTCGAGAACTTTGTGCGATTATATAGTCTAATCGCCATAGAATGTGAAGTCAGCCATACATAAATGTAATTGGAGCCTCTGTTCTCAAGCCGCAACGATTATAGGCCTATTTAATTATAGGTTAGAAGCTGCGCTGGTGGGGTATCACGTTCATGAAGGTTAGGCCTAGGTCATATCACGTTGGCCCTAGGTTTAGCGTATATGTCAATAAAGCTCCCAGCATACACACTAAATGTGTCGATAGGATTCCAATAGCCGGAGACCAAAGAGGGTCCATTTGGCCTCCGTTGGACTGCTATACGTCGGTATAATATATATATTTTTAAAAGGTATGTAAAAGTGTACTAGTTCACGCTAATCCATCCGGCGGGATTAGACAAAAGAATGATACAGCGTTGTATACTTTTTTTTTTTTAACATGGGAAACTATGGGTGATGTATGGCATACGTCACAGGCGCATGTTTAACTTGCACATCATGGGCTTTTCAATAGCTTTTCATGACCTATACGTTAAACGGATTAGTTTATGTTTAACAGATACCTGTGAAGAAATACTAATATGGTTATCCGTCTCCTATAGACTATAATGGTATGTGCGTTTAATCGATACATCTCTTATGACACCAGTTCATGACCTATTCGTTTAACTTATACCATAAGGCTAAATGCACAGGTTGCAGGATTTGATTTGGAAAATCTGCATCAAATCTTTAGGTAAACGCAGGTAAAATCCGCAATTAATAGTGCGTTTTTTAAAATGCGTGTTTAGGTGTGGCACGAGCAGGCCCATAGGAGTCTATGGGGCTCCCATAATTACGGGTGACTACGTGTGTGCACCTGTAATTACGGGAGCGTTGCTAGGTGACGTCACGGGATAGTCACTGTCCAGGGTGCTGAAAGAGTTAACTTATCAGCAGTAGCTCTCAGCACCCGGGACAGTGAGTACCGCTGGAGTTAATAGTATTAAAAGTTAACTTACCCAGAAATCATCATCTTCTTCCTCCAGTCCGGCCTCCCGGGATGACGTTTCATCCCATGTGACCACATAGACTGCCGCGTCATCCAGGGAGGTCGGACTGGATGTCAAGAGAGGGACGCGTCACCAAGACAACGGCCGGGTAAGTATGAATTTCTTTTACTTTTTACTGCGGAAAGGGCTGTCCCTTCTCTCTCCCCTGCACTGATAGAGAGAAGGGCTGACTATTAGTGCAGTGCAATTTTGCAGCGAAAACGTGCCAGTAAATACGGATGGAATACGGGTGGCACCGGACCCGTATTTACGGGCATGGGTCCGTAAATACTGGTGCAATACGGGCCGAATACGTGTGACCAAGGACCCGTATTTACGCCAGTATTTACGGGAGGACAAAAATACGTTTGTGTGCATGAGGCCTAACGCTGTGGATTTGCCTCAGGAAAATCCATGTGACAAATCTACACGTAGTACGCATCGTGTTTAGGGGGCCTAATAGTCCATGGTGACCGATGCCACTGTTATGGCATACGTTAACGGCCTACGTTTAACGTATACAGCAAATAGTTGATATCACTGGGTTAGGACACGAAAGGAGCACGGCCCGTAAAACCCGGAAACAACGGACATGCTCCATAATTCCCGGCACTGACACCCATCCGTAGCGCTACGGAAAGGTATCTGCAACCAATAAACCGAATGTGCAACCAATAAAACCTAATGGGTTCGTAAAACCGCGGACCGTTGTACGGTCCGCAGTTTTACGGTCGTGTGCATGGGGCCTGAAGTTGTGGCCAGCAGCTGCTACAGGGTGTAATATAGTATTACATGGCACCCATTCAAATGACTGTGACATACAGTCGAGTGACATTATTATGACCACCTTCTACTTTCAACGTCGGCAGTGCGTAGTCCATGAAAGAAAGTGTCCAAGACTTCCAAGTACTTCCCTGGCCCCTTAATTTGCCAGACTTGAGCATCTGTGGGACCACCTCGATCGTCTTGTTCGCTCTATGGATCCTCCCCCACGCTCCCTCCAGCAAATTTGGAATGCACTGCAGTCATCATTGCTCCAGATACCTGAGACAACCGACCGGCACCTTATTGAGTCACTCCCAGCCAGTTTAGCTGCTGGGTTACGCTGGATATTAGCTGGTGGCCATAATAATGTGACTCGACTGTGTTAATACTCTCTTAGGCCTCATGCACACGAATGTAAAAACTCCCGTAATTATGGGCCTATAAATTTCTATTGGCCATGGGTACCTCCCCGTATACTTACGGGAAAGTGCCCGTGCCGTTGAAAAATATAGAACATGTCCTATTTCAGGCCGTAATAACGGCACGGGCAGGCCCATAGAAGTCTATGGGGCTCCCGTAATTACGGGCGACTACGTGTGTGCACCTGTAATTACGGGAGCGTTGCTAGGAGACATCAGGGGATAGTCACTGTCCAGGGTGCTGAAGGAGTTAAACGATCGGCAGTAACTCTTTCAGCACTACCTGGACAGAAACTACCGATCACAATATAGATCAACGTGTAAAAAAAAAACAGAAGTTCATACTTACCCAGAACTCCCTGCTTCTTCCTCCAGTCCGGCCTCCCGGGATGACGTTTCAGCCCATGTGACCGCTGCAGCCAATCACAGGCAAATCACAGGCTGCAGCGGTCACATGGACTGCCGCGTCATCCAGGGAGGTCGGGCTGGATGTCGAAAGAGGGACGCGTCACCAAGACAACGGCCGGGTAAGTATGAATTTCTTTTACTTTTACTGCGGAAAGGGCTGCCCCTTCTCTCTATCAGTGCAGGATAGAGAGAAGGGGCTGCCGATTAGTGCAGTGCAATTTTGCAGCGAAAACGTGCCCATAAATACGGGTGGAATACGGGTGACACCGGACCCGTATTTACGGGTACGGGTCCGTAAATACTGGTGCAATACGGGCCGAATACGTGTGACCAAGGACCCGTATTTACGGGAGGAAAAAAATACTTTGTGTGCATGAGGCCTTAGGGAGGGGGATCCCCACTGCAGGATCCCCTCTATAAAGTTTATATTCACTAATAGGGCACATGGACAGATGTTGTAGTGTTGATACAACCCTATTTAATTATCGAGGCTGATAATTTGTAGCATATCCACCAAATGAATTCTATATTTTGTGGTGTATTGTACATGACTAGTCCATTTTTATTTTAGTTATTTCCATACATAGCCAGAAATTTGACCTAGGGCTTGTTCAGATCCGCGAGGAACAGATGAACAAAAAGTATTGTTTCTGTTTGAAATACCATTGATTTCAATGGTATATTTTTGTTTCGTTTGTTTGCATCCGTTCTGCAACGTTTCAGTGTTTGTTTTTTTTCGTTTTTTTTTTAATGGAAACAATAGTGTAGTATGCTGCGCTATTTTTTTCGTGACAAAAACGGAAACCTATGGGAACGGAGGCAAACGAACAAAACAAAAATACCATTGAAATTAATGGTTATGCAAACGGAAACAATATTTTATTTGCCGTTCCGTTCATTTATTCCTTTGACGGAACAAATGAAAGGAAATCCAAACGCAATGTGAACAAGTCCTTACATGTACAAAAAAATGTCATAAAATCAATATTTTTAGAAAAAAAATTACACTGATCTTTAGAAAATACATATTTTTCAGATGCTCTTACAAGAGAGATTTGTATACAGTAAGGCTGGGTTCACACGACCTATTTTCTGGAGTAAACGAGGCGTATTATGCCTCGATTTACGCCTGAAAATACGTCTCCAATACGTCGGCAAACATCTGCCCATTCATCTGAATGGGTTTGCCGACGTACTGTGCCGACGACCTGTAATTTACGCGTCGTCGTTTGACAGCTGTCAAACGACGACGCATAAAATGACTGCCTCGTCAAAGAAGTGCAGGACACATCTTTGGACATAATTTGAGCCGTTTTTCATTGAATTCAATGAAGAACAGCTCTAAATTACGTCCGTCAATGACGCCTCGCAAAATGCGAGTAGGAGCAATTACGTCAGCTCCGTAATTTCAGACGTAAATGCAGTTTACGTGTGCACATACCCTAAGAGTAACATATATTTAGTCTCATGTTAAGGTAAAACTGACTATTACTGAATTGGAGGCAAGAAATTATCATTTTCTACTTATTTTTGGCTGTTTAAAGAACATGTATTTCACTGAAATATTGCAGAGATCGGTGAATGTATAATTAGAATGAAGAGTTGAAAGTAAAATCAATCACAGAATCAGCCTGAAAACTGCCACTAAAGCAAAATTAGATTTTTATTTTTCCTTGAAAAGGTTTCATTTCCCTAAAGGAGGGGGAAAAGTTGTAAATACATCTAACTTTGAAAAACAGATCATTTACAGATTTTTCATGAGTAATAAATGTGTTCAATGAATTTTTACATTTGGCCAGAAACTGTTTTCTTTTAGTTTGTGCTCAGTGATTGAATGATTGTTTAAGGGCGGATTCAGACGAACGTGATTTTCGTCCGTGCAGCCCGCGTGATTTTCACGCGGGTCGCACGGACCTATACAAGTCTATGGGGCAGTGCAGACAGTCCGTGGGTTTTGCGCAGCGTGAGTCCGCTGCGTAAAACTCAAGACATGTTCTATATTTAGGCGTTTTTCGCGCATCACGCATCGCGCAACATCAGTAATAGAATGAATGTAAACCGAAAAGCACCACGTCCATCCAAATGGACTGTCATAAAGATGGCAGCTCCGCGAAAAGCACGCAGCCGCGCATCCATATGAACAGGACACACGGAGCTGTCACGCTGCTGCCACGCGTGCAAAACGCTTACATTCGTCTGAATCCGCCCTAATACTGGAGTGAACTCCTAATGCACCGTGTTTGTAAGGCTAGATATATCACCTGCAGCAGAAAATGGAGCTCTATACCTATTGCACTGTGTGAATATACCTTTAGGCCTTATTTAGACTAACGTGATATACGTCCGTGCAACGCGCGTGATTTTCACGAGCCTCGCATTGACCTATTTTAGTCTATGGGGGTGTGCAGACTGTCCGTGAGTTTCACGCAGCGTGTGTCCGCTGCGTGAAACGCACGACATGTCCTATATTTGTGGTGTTCGCGCATCACGCACCCATTGAAGTGAATGGGTGCGTGAAAATCACGCGCAGCACACGGAAGCACTTCCGTGGGACGCGCGTGATTCACGCAACAGCAGTAAAAAGTATGAATGAAAACAAAAGCACCACGTGCTTTTGTTTACAAACAGTGTGTCATAATGATGGCGGCTACGCGAAAATCACGCAGCCACGCATCATACGGGGATGACACACGGAGCTGTTAAGTACCTTTTGTGCGCGCAAAATGCCACATTTTTTGCGCGCACAAAAGGCACACGCTCTTGTAAATCCGGCCTTACACAGATTTTCCCATAGTTCTCACCTTATTGGTTCTTCACTTTTTATGCATCCAAAATGCAGATCATTACAAAATATATGTGATCCGTTTTCATGGTTAGATTTGTGAAATTATATCAAGGCATTCTAGATGTACACATGACAGTGGCTCTTTAGATTCGAGCATCTATAAGAGTTTGACCTAGATTTCTCAGTGATGTGCCCAGATTCCACAGTCCTCATTGCTTCAGCAGTATTGTCCCGTGAGTCAGTGGTTCTTCTCCAATCAGTGTTGCCAAATGCTTTTGCAGCATAAAGCACCTGCTTTATGGTTCCCATATAGATGTTCCTATTTAAAGTGCCACTCTCTGACAGTGACGCTTTAGTGTTCTGAGATTCTAGCGAAATGCTTGCAGGGGATTTACCAACAAAGTAGGGTTGAACTTACAACCCTACACCAGACTTTTATTAAATATCTAGTCTGTATGTAAAGTCTGATCGGGGTGCGTCCAGTTGCTGAAGTTGCTATGACAACTTTTCCCATCCCCACATGATCTACTTCTGCAATTACTGAGAATGGATGAGATCTCACAGCGATATTTATGGCATCCAGAAGACCTTCTTCATTGTTCAAGTTCTTGGTTTTTTAACCCATTCCCTGCCAAGGACATATCACCTACATCCTGGCAGGAAAGGCCTTCAGTAGCCTAGGAGATATCTTATAAATCTTTTCTACAAAAAAAGTCAATACTTACCTCCCCTGGTGTCCCATAACGATGCGTCAGTGCATTGAAGCCTGTGAGTGGCTGCAGCAGTGACATGTGGTGGAACGTCCTCCCAGGAGGCCGGCAGCACTGAGAATAGACGGGGAGTGAGGCGTCACTAAGGGAACACCTATAGCAGGTAGTATAGAGTTGCTGTTTTTTTTTAGTTTTTTTTTAAAAAGAAAATCCGAATGGAAAATTCTGCAGTAATTGCGCTTCGTGTGCGGGGAGCCTAATTGCCTGTAATCACTGCTTCACGTGAAGTCCTGATTGGGGCCGGGCTTTACCTCAAATTTTTTCAGGTGACTTCACATACAGATTTGTTCCCAGGTAGAGCAGCAAGTTCTGTGGATTTGTTGTCAGTTCTTTGGGAAATCTGTATTTCTAGTTAGACATCGGTTTTAGATTTGCTGCGTTTTTCTGTGTAATTATTACTGAGTAAATTCTCTTCTGACTAATATATATCAATATTCAATTTTGTGTTATCTGAAATATACTGTGTAAATGTAGGAACTGTCATATACTAGTGATGGCTTCTACTGCTGTATACTGGCGTCTTCAGATTATTACAAAGACCAGACTTCTGTGGCAAATCAAAACCTGCATGGTGGTGGTGTACATCACTCAGGACAGAGATTTACTTATAAGGCTGAGTTCACACACAGTTTTTTAGCAGGCAGAAAATTCTGCCTCAAAATTCCGTTTGGAATTGTGAGGCAGATTGCCGTGTTTTTCGTGGCGTTTTTCGCTCGTGCCCATTGAGTGCCATGGGCAAAAATGCAGCGAAATACGCTTTCTCTGCCTCCCATTGATGTCAATGGTAGGTCAGAGGCGTAAACGCCCGAAGATAGGGCATGTCGCTTCTTTTTATTGCAAGCGTTTTTACCGCGTGCGGTAAAAAAACGCATCCGCCTCCCATTCATATCAATGGGAGGCATTTTCAGCCGTTTTTTGGCGTGTTATCCGACGTGGTTTTCGTGTAAAAAAACTGTGTGAACAGGGCCTAAGGCTGGGTTCACAGTAAGTCGTTTTATGTTTTTAGCATAATTTTTTTTTTGTTTTGGTAGATAAAGTCCCATGTCTCACAATAGGTGTTCACCGACCAAAAAAACCTAGTATTAATAACGCAACCAGAACACGGAGTGTGAACCGAGCCTAATCATTACTTTCTGTCTCCTATTTATGTTGTATTCAGATGAGCAATGTAAAACGTCTTTTTTGTGTTTTTATCAGAGAGAACTTGACACTCTTTTATATCAGAGTTGAATCAGTATTGTTGTTCCAGTGTCCGTTTTTAACGTCCGTGTAGCATCTGTGATCGTCAGTTTTTCAGGTCCGTCAAAAAAACAAAAAAAAAAACCTTTGCTCTTTTTTTTTTTTTTTCGAGCAACCCATCACGGACCTATTGACTCAAATGGTAGAGTCTAACACGAGCATCGGACCAAAGTAGTGCAAGCTGCGATTTTCTTTGCGTGAACTGATGGTCCGCGTGGAAAATCGGTCATGTGAATGAGCCCATTGACTTTAATGTGTCAGTGTTCAGTCTGTATGCTGTCAGTTCTACGCTCAAAGAGCACAAGAACATGAACATCGCTATTTTAAATAAGCCCTCATATAGATGAACTGCAACTGTAATACCCTGCAGCACGCAAGGAACCTGCAAAGGGCCATGCAATATGTAAACCCATCTCCGGCTCAGAGATGAGGACATGGGGCAAGAAGCTGGGTTACTTTCTATGGTGATATCCCCACAAAAAAGTGATTTCACACCGGTTAATGTGGGAACCTCTTCTTTCTCAAATGAGAAATAAGAAGTTCTTGAAAGAAAGAAGCAGGGTGCCAGGAAAGGGCCGTGTTTTATGTAAATTCCTCTTAATCTCTGAATAGGAGGAGAGTGGACACGTTGGACACTATCATACGCTTCTTGTTTTCTACATGAACATTGCAAGCAGCGTGTATATATAGCTGTGTAGTCAGCCCTCAGAAAAGGATTATCATCGTAGGGTTCTTTGTGACTAATAATATAGGATTTGTGGAACAGACCTGCACCTCTGATAATAGGTGACTGCAGCTGGTAGGGCAGACCCTGCACCTCTGACCGCAGATGGTAGGGCAGACCCTGCACCTCTGACCGCAGCTGGTAGGGCAGACCCTGCACCTCTGACCGCAGCTGGTAGGGCAGACCCTGCAACTCTGACCGCAGCTGGTAGGGCAGACCCTGCACCTCTGACCGCAGCTGGTAGGGCAGACCCTGCACCTCTGACCGCAGCTGGTAGGGCAGACCCTGCACCTCTGACCGCAGCTGGTAGGGCAGACCCTGCACCTCTGACCGCAGCTGGTAGGGCAGACCCTGCACCTCTGACCGCAGCTGGTAGGGCAGACCCTGCACCTCTGACCGCAGCTGGTAGGGCAGACCCTGCACCTCTGACCGCAGCTGGTAGGGCAGACCCTGCACCTCTGATTAAGTGACTGCAACTTGTTAGACAGACTCTTTGCAGGTTATACATGTCTATGTTGGGAAGATCAGAAGTTTTAAATCAAAATGACCTTAATTTATTTGAACATAAAATATGCCTCTTTATAAAGCAGTAAGGCTGCATCCGGTCAACAGAGCGTTTGGTCTACTATTGATTCAAAAACATCTAGACACCTCAGAAGCTTGTTTGAGCCCAGATATGTTCTCTGCGAGGCAAATAAAAGTACTGCTTCTTCATTTAATTTAAGCCAACAGACATACCTCCCAACTCTCAAGTATCACAAAACAAACCGATCCGCCGTGCCAATTTTTTTTTCTCTTTAAGCCACGTCCCATAATCCCACCCAACCCCCACCCATACACACCTGATTCAGCCCACATTCTCCCATAGTGCCTCCCACACCGTATAATGCCCTCTAGTTGCCCCCACACAGTATAATGCCCTCTAGCTGCCACCATACACTATAATGCCCCATAGATGCCTCCATACAGTATAAATAGTGTAATTCCCACATAGATGCCTCCATACAGTATAATGCCCACACAAATGCCCCCATACAGTTTAATGCCCACACAGATGCCCCGATGCAATATAATGCACACACAGATGCCCCATGCAGTATAATGCCCCCATGCAGTTTAATGCTCCATAGCTGCCCCATGCAGTTTATTGCACCATAGCTACCCCATACAGTATAATGTTCCCATAGCTACCCCATACAGCTTAATGCCCTCATACAGCATAATGTCCCCATAGCTGCCCTCATACAGCATAATGTCCCAATAGCTGCCCTCATACAGTATAATGCCCCCCTAGGTGCCCTTATACAGTATAATGACCCCAAAGCTGCCCCTGGTGCTCGTTCCCACATATAAAGTGTCAGTGCCCTTGTAGATAGTGCCACAGTGCCCATGTAGATAGTGCCCCTATATAGTGCCACAGAGTCCATGTTGATGGTGCCACACTCCCGTTGAAGATAGCACCACCCCCTTGTAGATGTCGCCATTGGGACTACCTCTAGAAGCTGAATCCCCAGCCAGAGCTCCTAGTGGGAAGCCCTGATGTCTCTGTCCATATATGGACAGTGGCTACTCCTTGAGCGGAATCCCCGTTGCCGACTGTCTGGAGATTCCGCCCCAGGAGGAGCCCCTGACGTCAATATCCGTAGATGGACAGTGTACCTGCTGGGACAGACCCTGCACCTCTGATTAAGTGACTGCAACTTGTTGGACTCTTTGCAGGTTATACATGTCTATGTCGGAATGCTTAAACCTATCCAAGCGATTCTGAGATTTTCTCGTGACACATTGGGCTTTATGTTAGTGGTCAAATTTGGACAATATATTCAGTGTTTATTGGTGAAGAATTGCAAAATTTAGAGACAATTTATAAAAAATAACATTTTCAGAATTTAAATGCATCTGCTTGTAAAACAGACGGTTATGCGACTTCCGGTTCCGGCGCTGGGGATGCAGGACGCGAGTGACTGAGCTCCCGCTCCCGTCCAGCCTGTAAGCTCGCAATAGTCGCTACGGCGACGATAATCAGCGGGGAAGTCACCAGCCTTGCACACGGCAACATCATCGGTGGTGCCTGTATGGACAGGTACGTCCTCAGAAGCGCGCAGAAGCCAGCCATGGAGGAATCAGCCGCGGCCGTGGTAAAGGGAGGTAAGATGGCGGCGCTTCCCGCCACTGCGACCCTGCTATACACACAGGAAGATGAGCTGCAGCACCATCAGTCCCAGCTTTCAAGCCCGGCAGAGCATGTACTGTCCGCTCTTCCAGTAGCCATTGACTATGTAACCCTGGCCCGGGAAGTAGCCAAACAGATAGCGCCAGACCTGCAAAAGGCGCTGGAAAAAACGGTGCAAGATTCTCTAAACCGCGTGCATGCGGAGCTGGCACAAGTCAATATCAGAGCTGATGAGTTAGAACAGCGTATGACGCTGCTGGAGGATGAAAATGAACGCCTGCAATCCAAACTCAAAGGGGTGCTGTCTGTTACTGCGCAGTTGGGGGACAAGGTGGAGGATCTGGAAAACCGCTCCAGGAGGAGCAACCTGCGACTGGTGGGGCTGAAAGAAGCGGTGATATCTGCTGATTTGCAACGAGTGTGTGAGAGGACATTGCCGGAAGCCTTAGGTCTCCCCCGTCCATGCCGGGTGGAGAGGGCGCATAGAGTGGGGCCGGACCCCAGAAACCTCCCAGCAACAGCTGACCACAATTCACATCGTCCCAGACAAGTGATCTTCAAACTGTTGGATTACAATGACAAGGTGGCACTCATGAAAGCTTTCCGCAGCAGATCGCGTCCTTTGGAAATAATGGGCATGAAAGTGCTACTATTTGAGGATTTCTCGGCGGAGGTTGCAAAACGAAGGCGAGCTTTCAGCAAGATCTGCACCGCGCTGTTCCAAGCGAGAATACGCTTTAGCCTGCAGTACCCAGCCATCCTGCGGGTGTTTCAAGAGAACGGGCGGAACAAGGTTTTCACCACTCCACAGGAAGCGGAGGACGCACTTGCGGAGCTTTGTGGGAACAGATCACAGCAAGAGGAGCGTCACAGTCCAGTACATAGTCCGCAGCGCAAGTCAAGAGAAGACAAAAGGAACCGGCTAAATATGGAGCGTACCTGGGCAGAAGCCTTAATGCCCACACCTGGAAGATTCCGGGGGGGTCGAGCCGGAAATAGAGGGGACTCTCCGAAGCCGCAGAGGCGAACACGGGACCGCACCCGATCCACGTCTCCTGATTGACGGACGAAGTCCTTTTTGGCGCATTTTATTTAAGCTGTTGTGATGATGATTTTGTGGACGCTGTAGACCAATTGCAGATTCCGACCAGATACAGATAAGTTTACAGATAATCTGAAAGTTATTGAGGGGGATATTTTGCAGTCTTATACAGCACTATGTATCGGTCAATAGTTGACCTATTGTTACAATGCTACAATGTTATCAAGGTTGAAGTATATGCATTCTGATATTTCCCTGCTTTTTCACTGCAAGATATTTGTGAGGGAGTTAGATCAGGATCTGAGATTGTCCCTGGTGGGCGGGATTGAACGGGAGTTATACAATGCCTCCCCCATGCAAGGGATTAGTGTTATCTGTTACAATGGCAGACTGAGGGAAATTGTGGTAGGAGATAGGGGGCACGGAGGTAGGGAAACCTTGAAGCGAAGCAAGGTTCATAGGGAAATGTGAGGATGCAATCCTAACGGACTCTAGGCTGTTAAAGTAATGATAAGGGAATGTACATAAGGGTGCGCAGGCGACAAAGAGGTACTGAGGGGGCAAAGGCAGGTGTTACTTCCTCATGGAAGGAGCCATATAGACAGGCTGGGGGGGAGGGGGAGGGAGGGGCGCGTTCTGGCATAACAGAAAAAAGTGAAGTCACATACACCAGTGGGTATTAAGGGACTGCTAACCCTTGCCGCAGGTGATTTTATGATTTTGTTAGGTAAGGGATGGTTGGCCTTGTTGGTTCTGGCTTACAAGCCAGGGTGTGGTTATGATGTTAATGTTAATGTTTGTACATGGCTCTTGGGAAAAGACGGATCTGACTCCCTGGACTCCACACGACTTTTAGGCACTTTAGCTCATCTTAAACACGGTCCAATAACATGAAAATAGTTTCTTGGAACGTTAAAGGGCTGAGGTCCCCACAGAAACGGACCAAACTTTTAAGGCACATGAAACGATTGCATCCTGATGTGGCCCTATTGCAGGAAACTCACCTAACCGAGCCGGAGTTTAAGTATTTGCAAAAGTTCTGGGTGGGTCAGGTTTTTGGCTCGTCGGCAAGGGAGGGTAAGGCGGGAGTTATAATTCTGGTACATAAAAACTTTGCGTTTACGCTGGTGTCCCAGGAGCGGGATGACGAGGGCCGTTGGATCCATCTAGTGATGGAGCATGCAGGGGAAACCATCAGTATTCATAATGTGTATGGCCCAAATACGGTTAACACTGGTTTTTTTGGTCACTTGGAAACCCAACTCCAGCAGGATCGCACTAGGTTTTTGATTTTAGGGGGAGACCTTAACACTGTAAGGTCTTCAAAGGAGGATAGGAGCGCAGGGACTAGTTCGCAGAGAAATAGAGATAAGATCTTGCCCGACTTTTTAAGACACACGGCCCTAATAGATGCGTGGAGGAGTTTACACCCAGATGCGCGGGAATATACACATTTCTCTCATGTTCATCAGTCATGGTCGCGTATTGATTATTTGTTAGTTAGTGACGCAATGGCGCGACGTTTACGTGAAGCGGCAATTGAAGATTTAGTTATTTCGGACCATGCTCCGGTTACCATTACATTGGCTGACACAGTAGCTAGAGGAACGGATTTTATCTGGAGGTTTCCCGCTTTTCTGGCAAAGGATGAGGGCTTTACACAGAAGCTTAAGGGGTGGTGGATGGAATTCGATGGGGATAATGTAGCGCATCGCTCGGAACCGTCATTGTATTGGCGTACAGCCAAGGCGGTAATAAGAGGGAAAATCATGCAGTATATGTCTAATCTTAAACGTAAGACGACCGAAGGATACAAGGCAGCGAGCGACAGATTACGGCGTGCGTACACAGAATTCCTACATTCACCATCAATGCTATTGGGGGAGGAATGGAAGGAAGCCAAGCGACAGTTTGATCAATGGTTAGACAAAAGAGAGAGTATTTACCGGTCCCAATTTGATTCTGATTTAATGCGTTTCGGCAATAAGGCGGGCAAATTATTAGCGCGGTTAGCAAAGGGGAGGTATGCACCGGCACATATTTCAACACTTAAAGAATCAAACGGAACTCCTACCTCGGACCCAAAAAAAATCAATACCATATTAAGTAAATATTACCAAGCCCTTTACTCAGAAACACCCATAGATCTCCAAAAAGGGAGGGAATTTTTGGAGAAGGTGAAGTTGCCAGGGCTCACCCAGGAGCAGAATGGTCATTTGAGCGCGGAGATTACACTAGAGGAAGTCTGGAGCGCCATTAAAACATTATCTAACGGAAAGGCCCCGGGTCCGGATGGATTCACAGGGGAGTTTTTCAAATCTCTGAGAGAAGAAATCAGCCCTACCTTGGTGGCATACTATAATACTTTACTAGGAACGGGAGCTTTACCAGCAGAGGCCAAGGTAGCGCATATAAAGGTGTTACCCAAGAAGGGGAAGAATCCTCTTGACCCGGGGTCGTACCGCCCCATCTCGCTGATAGATCAAGATCAGAAATTGCTCACAAAAATTTTGGCCAATCGACTGGCTATGTATCTACCCATACTGGTGGGAAAATCTCAGGTAGGCTTTGTAAAGGGCAGGGCTGCAGTGACAAATTTACGCAAGGTATTGACGGTGCTAGAAACAGTCAGGCACGATCCCCAGCCAGGTACCAGGCCGGCACTTTTAGCGCTAGACGCAGAGAAAGCCTTTGATAACATACAATGGGAATGGCTGGGGATGGTGCTAGACAAAATGAACATTCAGGGAGATTTCCGGGTCTTCCTGAAGGGAGTCTACACTAGCCCGCAAGCACGCGTTCACTCCTCGGGGTTCCTATCAGATCCCTTCCAATTACATAAAGGAACACGACAGGGTTGCCCCTTGTCGCCCCTGCTATTCAATCTAGCACTGGAACCTATGGCCAGATTCTTGGAGGAATCGGATATGTTCAGAGGCATTCAAGTGGGATCTTGTGCAGTGAAATTAGCCCTGTTCGCTGATGATGTCATACTTTTTATGTCAAACCCTCAGGAGCATTTAGGGAAGGTTTTTCAATTTTTGCAGGAATTTGGGCAATGCTCGGGATACAAAGTCAATATAGCTAAGAGCGAACTGCTGGAGTTGGGCAGGCCATTGCCAAAGACCTTTTGGCAATCCTTGGGTTGCGGGATATCACCGGTGGAACACTGCATTACCTATCTGGGTATCAAAATAGGGAGGGTACCAGACACTCTGTATGGCTTAAATTATCCCCCGTTAATTAAAAAAATACAAGCGGAACTCACTAGATGGGGCCAATTGCCGTTGTCCCTCTTGGGAAGATGTCATCTGATCAAGATGGTTAGTTTTCCTAGATTGCTATACCCCTTTCAAACGCTACCTCTCTTGTTGAAGCATGTGGATGTCTCGAAATTGACGGCTTCATTCACTAAATTTATATGGGCAGGAAAAAGGCCGCGCATAGCACTCACCAAGTTCATGATGGGTAAACAAGAAGGGGGTGTGAACTTTCCGAATGTCAGGGGTTATAACGTGGTCTGTCTTATGCGTCATGTAGTAGATTGGCTTCATGAAACAAGCAATTATTCCAATTTAGATCTGGAAGGGGAGTATGCTTCACCTTGGAACCTGAAAGCTTTGTTACATTGTAGAATCGCTTCTCTTCCGTGCCGTCTCAAAACCTCCATTGTATTGAGAGATACAGTTCTAGCTTGGAAAGTGGTACGTAAGCAGTTTGGGTTACCCCACCTGGTATCGAAGTATATGCCGTTGAGCGGTCATCCGGAGTTTTTACCGGGAATGGACAAGGGGGACGGAATTGCCTCATGGGGGAGGGTAGGCATTGGTAGCGCAGGGGATCTTATGCATATAGAGGAAAAGAGGTGGTTAACTGGGGAGGAAATCACCGCTAAACTCAGACCCATAGTAGATAGAGTCAATTTTTTGCAAGTACTTCAGGTACGAACATTTTGTACCTCCAGGCTCAGGGATTTGAGCAAGGAAGCTACTACGCACACTCTGGATGAGGTCATAGGTCCAACAACTGGGCGGGCGACCATTTCAGGAATGTATAGAGCATTGAGAGAGGGTTTTGTTCGTCCGCAATTAAGGATTAGTTTTAAAAGCTGGGAACGGTGGACTCAGGATCCAGATATAGGAGAGACCATACTGGGGGGTTGGGAGACGGTACGGAAGAGTGTGATAAATGAGAGCTGGAGGGAAACCTATTTCAAGTTGATGCATGCAGCTATATATGGCTTTAATATCTTGCCCTCACAATCTTTCCCTGATCGCATTACAAGTTGTCCCAAGTGCAATACACCACTGACGAATTTGTGGCATGGAGTGTGGGGGTGTGTACATACGAAACGATTTTGGGGGATGGTACAGAAATATATTAAGGACCATTGGAAAACGAATCTCCCAATGACGCCTCAAGCGCTACTATTCCATCAGGCGCGGCCGCCAGAGGAAGAGGGTGCTCGAGGAGTAAGATCACCTCCCGTGTTGGTGCACACGATTTTACTGGTAGCTTTGAGATGCCTCCTGAGTCACTGGTTAGAGGCAGACACGCCGGGGTTAGAATTGATTGTGTCACGGCTGAAACAGTTATTGGTTCTTGAGAGGGTGGAGGTGGAAAGGCGGAAGGAAACGGGAACCAAGAAGCTATTTGATAAGTGGCAAGTATTTATAGAAACGCAATGTACAACAGCCGAAATAGCGGAAATTGTTAGGCCTTTCCAGTACACAAAGTGGTACTGCACGCAGCTCTTGGCAGGCGTTTTAGGGAGGATGCAACTGTAAGTCAGCTGGGGGAGAAAGGATGAGTGGAAACTCATTGATGATCTAGGTGGTGTTGGAGTTGGGGGAGTCATGTTTGTTTGGTCCATCTGAAGATCGACAATTATGCCATGTTTCTATGTTGGTGTGTTTATATGTTATGTTGAATTTAATTTAAAAATTAATCCCATGACAGTTGAGTGCTGCGCACTCATGATGTAACTCTTACGTGAAATGTTTGTAAGAAAATGTGAAAACTGACAATAAAAAGGATATTTAAAAAAAAAAAAACAGACGGTTATACCACCCAAAAAGAACAGTTCATTTCTTGGGATGTTTATGGAGGCGTTTTTCATTGACTCCATTGAAAAACAGCTCCATAAACGGCTGTAAAATACGCCGCGAATAACGAGAGTTGCTAGAAAAACGTCTGAAAATCAGGAGCTGTTTTCGCTTGAAAACCGCTCCGTATTTTCAGACCTATTTTGCTAAGCCGTGTGAACATACCCTAATTCATTCATTCAATCACTTTTCAGATGGCATTTAGACCCCATGCACACGACCGTAAAAATAGTACGTAATTGCGGACCTATTCACTTCTATTGTCCACGGATACCTTCCCGTTTATTTACATGTGTCCGTGTGACGCTGTATTCTACATTCGCCTGAATTTGGCCTTTAGAGTTAGTCTTCATTCACACGGCAGTATTTTGGATCGGTATTTGTAAGCCAAAACCATTATAATCGATTATAATCGAAAGATTTGTAAGTCTTGCATGTTTGGACCCTCTTCTAGTTTTGGCTTTCAATGGCTGAGTTCGTACGGCGTTTTTTGCCCGCGACCATTGAACGTCTTGCAAAACACGCTGCGATGTCAATAGGTCAGAGACGTAAACACCGGAAGATAGGGCATGTCGCTGCTTTTTCCCGCGAGACGGTTTTTCCGATCGTGGGGAAAAATGCCAACGCCTATGCCTCCCATTGAAATCAATGGGAGGTATTTTCAGACATTTTTTGGCGCGTTTTCCGACACTGTTTCCACGTTAAAAAAAAACAAAACGTGTCAAACTCCTTGTGAACTGACCCAAATATTGATGCAAAATACTGCTGGGGGAATATGGTCATTGCTGTAAATGAATGAATTTGTTTTTGGAGGGAGTGGAACTTTATTTGATCTATTTCTGTTCTTGTATCCATGAAAGTATCCTTTGCTGCAAATAGCTTGTTCCCCTTTACCCATAGTCTAAATTCCTGATTGACATTTCAATCATCTGTGCTGACAGCATACATCCTATTAGATCAGAAACCTCAGGGGATAAAACTGCAGTGGTTATTAACAATAGTTGACATGGTTTGTGCTATAACTAGCGCATTCTTACGTTTTGCATATTGGGCTGCTGTTTATAGCCATATAAACCACTTTTCCCACCGCAGACATTTTTCATTTTTTTTTCTCCACACCTTCGAGAAGCCATAACTTTTTCTTATTTTTCCATCGATCAGTCCTATAAGGGCTTGAGTTTTTTTCCGGGACGAGTTGTTGTTTTAAATGACACCATTTATTGTTCTATATAATGTACTAGGAAACGGGAAAAAAATCTTCCTTGATTGTTTTTTTTGTACTTAGTTCTTATGGCGTTCACTGTGCAATTAAAACATTTACATTTTTATTCTGCCGGTCAAGGGCGATACCAATAATTTAATTAAATTATATATATATATATATATATATATATATATATATATATATATGTATGTATGTGTGTGTATATATATATATATGTGTGTATGTTACTAGTTTTACAAGGAAAAACGGAACTGTAAAAAATAAAATAACATTTTGTGTGGCCAAATTCAGTCGTAACTTTTTTTTTTTTCCATCGATTGAACGGTAGGAGGGCATCTTTTTTGCAGGACAAGCTGTAGTTTTTAACCTCTTCCCGCGCTGCGCCGCAATAGTACGTCCTGCAGAGGGGTTAGTTCCCGCACCAGGACGTACTATTGCGGAGTAGTTCCCGGCGCACACTGTCCTAACAGACAGTGTCCGGGAACCGGGAGGTCAGCTGTCCCTGACAGCTGACACTCCAGCCTTGCCGGTCAGCGGACCATCGCCGCTGATTTCGGCAATTAACCCCATAAATGCGGCGACGGATTGCCGTCGCCGCATTTAAGTGGTTTGAAGCACATCGGCAGCCCCCACGAAGTGATCGTGGGGCTACCGATGCTTGTCGTGGCAATCGGAGGTCAGATAATGACCTCCGGGTTGCCATGTAAGGAAGCCTCGGAGGAGCAGCCTCCTGCCGGTCCTCCGATGCTTCCTGTCAGTGTGACTGTCACGTCACAATGACAGTTGGAGTACATCACACTACGTGTGTAGTGTAATGTACTCCAGCAGCGATCAAAGCTGCAAGACTAAGTGTCCCCTAGTGGGACAAGTGAAAAAAGTAAAAAAAAAGAATAAAAATGTTTTTAAAAAAAAGTGTAAAAATAAAACTTATAAGTGATATAAACAAACACTGCATTTTTTTCCTATAATAAGTCTTTCATTATAGGAAAAAAACGAACACGTTAAAAAAAGTACACCAATCTGGTATCACCGCGTTCGTAATGACCCCAACTATAAAACTATAATGTTATTTTTCCCGCACGATGAACACCACAAAAAAAATCAATAAAAAACTACACCAGAATCGCTATTTTTTTGGTCACCACCCCTCACAAAATAGAGAATAAAAAGTGATCAAAAAGTCGCATGTAGCCGAAAATAATACCGATAAAAACTACAACCCGTCCCGCAAAAAACAAGCCCTTACACAGCTTTTTGACTGAAAAATAAAAAATTTACGGCTCTCAGAATATGGTGACACAGAAAATAAATTATTGTATAAAAAATAGATTTTATTGCGCAAACGCTGCAAAACATAAAAAAAACCTATATACATCTGGTATCGCCGTAATCGTACCGACCCGCAGAATAAAATATAATGGTCATTTATAGCACACGGTGAACGCCGCAAAAAAATAAACGAAAAAACATTGTCAGAATTGCTTGTTTTTGGTCACTTGGCTTGCAAAAAAATGTAATAAAAAGTGATAAAAAAAAATCACATGTACCCCAAAATGGTACCAATGAAAAGTACAGATTGTCCCGCAACAAATAAGCCCTCACACAGCTCCGGCGGTGAAAAAATAAAGAAGTTCTGGCTCTCAGAATATGGCGATGCAAAATGTGCAGAGCGTTCTAAAAGCGGGTAACATCCGACACCATTTTCAGTGCGACACTGACCACACATCTATGAATTATTTATTTACCGCATTATTATACCCTCTTATTATGCCCTGATGTTCTCCGCACAGATTACATACACCCCCACATTATAAACTGAAATACCAGCGAAACCCAAAACAGAAAAACTACCAAGCAAAATCTGCGCTCCAAAGGCAAAATGGCGCTCCCTCCCTTCTGAGCCCTACAGCGTGACCAAACAGCAGTTTGCGCCCACATATATGGCATCACCATACCCGGGAGAACCTGCTTAACGTTTTATGAGGTATTTGTCTTCAGTGGCACAAACTGGGCACAACATATTATGCACTAAAATGGCACATCAGTGCAAAATTGTAATATTCACACCATCCGCTGTGCATTAACCCCTTTGAGCACTATGACTTAATAGCACGTCATGGTGCGGGGGTGATGTATGGAGCGGGCTCACGTGCTGAGCCCGCTCCATACGCTGCGGGTGTCGGCTGTGTATTAGAGCTGACACCCAGGACTAAGGGACAGGAACAGCGATCGTGCGGTTACAGAAGCCTGTAAAAATATCAATATACTGCAATACATTAGTATCGCAGCATATTGTACCCGCGATCCAATGATCGCTGGTACAAGTCCCCTAAGGGGACTAATAAAATGTGTAGAAGAATTAAAGTTATTAGTAGTGAGAGAAAAAAAAGTTACAAAAAAAAACCTTTTCCCATTTTTCTTCAAAAGTAATGTAAAAAAATAAACAGAATTGATATCGCTACGTCCGTAAAAGGCCGAACTATTACAATATGCCATTATTTAACTCGCAAGGTGAACACCGTAAAAAACTTAAATAATTTAAACCGCCAAAATCGCTGTAGTTTTCGTTTTTACCGCACGGCGAAAGCTGTAAAAACTAAAACCCCAAAAAATGTAATCAGATTTTTTTTCCTATATGACTATATTTTCCTATTTTTTTTCAGTTTCCCAGTACTTTTTATTTCACTTTAAATGGTATCAATAGAAACTACAATTCCTCCCGCAAGAAATAAGCCGTCACATCACTCTACTGACGGAAAAAGAAAAAAGTTATGGCTCTTGGAAGGCGGGCAGTGAAAAACGAAAATAAGAAAGCAAAAAATGGATCAGTCCTGAAAGGGTTAATTCATTTCTAATGAAAAAAATGTATGACCCCATGTGGGGTATTTCCGTACTCGGGAGAAATTGCTTTACAAAAATTGGTTGTTTCTCCTTTATCCCTTGTGAAAATGAGAAAATTCAACATTTTAGTGGGAAAAAATTGTGATATTAATTTTCTCCGCCTAATTCTAATAAATTCTGCAAAAGACCCGTGGAGTCTATATTCTCACTATACCCCTAGAAAAATTCCTTGAGGGGTGTTTCCAAAATGGGGTAACTTGGGGGGCTTCCACTGTTTTGGTCTCTCCAGGGCGTTGCAAAGGCGGCATGGCACCGAAAAACAATCCATCAAAATCCGTGCTCCAAAATCCAAATGGCGCTACTTCCCTTCTGAGCGCTGCCATGGGTCCAATCAGCAGTTTATTACCACATATGGGGTATTGCCGTAATCAGGAGAAAATGCTTTACAAATGTTGTGGTTCTTTTTTTCCTTTATTCCTTGTAAAAATTTAAAATTTATATGCTTTTTCAGAAAAAAAGTTGATTTTCATTTTCACTGCCTAATTCCACTAAATTCTGCAAAAACCTGTGTGGTCAAAATGCTAACTATACCCCTAGATAAATTCCTTGAGAGGTGTAGTTTCCAAAATGGGTTCACTTTTGGGGGGTTTCCCCTGTTTTGTTCTCTCCAGGGCGTTGCAAACGCGACATGGCACCGAAAACCAATCCAGCAAAATCCGTGCTCCAAAATCCAAATGGCACTCCTTCCCTTCTTAGCCCTGCTGTGGGTCCAATCAGCAGTTTATTACCACATATGGGATATTGCTGTAATCAGGAGACATTGCTTTACAAATGTTGGGGTGATTTTCTTCATTATTCCTCGTAAATATTAAAAATTTCTATGTTTTTTCAGAAAAAAAGTAGATTTTAATTTTTACAGACTAATTCTAATAAATTTAGCGAAAAACCTGTGCGGTCAAAATGCTAACTATACACCTAGATAAATTCCTTGAGGGGTGTAGTTTCCAAAATGGGGTAACTTTTGGGGTGTTTCCACTGTTTTGGCATCACAAGACCTCTTCAAACCTGACAAGGTGCCTAAAATATATTCTAAAAAAAAGGAGGCCCAAAATCCACTAGGTGCTCCTTTGCTTCTGAGGCCTGTGCTTCAGTCCATTATCACACTAGGGCCACATGTGGGATATTTCTAAAAACTGCAGAATCTGGGCAATAAATATTGAGTTGCATTTCTCTAGTAAAACCTTCTGTGTTACAAAAAATTTTTTTATTAGAAATTAATTTCTGCAAAAAAAGTGAAATTTGTACATTTCACCTCTACTTTGCTTTAATTCCTGTGAAATGCCTAAAGGGTTAAAACACTTTGTGAATGCTGATTCGAATACCTTGAGGGGTGCAGTTTTCAAAATGGGATGACTTCTGGGGATTTTCTAATATATAAGGCCCTCAAAGCCACCTCAGACTGAACAGGTCCCTGAAAAAATAGCCTTTTGAAATTTTCTTTAAAATATGAGAAATTGCTGCTAAAGTTCTAAGCCTTGTAACGTCCTAGAAAAATAAAAGGACGTTCAAAAAACGATGCAAACATAAAGTAAACATATGGGGGATGTTAACTAGTAACTATTTTGTGTGGTATTACTATCTGTTTTACAAGCAGATATGTTTAAATTTAGAAAAATGCTAATTTTTGCTAATTTTTTCTAAATTGTGGTGTTTTTCAGAAATAAATACCAAAATTATCGACAATTTTTTTCACTAACATAAAGTACAACATGTCACGAGAAAACAATCTCAGAATCGCTTGGATAGGTAAAAGCATTCCAACGTTATTACCACATAAAGTAGCACATGTCAGATTTGAAAAAATCGGCTGGGTCCTGAAGGCCAAAACAGGCTGGGTCCTGAAGGGGTTAATGTTACCAGTTTGAGGTACATGGAAGTTTTTGTTCACTTTTTACTTCATTTTTTTGTGGGTGGTGACCAAAAAAACAGCGATTCTGGCATTTACTTATTTTTTTTTCACGGCGTTCACCATGCGTGTTAAATGTTGTAATAGTTCAGACTTTTACAGATGCGGCGATACCAACTGTTTACTTTTACAATGCTTAAAGAGGCTCTGTCACCAGATTTTGCAACCCCTATCTCGTATTGCAGCAGATTGGCGCTGCAATGTAGATTACAGTAATGTTTGTTTTTTTTTCTAAAACGAGCATTTTTGGCCAAGTTATGAGCATTTTTATATTTATGCAAATGAGGCTTTCTTAACTTTAAACACGCCCAGTTGTACTTATGTCCAAGTGGGCGTGTATTATGTGCGTACATCTGGGCGTTTTTACTTGTTTTACTAGCTGGGCGTTGTGAATAGAAGTGTATGATGCTGACGAATCAGCATCATCCACTTCTCTTCGTTAACACCCAGCTTCTGGCAGTGCACAGACACACAGCGTGTTCTCGAGAGATCACGCTGTGACGTCACTTCCTGCCCCAGGTCCTGCCTCGTGTCGGACGAGCGAGGACACATCGGCACCAGGCGACAGAGGCTACAGTTGATTCTGCAGCATCGGCGTTTGCAGGTAAGTGAAAAAAACAAAAACGTTACTGTAATCTACATTGCAGTGCCGATCTGCTGCAATACGAGATAGGGGTTTGAAAATCTGGTGACAGAGCCTCTTTAAGGCTGTGTTCACACAGAGTTTTTTGCAGGAGGAAAATTCCTCTTCAAAAACTGCTCCAGACGGTTTTTGCACAGTGGTTTGACAAAAACTCGTCGAGGCGTTTTTTTTCTTCCTCTTGCTGACTGATTTCAAATGGGGTTTTGGAGGCGGAAACCTCCTCAAGATGGGTCATGACGCTTCTTTTTACCGTGACACAGCTTTTTTACTCGCGGTAAAAAAAGCTCGTCCAGCTCCCATTGAAATCAATGGGAGGCATTTTCGAGTGGTTTTTGAGGAGTTTTGCGGCGCGGTTTCCGTGTCAAACTCGGCAAAAAACTCTGTGTGAACAGGGCAGGGGGAAAATGGGAAAAGGGTTTTTTTTTGTACATAAAAAAAACAACTTTTATTTTACTGACTTTTACTTTTTTATTAGTCCCCCTAGGGACTAAATAAATATATTGCAGTATATCGTTATACTGCCAATCTTATATGAAGCCCTGCCGGAGGCAGGGGTTAATAGTGCAGACAGCAGACCTGCGGGCCACCATTAGGCCCCCAGGCTGCCATGCCAACCATCTGCACCTGGCAATCGCATCGCGGGGGGTGGGCGGCCTCATTGGCTGTCAGATGGGGCCATCCCCTATTTCTAATGCTTTAGATTCCGCGGTCACTATTGACTGCGGATTCTAAGGGGTTAAGCGAGCGGGATCGAGTTCAATCCTGCTCGTTAGGCCTAATTCACACGAACGTGTCCGTTTTGTGCGCGTAAAAAAATGTTTTTCCTACGTAGCAGTTCCGTGTGGCATCCATGTACGGTGCGTGTCTGCGGGTTTTATGCGCGTATGTCATCCGTATCTCTCTCGTTTTTACGTCTGCAAAAACAACTGAAGGAGGTGTTTTTCTTTTTCTCATTTCTTTAGCAACTGTTGCGTGACTCACAGACAGCACACGGATGTGCGTCCGTTTGCTGTCCGTGATTTTCACGCACCCATTGACTTTAATGGGTGCGTGATGCGCAATAAACGCACAAGTATAGGACATGCAGTGAGTGTCACGCAGCAGACACACGCTGCGTGAAAAACACTATGTCTGAATGGCCCCATTGAATTGCATAGGTCCGTGTGATGTGCGTTTTTTTTATCGCGCGTAACAAGGACGTGAAAAACGCTCGTGTGAATAAGGCCTAACAGTGAAGTTTCGGCTCTAACATGCAGTTGACACCCGCGTTGTATGGAGCAGGCTCAGCCCGTGAGCCCGCTCCACGCTTCCCTTAGTCGGCTATGACATGAGTATACGTCAAATGTCTGGAAGGGGTTAACATGTTGCCTTTTGGTGAACATATTCCTACAAATTGTCCAAATATTACCTGCCTTATGAATTCGGTTTTTCTGTTCTGTCATAGAAGCAGTAAAGCGGAATTCAAGCTATAACGGATCCATTACATGATGGGCACAAATGGCCGGGATAAAGAGCACTGCATTCTGTACTATTTTTTGTCAGATGCGACAATCTGCGACGGAGGCTCCAACACAGATGTGACTAGAGCCTTACCCAGCTTCTGTCGCTTGTTGAAATCTCTCTGGTTTCCAATGTTATGAAGCATTGGAGCAGTGTCCTTGCCTTGAACCGAACTATCTCTGAGGATGGGGGCTCCTCTGCAGGTAGAGAGATAGATGGCAGTATATCGTATCCATCCATCTGCAGGGGTAGGAAGTAATCCAAGGATTTCTCCGTTACTACAGCAGATGTCACACATGAATGCTTGTTATGCAATGGCCCAGGCAAGTTTCCACAGATATCTCTACATAGAAGTGCAGAAGAAAGTGCCCCGCAGAGACGCATGGCACGGCTGGAATCTTGGTGCATTGAAAAGTTGCCCTCGTTGCCTCTAATTTTCCTGGTCGTTCGCCTTGGAGAATGTATTTTATTTTTTTTAACTTTTATTTTCATCTCTACTTGAATGTTGCCGTGACAGGTGAAATCCTGATCTATTGATTTTTTTTTTTTAAGTGTATATCAAAGTGGTATTCTGATTATAGCGAGTTCTCACCTATCCACTGAATAGGTGATAGATAGATCGGTGGAACGGAAGTCCCGTGTCCCCCTGTTTCCCCTAGCCCCAAGACTGCGAGGAGGAGTTGACTGGACCATATGATCCCTTCTGCCCGTCTAAGGCCTTATTCACACAAACGTGTCTGTTTTCCGCTCGTAAAACACGCAGCGTTCTTCTTGCAGCTCAGTGTGACATCAGTGTACGGTGCCTGTCTGCGTATGTCATCTGTATGTCACACATTTTTTACGTCCGCAAAGTAAACTAGAGGAGGTGGTTCTTTTTTTCTCATTTCTTTATCAACTGTTCCGTGAATCACGCACAGCGCACGTATGACGTCCGTGTGCTGTCCGTTTTTTTTCATGCACCCAAAAAAAGTACAAGAATAGGACATGCGGTGAGTTTTTCACGCAGCAGACACACTGTGTGAAAAACACAATGTCTGAATTGCCCCAGTGAATTGCATAGGTCCGTGTGACATCCGTTCTTTTAACGCACGTAACACGGACGTGAAATACGCTCGTGTGAATAAGGGCTTATTCAGACGAGCATAAAACTCGTCCTTGCGCTGTACGTTAAAATCACGCACCGCACACAGACCCATTGATTTCAATGGGGCCATTCACACACGCAGGAGTTTTCACGCAGTGTTTCCGTTGCGGGAATCTCACTGCATGTCCTATATTGGTGCGTTTTTCACACACCCACGCGTCCATTGAAGTCAATGGGTGCATGAAAACCTCTCACAGCACACGGAGGCGCATCTGTGTGCTGTGTGTGATTTGCTCATCAATTCCATTGAAAAATAAAAATATGTGCTTTGCGAGTGCGTGAAAAACACCTGTCACTCGCAAAGCACAGCTGCAATAACGCAACGCACACGGACCAGATTTATGCGCGTGTTTCACGTTCATGAATCTGATCAGCTCGTGTGAATGTAGCCCTAGTCTATGGACCCCACTGATCCAGCTGTTATCTATTGCGTGGATAAGTGATAACTGGTTATAAACAGAATACCCTTGTAAGTATTGCTTTACAAAAAATCTAGTCTTATTACCATCTATACTTCTAATGTCATTTCTGTGGTGTTGTAGTGTATATAGTGTAGGGCCTGGTGGAACCTATACAGACGCTGGAAAGAACAAACCTGGTCCTTTTCTGTATTTTAGGCCTTGTCCTAATTGATGTTAGAAGTTTAGTTAGAAACCATTTGGGGATGGTACCAATGACAGTTGATAAATAATCCGCCACTGAATTAGCTCTATTGTGCGCAGCTTTCAGCAACCGATGCGGAGCAAAAAGCCTTTTGTATCTCTGGTAATAGAACTTGCTGAACATCGGTTTTGGAATACCTGTCCAGAATATTCTTCAACAATAGAAATGAGGACTGCCGGCCAGCAATGATTTTATTGTTTAATAGAAATCGCTAGTATAACATTTTAGCAAAGAATAATCTCCTTACTTTTATACAGAAATGTATTATCATTTAAAGGGATATTATGGTTTCAACAAAAAAACCTTTATTATATAATGGAATGTTGTGGTTTTACAATTTTCTAATATACTTTGGGGGGATTTTAAGAAGCCCTCTACGCCACTTTTCTGGCATAGAAAAGTCGCAATTTGCTCCAAATGTGACTTTTTTGCAATTTTACAGTCTCCACCTGACACGTTTTTTTTTTTGTTTGTTTTTTTTTTTAAATCAAACCAGTTTTTATTGATATTACAACATACATTATAAATCTCATGTACATCAACTCAATTCCAACAGTCAATACATTTTCGGTTTTGTACATCATATACAGTTACATGTAACATAACTCCCCCTTCCCTCCATCCCAACTCCCCCCCCCCCCCCCCCCGCAGTACCTCCTCCTTTCCCTGACTCGTATAACCATTCTCTCTCCTGCCTCATACTTATATATCAATAATCGCCTCCTGATCATTTCACCTTAAGATGTTTCCTACCTCCCTGCCGTGCCATAATTGTGTACCCATTTTCCCCATTGGTTATCATGTTTGTGTGTTGCCCCACGTTTTAGATATATCCGATGTTCCAATGCCACCGTGTGATTAACGTATCCCACTAGTTCAGACACCTCCGGGGGATCCGTATTCAGCCAATATTTTGCTATTAGTTTCCTAGCATGATACAAAACCTTTTTTATGGCCAGTAATTCAGCTCCATCTCCTCCCTCTTCCCCCATACAACCCAACACATAGATCTTAGGTTCTAACGGAAAATCTCTCCCAAATACCCTCGCTACCATGCCTCCAACCTCCTTCCAGTAATCATTCAGCTTCGGACAACCCCAGAACATATGCTTTATGTCTGCCCCCTCAAACGAACACCTGGGACACTCCTGCGTTGGTCTGAGCCTCATTTGCATTAACACCTTAGGCGTCCTATACACTCTATGTAGGAGAAAAAGTTGTGACCTCCTGTGTGCTACATTAATGGAAAGCATTTTGGGCGATTCAAGTATCTCCTCCCACTCATCAGTTATATTCCCCACATCCTCTTCCCATTTGCATCTGATCTCCCCCAACGGATCTCCAAGGAATTTGGAAAGTAATGTACCATAGATCACAGAAATAATCCCTTTAGTGTCCTTTGCTCCCAATACCTGTTCCATCACTCCCATAGTAGAGCAGCTCAAGTCCACCAACCTACCCTGGGCCTGTGCCGCATGACGTAACTGGAGGTATTGATAAAACATCCGATGTGGGAGTCCAAACTCCTCCTGTAGCTGTGAGAACAATTTGAGACTTCCCCCCTCATATACCTGGTATACATATCTGACCCCAGCTTGTTCCCACTCCTGAAAACCGTCCAAGATATTGAATTCCCATAAGTATGGATTGTCCCATAGAGGCATATAATTGGAGCACCCAGTAACGCCCAGTATTTTTTTGCATTCCCACCAGACCCTATGTATCAATAGCAAAGTCGGTTTCCCTTTCGCCTCCCTCCTCAGTTTGAGACTCCATTGCCTCTAGTATATCCGTGCACCGACTCAAATAATACACCAGTTTCCCACTAGAACCCCACTCTTCCCTATTCTTCCAACCTTTAAAGTGTTGCGCTTCGGCTTCTAAATAATATATCCACGCATTTGGAATAGCTAATCCTCCCTTTTCTGTTGGTAATTGTAATTTTTCCAATTTAATCCTGGGGATCCCCCTTTTCCACACTAAGTCCCTAAACAAATTATGTATTCTCCTGAACCAGTATTTAGGCAACCACACTGGGGCATTATGCACCACATAAAGAACCTGAGGCATCAGAATCATTTTGATCAGGTTTGCTCTTCCTAGCGCTGAAAGTGGTAGCCGAAGCCATATTCTAGTCTTTTCTTTTAGTTTGTCCAATAATGGTTTCACATTCAACGCAACAAAATCCTGCACCCTCACCGAGACCTTAAACCCCAGATATTTAAATTCCTTAACACAAGGTACAGCAATTCCCCCCACCACCAGTGGCACCTCCAATGGTTTGAGTGGCAGCAATGCCGATTTGCTCCAATTAATTTGCAACCCTGAAAATTTACCAAACCGTTCCAATACGGTCATTATCACCGGCAGTGACCGAACTATCTCTCCCAGGAATAGTAAAATATCATCCGCATATAATGCTATGCGTTCCTCCAGCTCCCCACATCGAAATCCTTCTATATCCGGATGTTGCCTTACCACATTTGCCAGAGGTTCGATCGCTAGAGCGAATAATAGCGGGGAAAGTGGACATCCCTGACGCGTCCCCCTCCCCAGTCTAAAGGAATCTGACATCCGCCCATTGGCTCTAATCCTAGCCACCGGTTCCTTATACAGCAATTTTACCCATGTTATAAAATTACTCCCAAAACCAAACCGCTCCAGAACAGTCCACAGGTACCCCCACTCCACACTGTCAAATGCCTTAGCCGCGTCTAAGGACAACACTGCTCTACACTGTGTATCTGCAGCCTCTGTCTGCAAATTCAAGAATAATCTTCTTAGATTAACCGCTGTAGATCTTGATGGCATAAATCCCGACTGATCCGGGCCCACTACCTTAGTCACCACTCTTGTCAGCCTATTAGCCAGAACTTTGCCAAGATTTTTACATCAGCGGACAGCAGGGATATTGGTCTATAAGAATCCGGCTGTGTTCGATCTTTCCCCTCTTTAGGAATGACTACTATTGCCGCTTCATACATAGTCTGCGGCAGTCGTCCCCTGGTAAAACTATCTTGGAACACCTCCAATAACTCTGGCAGAAGCTCCCCCCCATATGTTTTGTACAGCTCAGTAGGTATACCATCCATTCCTGGAGCCTTTTCATTTGCCATAGAACTCACTGCTTCCTGCAGTTCCTCCAAAGTAATTGGCTCCTCCAGCCACTCCTTCTCCTCCTCCCCTAAGGTAACCCACTCAATTTCCTCTAGATAGTCTGTCAGAAGATCTTCCGAATAATCTACCCTTGTGCGGTACATCTCAGTATAAAAGGACTTCAACACACCCAGTATATCCCCTGTTTCTCCAACCAGTGTCCCCTCTTTGTCCTGCAATTGGTGGATGAACGCACCCTCCCGCTGAGGTCTAGCCATATTTGCCTACAATCTGCCCGTCATTTCCCCCTCCTCATAGTAGTTTTGTTGCAAAAACAACCTTTTATTAGCTGCTTGTTCCAGCTGATGTTCCTTTAGCAATTTTAGGGCTACCTTCCACTGGGCCATCGTTTCTGCTGTATTATTAGCTACATGGTTCTCCTCGGATAACGTCACCCTTTCCAGCAGATGTTCTCCCACCTGTCGTGATCTATTCTTTATGGTCGTGATTTCCCGAATATACACCCCCCTGATATTTGCCTTCATAGCGTCCCATAAGATATCCATAGGAACCGTACCTTTATTAAACTCAAAGTACTCCTGCAAGCTCGCAGTTATTATCTCCTCCCCAACTAGTCGGATCCAGAACGGATTTAACCTCCAATGCAGTCTTAGCCCCCCTATCTGCGGACTAGTTCGGACCTTCAATATCATTGGGGAGTGATCAGACAGTGACCTTGGCAAATATTCCACCCCTTCCACACACTCAATCCCTAACCCGTTACTAAACATCAAATCTATTCTAGACAACGATCCATAAGTAGATGACACACAAGAATATTGCGTAGTAGATAGCCACTTTGCCCGCCAAACATCCGTGTACCCAACCTCCATCATGTACTTCCCAAACCGCGTCAGAACAGCCTCTCCTACCCCCCTTTTGGAAATTTATCACGTCTTATATCCATTACATTGTTGAAATCTCCTCCCATAAGTATAGTCGGGACCATCGGCCAACTAGCCAGCCTTTCCAACACTTCTCTTATTGGAACCACAGAGTATGGGGGAGGTACATACAGTACCACAATTATACATTCCCAATTAAACAGTTTACAATGTACCCCTACATATCTGCCCTCTCCATCTATAAAGGAAGCCAAACAGCAAAATGGTACATCCCTATACCAGGAGACTAACCCCCCTTGATTATGTGGAATGAAAGGAGTGAAAACTGTGTCTAATCCACACCCTATGTGCCTGTTGCACAGTATCAGCGGTAAGATGCGTTTCCTGTAGTCCCATCACTCCAGCAGACTGCCCTTTCAGAAAATCAAATATAGCTCGCCGTTTTGTTGCCTCTCCCATACCTCTCACATTCCAGGACAAAAGATTTACCCTACCCCCCCATCTATCCATTTCTTTTATCTGACAGAGGCCATTACCCTTGAATCCAGTGCCAATCAGAGCGTACTTCATTTCCAACTCCCTTTCCCTCCAAAACATGTTCCTCCCTCCACCCACCTCCCTAACCCACCCAACTTTCCATAAACTTACCCTCCAAAGAGGGCCTGGGCTGGCGAAGAAATCTCCACCAATGTGACTGTTCAGCTTCCCATTCACACTGCAGAAACACATCTTTTCCCGCAATATAAACCTGAGAACCACAAACCTCTCGCCACCTTACTACCATAGACATATAGCATTTTAGTGACTCCAACAACTGATGCTTCAATTAAACTGACATCTCTGTCTTCCCTTCAGCATTATAAACCTAGAGGCTGCAGCCCCACATTAGAACAGAAAATAAATGCAGAAAAACAGTTCCTTATTCCCCTGTGCGGCGCATCCTCCTTTTTCATAAAAAGCAGAGTCCCCTCTTCAACCATCCACCTGATGATCACACAGCAGCTTCCTCTCGATTCAGACTAAGGCGATCCTCGTGACTGTCCAGCCATCTTAACGCATCTTTTGAGTTCTCAAAGAATTGTACGGATCCCAGCGCCGCAACCCGAAGCTTCGCCGGGTACAACATGGAGTATTGAACACGCAGATTCCTCAGTCGTCGTTTGATATCCAGAAATTGCATCCTTCTTTTCTGGACCTCTACAGAAAAATCTGGGTAAAATGACACTTTCACCCCATTCACCCGTATATCTTGCTTTTCCCGGGCCTGCCGAAGAATTAAATCTCTGTCTTTATAATGAAGCAGCTTTACCAGCACAGGTCTTGGCCGTCCAGGTGGACCCGGGCGAGTTGGTACTCTATGGGCTCTTTCCACCGCAAACAATGGTGTCAACGACTCCTTACCAAACACCTCCAGTAGCCATTTTTCAAAATAGGAATCCGGATTGGACCCTTCCACTTTTTCGGGTATTCCCACCATCCTCACGTTATTGCGACGTAGACGATTCTCCAGGTCATCCGTTTTAGATAACAGGTAAGTAACATCCACAGCTACCGCATTTACATCCCTCCTCATGGGCAGCATTCTGTCTTCCACATCACTGACTCTACCTTCCACCGCTGTTGTACGCTCCGACACCTTCTGTAGATCGTGCCGTATTATGGAAATATCCTCCTTAATTCCGCCCACCTGGCAGGTGAGTTTAGCTAGCGTGGCATTACATAGGCTTACCGCCGAAAAAACATCCGCCAGCGTGGGCCCAGGCTTATTCAAACTGTGCGAGCCTCGATCCAGCCCTCCTCCTGAGCTGCCTGCAGCATCTTCTCCATTCTCCTCCTCCTCCTCCTCTGATTCCATCTGTGCCCGCAGCGGTTCATATCTGGACCCGGAGCAGCCTGCCTGCTCTTTCCCTCCACCTGTCATCTCTCCTCCAGCATCTGCCTTCATGGGTGTCTTTCTGGCAAAGCGCTCCAGTCGGGATGCCGCAGCCCCTCTCAGGTCCCTGCTCTCTGCCATCATGCACATGTCGGCGCCATCTTGTAAGCCCAGCTCACCCTCCTCTGCCGCCTTAGACTTTCTTGAACGGGTCATTACAGCCTCCAGATTCTGCAGAATCGTGTCACCAGGTTCTCCTCCTTCTCCCCTCTCTGCACAGGTATGTCTCCGTTAGGAGAGTTCAGAGTTCAGCCACAGGATGTGTATCAGGATATCGGCAGCGGGAGCTCCGGTTCCTGCGTCCGCTCACATATGCCGCTAAGCCACGCCCCCTGACACGGTTTTAATGGCACCATTTCGGGGTACATATATCGTATTGAATAACTTTTTTTATTCATTTTTGGGGGGGGGGTGTGGGAGTGGAAAAAACAGCAGTTCTACCATTGTTTTGGAAGCGTTGTCTTTACAGCGTTCAATGTGCGGTTCAGGGTATGTTCACACGCAGAGTCAATAACGTCTCACAATACGGAGCTGTTTTCAAGAGAAACTCGCGTTTTTTACGGCCGTTTTTGGAGCTTTTTTCACTAGTCAATGGAAAACGGCTCCAATAACGTCCCAAGAAGTGTCCTGCACTTCTTTTCGCGATGTTTTCCCATTGAAATCAATGGGCAGATGTTTGGAGGCGTTCTGCTTCCGATTTTTTAGGCCGGTTTTCAGGCCTTTACGGTCCGAAAAACTACCGAAAATAGGCCGTGTGAACATACCCTTACAGTAATACCATACTTATACAGCTTTTCTGTTTTACTACTTTTGCACTAAAACACTCAAATTATTTGTTTTGTGTTGCCGCATTCAAAAACCTTTAACATTTTTAATCTTTTGGCGACGCTTTATAGGGGCTTGATTTGTGTGGGTTTCTGGCTATTTTTTAAAACATTTTTTACGGGGTTTGGCGCGTGGGATAAATGTGAATATAGAACAGGTTATTAGGGATGTGGCAATACCAATTTTGTATAGTTTATTTTTTTTACTCCAATAATAAAACACTTTGTAGGAGGGAAAGAAGATGTTTTTTAGTTATTTGAACATCCAATCGTTTGATCGCTTACATAATACACTGCAATACTTATATAGTGCAGTGTATTATCCCTGTTAGGGTATGTTTACAAATAGCGTAAGCACTGTGGGTTTTCCGCAGCTAATTTCATTGAGGAAAATCTGCAGCGTAATAGATTAGCAGCAGAGTGGATAAGATTTGAACAATCATATGAAGAAATGCTCATAAATTGACCTGCTGTGAGTTTTTCTAATTTATGCTGTGAAATCGCTGGTTTTCTGTTGTGGGGTTTCTCCATTGAATTCAATGGTAAGGTAAAACCGGCAACAAATAGCAGATGTTGCGCTGCAAAAATCGCAGCGCAGATAAAGATAAAAAAAATGATGCTTCTGCGTCCAGCCCAGCCTCCAGGGATGACATCTCATCCCGTGTGACTTGCAGCCAATCCCAGGCTGCAGTGGTCACCTGGGATAAAACGTCATCCCAGGAGGCTGGGCTGCAGGACGTCAGAGGGACGTGTCGCCATGACTACAGGTAAGTATAGGCTTTTTTTTTTCCTCTTCTGTTTTCCGCAGCAGACTTTCTGCCAGAAAAACTGCACTACAATTTGCTGCAGTTTTTCAGCTGGAATTCCCTGCATTTTTATTCAGCGTATCCGCTCTGTGTGAGCATTCCCTTAGGATGTAGTCACATGCGACATGTGGTTTTGTTGCAGAAATTTCTGCGAATGAAAATCCATTGCATTCGTGTTATTTGGAACTTGCAAAAATCCATGTACCCTCTGCAGAAACAAGCCCTTTGTGAATAGTCGACTACGGTATTTCTGTGGAAAAAAATGGAAACAAAGGGAATCCTGCTGAAATAGAAGCATTACCATTCAAATCAATGGTAATGCAGACGGAAGCGATAGTTTCCGTCCGGCTTTCCGTTGTTCTTCTCTGACAAGCTGAACTGAGCAGATGAACGGAACCCGAGCGCTTATGTGAACAGGCCCTAAGCTATATTTGTTAACCATAATACAGCTTTAAGTTGTTTTCTGTTAACGTTTTTGATAGCCTATATATCTGTTCACGAAAAAACCTTAAGTGATGGCTGGGTCACTATATTAGCTAGTATGGAGGTGGCCATCATTCCAGAGTGAGGAGGACAGGGGAAGGAGATGTTTGATAAGCAAGCGATCAGTTTTCCAAATGTCTATGGCCAACTTAAAATAAAGAGTGATACAGCTATATAATACAATAAAGTTGTGGAAATGGAACGAGCGCTCAGGTTGTATCCACACGTTGTTTGATCAGCGGCAGCCTGTGGGGAACTTGTAGTTTTGTAGTTAGGACTTTCTGGGTGGGAGCCACTTTTTGCGGTTATTGTGACCGCTGTATGTGTAGACTTGCGTCAAATTGAACACCTGTTTATTTGTCAGCGTGGATAGTGGCGCAGAATTCTGCTTCACCACTACTGTTACATGTGAAAGTGTCTATTGCATATACAGACCGCTAGGGAGAATGAGGTGTCCGAGCACGTGGAAGGGAAGGCTTGAAGCGCGCTGCAAAGTATTTTTTATGCTTATTAGATTATAGAAAAGTGGTTTTGCAAGCGGAGTTAGGCCTAAATTATTAAAAGTGCAGTATGAGTAAACCAAGATACCAATTTACCCAAGCCTTATAAATGAAAAAAATAAAATAAATACATTGATTTGAGAATGACTATGTAGTAATACTAAGCGTCCCAGCAGGAATTTCCTACTTACTGCTTTTTATTATTTGAAGATGACAATACGTTATTGCACTAATCCGTAAATGCTGATGAGATTTTATGTTTTTAGTCAGAAATGGACACGTTTGTGTAGCATTTTACAACGGATGAATGTTTTGTTTTTTTTTTTGTGTTTTTTTTTTCTTGTGTACAAGACTAAAATGCAAGGCCTAGCTCACACCTATGTCCAAATGATAAACCCTATTTCTCGCACGGCTTATAGCACTTGCTGTGTTTTTCCTAGAACTGTACTATGTCCTATAGGTCATGGTTTTGCTGTAGTTGCTCCCCCATTGACGCATGTTAAAGTTTTATTTGTACGCACGGAATTGTCCACGTAGCTTTCCATAGAAGCAGTTCTAGTAACCCCACATGGCTTGGTGTTTTGTAAGCAGGAAAAACTAAAACCGTTTCATGAATGTGACTTTCTAGCACCGCACATTAAGGCCCTGTTCACATCTGCTTTGGGTTATTCCATTGCTCTGCTCAGTCAGAGGAGCAGAACGGGGGAATGCCGAAGCAACGGTTCCGTTGTACCACGTACGCCACCGGCAGCCGATGAAACCCATTGACTTTAATGGGTTCTGTCGGCTTTCCGTTGGGGTGTCTGGTTTTACTGGAAACAATAGCGCACTATGCTATTGTTTCCGGTAACCCCTGCTGTATCGGTCATAGAGGCCCCTAACTGAGCCTCCAACGCAGATGTGAACAGGGCCTAACTTAAATCAATACGACCCTGACTGCTCTTTATTAAGGTTCAGCAGCCTGTTGCCTAAGACCTTTTCCACACTTCAAATATCTCTGGTTTGATTGTTTATTATACGTCAGAAAGACCAACAGTCAGGGTATGTTCACACGGGCTAATCTCAGCCATTTTTCGGGCCGTAACCCTCCTGAAAAACGGCTGAAATATCGGAAGCAGAACGCCTACAAACATCTGCCCATTGATTTCAATGGAAAGTACGTCATTCTGTTCCGACGTGGCATTTTTTACGCCTCATTTTCGAAAAACGGCACGTAAAAAGACGCCCCATGAAAAAGTGCATGCTACTTCTTGAGCCGTTTTTTGGAGCAGTTTTTCATTGACTAGAAAAACGGCGCAAAAAACACGAGTTTCATTAAAAAACGGTTGAAAATCAGGAGCTGTTTTCGCTTGAAAACGGCTCCGTATTTTCAGCCCTATTTTGTTAACTGTGTGAACATACCCTTATTAAGAACACACAGACGCTGAACTAGTGCAATGAGATGGGCGCACACCAATGGCCTTCCAACAATACGCAAAGGTACAATCTCCATAAATAATATCAATTAACTAAATGCATATACAGGGTGGGCCATTTATATGGATACACCTAAATAAAATGGGAATGGTTGGTGATATTAACTTCCTGTTTGTGGCACATTAGTATATGGGAGGGGGGAAGCTTTTCAAGCTGGGTGTTGACCATGGCGGCTATTTTGAAGTCGGCCATTTTGTATCCAACTTTAGTTTTTTCAATGGGAAGAGGGTCATGTGACACATCAAACTTATCGAGAATTTCACAAGAAAAACAATGGTGTGCTTGGTTTTAACGTTACGTTATTCTTTCATGAGTTATTTACAAGTTTCTGACCACTTATAAAATGTGTTCAAAGTGCTGCCCATTGTGTTGGATTGTCAATGCAACCCTCTTCTCCCACTCTTCACACACTGATAGCAACACCGCAGAAGAAATGCCTCCCGATCTGACCCCCTTAGACTTTTATCTTTGGTGTCATCTGAAGGCAATTGTCTATGCTGTGAAGATACGAGATGTGCAGCAACTGAAACTACGGATACTGGAAGCCTGTGCTAGCATTTCTTCTGCTCTTTCCCTTTTGATTACAATGGAAAGCTTAATGCATCGTTTTTTAACTAGTATTGTGGTGTGTAAACCGCACCAAAATACATGTCCAATACATGACGTGTGAACAGGGCTTTAGGGTTTGTTTGAGGCTGAAAAATAGTGACCAAATTCATGAGAAATAGTCTGTGAATCCAGGCTTTTTTTGGAGCTGATTTTCAAAGCGTTTTAGAGTTTTGGAAGAGTTTTTTTTAAGCTTATTTTTCTTAGGCCGGATTTACACGCGCGTGTTCGGTCCACGATATACAGTCCGTATGTCGGCAGTATTTCCCGGACCGAACTGCAGGGAGCCGGGCTCTTATCGTCATAGTTATGTACGATTCTAGGAGTCCCTGCCTCGCTGCAGGAAAACATGATTACAGTGCAAGAAAGTTTTCCCGCAGCGAGGCATCGATTCCTAGCGTCATGCATAACTATGACGCTAAGAGCCCGGCTCCCTGCAGTGTGTTCGGTCCGGGAAATACTGCCGACATACGGACAGTATATCATGGACCGAACACACGCGTGTAAATCCGGCCTTTGTGTCAGTGGAAAATCAGCTTGTGAAATGCTTCAAGAAGTGACATGTCACTTCTTCTTTTTTTTTTTTTTATGAGGAGCTTTTTTTAAAATTCAGCAGCATAAAAATACGCCTCATATGAACTACACCGTGTATTTCCCATTGAAATCAATGGGAAACTTTTTGCAGGCAGATTTCCATTTTATTTATAATATAATATAATATATTTATAATTTATTTTTAAGGCATTCACAGAGCGGGTTAAACAACGCTATATTGTGATAACTGGTATCGCCATGTCCGTAAAAGTCCACTTTATGTTCACTTTTATTTATTTTTTAACATTACTTTAGGGGAAAAATGTTTTTTTTTTTTTTTTTACTTTTAATACATTTTTCTTTTTTGTAACATAAAAAACAAAACCTTTTACTTAACAATTTTTTACTTTATTAGTCCCCCTAGGAGACTTGAACCAGCGATCATTGGATCGCTTGCATGATATACTGCAATACTAATGTATTGCGGTATATCGTGATTCTATTAAGCCCTGCCGGAGGCAGGATGGCAGGCCTGGGGGCCTTCATTAGGCCCCCAGGCTGCCATGACAACCATATTCACCGGGCAATCGCGATGTCGTGTTTGAGGGGGCACGCCCCCTGATTCTAACAATTTAAAATCGCTGTCCCAGAAAACCGCATCGTGCCAAGAGCCAATACAGCGGGGAAAACCGTTGCCTTCAGGAGTTTCTTTATTCCTGGCTGCTTCAGTGGTTGGACCCTGGCCTGGAGCTGTGCCATCTCAAAGGCAGAATCCTTCCCTGGGCAGAGCCTTAAAAAGCAGCCCGAATCCACGGACAGAGCATAAGGATTTAGGGAGTGGAAGCTCTCTGAATTCCAATGCTCTGTACAGGAACTCCGGCTGCAAGAATACAACACTTGGGGCGGGAAGCTGGAGAAAGGCAAACTTATGAGGTTTAGACTGAAGGCACTCACCTACTCCCTCCAGGCGGTGGAGATTCTGACATGAGTCTTCTGGAAGGAGAATCCGAGGTTTTAATCCAGAGGCAGCAAAGCTGAGCCAGAGTGACAGCCTTCGCTGCACGGGAAGTGAATAACTTAGTCCATATATGGACAGTTGCGTCACTGGAGCTTCCCGACATATACGTTTATCGTAGGCCTGTGACATGCCATACAGTGGCATCTTTCACCCCGAAGCTATTATAACATCTGTTACCGGATATTGTTTTATGGAATAGTGTAGTCTTCTATGCTATGGCCCGTTTTTTTTTTTTGCGGTATGCTGATGTATTCAAGCCCGAAGGTGGCCAGAAGGACACTTTTGGCCTAAGGCTGGCTAATTGAGCCCTATGGACACGTTAAGCCAATACGTCCGGAGCTTGACTACGCAGGGCAACAAACGTGATGTGAATGGGGCTTTATTAGCACATCCTATGCAGCAGTATGTTTAAAAAAATAAATACAAATACAGTTGTGTATGGCCTAATACAATTGAATGCTACCCAATTTATAAACCTAGTATTGTTTCCGTCTCGTTTGTGTCTTTTGGTGATTGTGGAAAAAATATATTTGGTCTGCTATATTTCAACCACACTAAATATATTCCATGTTTTATATATTGTGGTTCATGAACAGTTTGTATATGTTTAGTCTGCAGATAAGCAAAGAGCTCTAGAAGAAACCAAAGCCTATACAACACAGTCTTTAGCTAGTGTGGCTTATCTCATCAACACCTTAGCCAACAATGTCCTTCAGATGCTGGATATCCAGGCTTCTCAACTCAGGAGGATGGAGTCCTCGATCAATCATATATCACAGGTGAGATCATGACTGAATAGTCTCTATATAAATGTTTTGCCTAAGTGCTCTATTTCCCGCCCTAAAATATTAGTGTACCTGGATTATCGTCTGTCACCACATTATAAGTGCCCTATCTCCTACATAAAGAGATGGGCGCTATAATGTAGGTGACAGCAGTGCTTTTTATTTAGAAAAATGATCTATTTTTACCACGTTAGGAGCGATTTTAGCTTTATGCTAATGACTTTCTTTATGCCCAACTGGGCGTATTTTTACTTTAGACCAAGTGGGCGTAGTACAGAGGAGTGTATGACGCTGACCAATCAGCCTCATGCACTTCTCTCCATTCATTTAGTCTGCGCATAGTGACATTATTCACGATGTGCTGTCTTATACTGACACATTAACGTTACTGAAGTGTTTAGACCGTGAATAGACATTCCTTCCAGCCAGGACAGGATGTCTATTCACAATCCCGGCACTTCGTTAACGTTTCTGTGGTACTTACAACTGAGCAAGCGTAATCTCGCGAGATCTCGCTATAAATGACAGGTTACATGGAGATTACGCTTTGCTCTGCTGTAAGTACCACAAACTTTAACGAATAGACTGGAAGGAAGGAATGTCTATTCACTGTCTAAACACTTCAGTAACGTTAATATGTCAGTATAAGACCTCACATAGTGAATAACGCAGTGTCACTATGCGCTGACTAAATGAATGGAGGGAAGTGTATGACGCTGATTGGTCAGCGTCATACACTCCTCTGTACAATGCCCACTTGTTCTAAAGTAAAAACACGCCAAGTTGGGCATTAAGAAGGTAATTAGCATAAAGCTAAAATCGCTAAAAACGTAAAAATAGATCGTTTTTCTAAATAAAAAGCACTGCTGTCACCTACATTATAGCAACAATTTCATTATGTAGGAATAGGGCACTTATAATGTGGTGACAGAGCCTCTTTAAGCTAAGGGAGGGAGGAGCATTCAAAACTTAATCTAGTGTATACTTACACGGCCATGTTGCATAGCAGTAGAGGTGAAATCTGGCAATTCTGAAAAAAAATAAATCTGCAACAGGGTATTCTGATTTTTTTTTGTTTGTTAAAGAGGCTCTGTCACCAGATTTTGCAACCCCTATCTCCTATTGCAGCAGATCGGCGCTGCAATGGAGATAAGAGTAACGTTTTTTGTTTTTTTTTCAAAAACGAGCATTTTTGGCCAAGTTATGACCATTTTTATATTTATGTAAATTATGCTTTCTAAAGTACAACTGGGCGTGTATTATGTGTGTACATCGGGGCGTGTTTACTTTTACTAGCTGGGCGTTCTGACGAGAAGTATCATCCACTTCTCTTCACAACGCCCAGCTTCTGGCAGTGCAGACACAGCGTGTTCTCGAGAGATCACGCTGTGACATCACTCACTTTCTGCCCCAGGTCCTGCATCGTGTCGGCCACATCGGCACCAGAGGCTACAGTTGATTCTGCAGCAGCATCAGCATTTGCAGGTAAGTAGCTACATCGACTTACCTGCAAACGCTGATGCTGCTGCAGAATCAAATGTAGCCTCTGGTGCCGATGTGTCCTCGCTCGTCCGACACGATGCAGGACCTGGGGCAGGAAGTGAGTGACGTCACAGCGTGATCTCTCGAACACGCTGTGTGTCTGCACTGCCAGAAGCTGGGCGTTGTGAAGAGAAGTGGATGATACTTCTATACACAACGCCCAGCTAGTAAAAGAAGTAAACACGCCCAGATGTACTTTAGAAAGTCTCATTTACATAAATATAAAAATGGTCATAACTTGGCCAAAAATGCTAGTTTTTAAAAAAAAAAACAAAAAAAAAAACTTTACTCTTATCTCCATTGCAGCGCCGATCTGCTGCAATAGGAGATAGGGGTTGCAAAATCTGGTGACAGAGCCTCTTTAAAGAGTAACTGTCCTTTTAGCAAACTTTTTATATGACATAGAGACATATCAGAAGTTTTGATTGGCGTGGGTCCGGGTACTGAGACCCCCACCATTGCTGAAACAAAGGTGCAGAAGCACTCAGCTGAGCCCCCTCGAGCTTCGGTTGTGATTGGTGCTCCATGTTCCTGTTCTCTGTAAGGCGTCTTCAGCCTAATGAAAAGCGTCGTTTATAGCCAAAGGTGCATAGCACTCTGCTGAGCGCTTCTGCATTATTTTTTTTTAGCGATGTTGGGGATCTCTGCACACAAGCCATCACCAATCCAAGCTTCTGATGTATCTGACATATCAAAAGTTTTCTAAAAGTACAGTCACTCCATTAAAACCCATGTACTTTAGGCCCTGTTCATATCTGCATCGGAGGCTCCGTCATTTTTGCACAACAAAATAGTGCAGCGTGGAGCAATATTTTGGCACAAGATGATAGAAACCTGATAGAACCCATTAAAGTCAATGGGTTTTGTCAGGTGCCGATGGTTTCTGTCATGCGATTGATCCTGCCCTTTCATTTTTTTCCTGTTCTGTTCCTCTGACGGACTAGAATACCAGAAATCTAAACTCTGATGTGAACAGAGACTTTGTTGTGGAATTTCGGTAGTGAATAGGGAACAAGTGCAGCCTTAAGCAGAGTTTTTGATGCTTTTATATTTGCCAAACCAGGAATGAACTTTAGAGAGAGGTAAAGGAAATCATACTTTTGGTTCCAGTCCTTCGTATTGGCTAAACAAACCATACAAAAAGCAGAACTTACTGCACTGTGTGAATGTCCACTCTTAAATACAATGTCTAAGATTTTATTGCAATTAATATATTTGTATAGGACCTACAAAGTTATCCGTCATAAATATGATAGGGGCCATTTTACAGAATTATATAACCAAAATAAAGAAGAAAAAAAAAGGTACAGCGCCCAATATCTGTGCAAAATGTATCACTCCTTTAACTCCTTCCTGACCGCCCACTGTCTTTTGACGGCAGGCGGTGCAGGTCCCGAGCCTACGACGACGTCTTTTGGCGTCACTGCAGATTAGGCTGATGAGCACTCGTGTGAGCTCTCATCCTCTAAGCAGGAGCTGTAACTTAGAGCTCCTGCTCTTAGAGCAGCCTCCTGAACACAGCTGGAGTCGGAAAACATTCGGACCACAACTGTTTAACCCTTTGATTGCCGCGGTCCGTGACCGCAGCATGATCAAAGGGAATTCCCCTCTTTGATTGCATCACCGGGATTTCGGTGATGCGATCAAACATCGGGGAATCTCTCTGCAGTCAGCCCTGGGGACCTACAAAGGACCTACAATGTTCCGTTTGCCTGCTGTTCGGGCACACTATGTGCTGCCCGATCAGCAGCCTGTGTCATAGTGATATAACGGCAGCGATATGTAAATAACGGAGGGAGTTAAAAAAATAATTTTACGTGAGACAGGGTTTGTTAAGCCTTTCCTATAACATGTTGCACTCAGCTGCATATGTTTGGGGAGGTGAAAGGTTATCTTTAAAGTTTGAAAATTATAGTAAAAAAATATGCTTTTTTACTTTTTAACCATTTTTTTTCTGGTAATATAGACCTTTTATTTGTGATTGTCATTGTCTATCGTAAATTTTGATACATTACATGTCTATTTTAAGGTAATTGGGTCAGGGCTAGAGTTATGACTGATTGGCAGGGGGACGGTTTTTTTGTGGGGTAGGTATTTTGTGGATTTGTTCATTTTTTTTGCACTTTATTTAACTTTTATCTTTCTATTATTATAGTCTGTCCCTCAAAGGTCAGAAAATACCTTTTTATATTTTTCTTCTTTTACACCATGCTTCTCCACTATAACCGTGGGCTGCCACTAATGGCACCCGGCGATGTGTGCCGCTGCCGCTATTCGTATACACAGTTCTCATTGAGCAAAAGCTTCTTCTATCTTCTCCTCAGGGTCCCCGGTAGTCACTGACTGCCGGGCACACGACATTCTTAGACAAGCTAAGACCCGCGCTGTAAATACCCTAAGGTGCGGATTTTAAGGACCCTGACCATTGGACATATACAAACAGCCGGCACTCGGGAACTGGTTATTTACTCAGTTTTCAAGATCTCCTCTTGTCATTCAGTAGAATCATTTGTTGTTTACTTCAATTGGATAAAATACTGTCCATGGTCATGGCACGGCTCGTTAGAAGACAGAACTCTGATACAGATACTATAAGGCCTCATGCACAATCCCGTTGGCAGTCGTACAGCCATTAATGACGGATCCGTGAAACACGGACCGCACACTGATTGCTTCCATGTGCAGTCAGTTGTTTCACGGACCAAATCAATGAAAAGGCCGAGACTGTTCCGTCAAAAATAGGACAGGTCCTACTCCTGTCCGTTTTTGACGGAACAGCCACACGGTTCCGTTAAAACAACGGAAGTATGCATGGCCCCGTTGAAATGAATGTGTCAGGATGCTAAACTGATAGCACACTGAACAAAAATACTGAAGTGGGCATGAGGCCTAACTAACGAGCTGTGCACCTGTGTGTCCATCACATGACCGTGGACAGAATTTTATCCACTGGAAGTAAACAAAGGTTCCTACTGAATGACAAAAAGCAGAGAAAACTGAGGAAAGCTGATCACTAGGCAGTTACTACTCCCGATCAGTGGATAGCATTGTAATACAGTGGTATTTTACTCCTCTGAATGTTCCAATTACTTTATAATTTTTAAATCCGGTAAATGTAAATTCCCATGTAGTAATTATTTTTATCTTCTGAATGTAAAGGAGCTTACACAAATTTGCTATAAACTTCTACAATTTCTAGACAGTGGATATCCACAAAGAAAAAGTTGCCAGAAGAGAAATTGGAATCTTGACAACTAACAAAAACACTTCTAGAACGCACAAAATTATTGCTCCAGCAAACTTGGAAAGGCCGGTTCGTTACATTCGAAAGCCTATTGACTACACGTTTCTTGATGACACTGGACATGGAGTGAAGGTATTTATACATGTGAATCAGATTGTATGTGTTTTTTGTTTTTTCTTAATCTTTATAGTGGTTTTCCCATAATTTTAGATTTATCGTCTATTCACATGATATTAATAAATATCTGACCCCTGAAACCCCGACCGATCCCGAGAAGGGGCTTACCTGGCCGTCACTGTGTGCCCCATATAAATAGTGCTGCTGCAGATGCTCAGCCACCGTTCCACTTATTTGCCAGAGTTAGCATCTGGCAGCCCCATAGAAAGTGTATGGAGCAGGGCCCTGTCCACCTTTTCACCGGGTGTACTTTCCAATTAGGGCCACTATAAAAATAAATTCACTAGAGTATTTCTTTAATGGTGTAAGGGCTGTGCATCAGTTTAGGTGTCAGGGAACAGGATGCAGTATTGTCCAACTTTGACATTGCATTCTTGCTAGGCCCGTGGATGAATTATTGTAAGAACAGTTCAAACTTGCATCTTTTGCATATTTCACTGCTCTGTTTGAACATATTTCTGTCTTTGGGAGTTCTTCTGTCGAGCTTTAGTAATTGCAGAAATAGAAAATAATTTAGCAAAAGATCCACAGTGTGCTCATCCAGTCTTCGTTCTGGGATCTGTAGTTCCTCAATGGAGTCCAGTAAGGAGGGGGCTTGTAGGCAGGCAAGTGATTCAAGCAACGTAGGAAAAAGGAAATTCCTCAGCACATCCATAAAATCTAAAAGGATCTTTATTTGGTCATCTTAAAAAAAAAAATCCAAGGAGGAGCCCGGTAAGGCATGTTACAGCTTACGCGTTTCAAACCAGACTGTTCTTACTCATGGCATACATAACAGATTCAGTACATGTGTTTTAAAATCAAGGTTAGCCAATCCTGACACATCGTCTCAGTAGCAGCTCTACACACCACTTGAAAAAGAAACCGGTTTCATGTATAACAAAATCACGGTATGTATGTGTGCATATAGAAACCTATGAGAATTTTACTTTATATTTAGCTTACGCATTATGTATTTTTTTGTTTCTCAATAGAGTATATGAATGAAATGTATCGTGAAGATAACATCAAATAAGAAATATGACTATAAATGCATTCTAAAACGAGTATAAACAGATTGTTGTATATATTCGACTGTGTACACATACAAAAAAAGTTCACATTTTTTCTATTTGTGGAGCAATAAATATATTTTTTAGTTGGGAGATAAATATTACAAACAAAATATATTATAAAATATATCATTTGAAACAAAATTTAGATTAAAAAAACCTCTGCATTATACATGCTCTTCGCTTTATGTATATGATACATAATATCAGCTTAAAGGTATATTTAGGAGCGTTTACATAGAACATAATTTCAAAAAAAAAAAAATCACGTTTTTTTTCTATGTGTACAGTCTCTAATATATACAATAATCTGTTTATACTCGTTTTAGAATGCATTTATAAACATATTTCTTGTTTGTTATTTTTCTCGATATATTTCGTTCATATACTCTATTTAGAAACGAAAAATACATTGTGTAATCTAAATATAAAGTAAAATTCTCATAGGTTTCTATATGCACACATACATACTGTGAATTTGTTATACATGAAACCGGTTTCTTTTTCAAGTGGTGTGTAGAGCTGCTACTGAGACGATGTGTCAGGATTGGCTAACCTTGATTTTAAAACACGTACTGAATCTGTTACGTATGCTATGAGTAAGAACAGTCTTGTACGAAATGCGTGAGCTGTAACATGCCTTACCTGTGTCCTCCTTGGATTTTTTAAGACTATCAAATAAAGCTCTTTTTTTATATTTTATTGATGTGCTGAGGAATTTCCTTTTTTCTTACGTTAATCTCAGAAATTTGAACTTCCACTCCTATAAAGCACAAAACAAAAGAAGTGAACAATGGGGCAGACTTACTAATGCATTTTGGCCCAATTTTAGATCAGATGTTTGTACCACTCTAGACCCTATAAAAAAATAAAAGCGGTGTGGCTTAGCAAATAAAGGGCATGACTTAAATGCATTAAAAATTTGGCAATATATTCTATCGCAAAATAATTTAAATCAAAGGTGGAGAAAAATGTCTAGCTAGATGCACCAAATTCATTATACAGCATGCCACTATGATAAATTTGGTGCATCTTCTGACAGCCTTGTCTTAGTTTACACTGTCTAAAACTTACAGAGCTTAGTACCTGCCACATTGTATTTATATATATATATATATATATATATATATATATATATTTATTTGTATGGCTTCGTTCACATCTGCGTCAGGGTTCCGTTCTGACGTTCCGTTGGAGCTTCCCGTCAGAACGGAACCCCGACTGAAACAAACGGATGCCATGGGCTTCCGTTTGCATCACCATTGATTTCAATGGTGACAGATCTGATGCAAATGGTTTCAGTTGGTCACCGTTATGTAAGGTTTCCGTCGTTTTGACGGAATAAATATCGTAGTCAACTGCGCTATTCCGTCAAAATGGCGGAACCCTTACGCAACGGTGACTACGGGAAACCATTTGCACTGTATCCGTCACCATTGAAATCAATAGTGATGCTAACGGAAACCTACGGTTGCAATTTGTTTTAGTCGGGGTTCCGTACTCACGGGGAGCTCCGACGGAACCCTGACACAGATGTGAATGTAGCCTTAAGCAAACAACTTGGACCTTGGGCTAATAGTTATCCCATGGTTAAATATAAGCTCAAACAAGACCCATTAACTTTCTGTCCCCCCACTCAATCATTGACAGCCATACATGGAAATCTCTCAGCAATTGTATGGCCAGGTTCCCATGTAGCGTAAACACTGCAGAATTTCCGCAACGGAATTCTGTGCGGAAATTCCACAGCATTTACAGTAGCAGCAAAGTGGATGATATTTAGAAAATCTCATGCCCTCGCTGTAAACGTTAATAAACTGACCTGCGGTGCAGAATTTAAATCTGCAGCATGTCATCTTATGTTGCGTTTTTGTTGATTTTCTGTTGTGGCAAAAATCGCAACTCGGGGAAAAAAAATAATCATACTTACCCAGAACACACTCCTTCTTGCTGGCGGCCTCGGATGACGTTTCATCCCATATGACCGCTGCAGCCAATCACAGGCTGCAGCGGCACATGGCCTGCGATGTCCTCTTAGGAGGTCGGACTACACGCAGAAGAGAGGGAAGGGGGTAAATGTGATGTATAAACATGTTTTTTTTTTGCAGTGCGTTTTTTCGGACGGAAGGTGCTGCGGGTTCCAGGTCTGATACGCTGCATAGTTTTTACGCAGCCTATCTGACCTGTGGGAACCCGGCCTATTAGTCCAGACGCAAAGAACAGAGAGGACTAAGATTTAAAGGGGTATGCTGGTTGGAACAAGTTACCCGCTATCCGTAGGATAGGAGGTAACTTGCTGATCGGTGGGTGTCCGACAGCTGGGACCCCCACTGATCACAAGAACGCGGGTCCCATACGCTACGTTTGAGCGGATCAACAGGTCGCTCATGTTTACTGAAGCTACATTCATTTTTTATGGTGACGGAAATAGCCAAACGCTGTGCTCTATCTCCGGCGCTCACATACAGAATGAATTAGCGGCAGTGTGCATGAGGGACCTGCCGCTACGTTCAAGCGGGGTACACGGGACCCCCGTTCTCATGATTGGTGGGGGGTCCCAGCTGTCGGACACCCACCGATCAGCATGTTACCCCCTATCCTACGTATAGCGGGTAACTTGTTCTAACCTGAATACCCCTTTAAATTGTAGCTAAATGTTTAACAAACTTCTGACATGTCATAGTGACATGTCAGAAGTTTTGATTGGTGGGGGTCCGAGCATGGAGACCCCCATCACTCGCTAAAACTAAGCAAAGCGCAGACGCAAAGCGGCTGAGCGCTCACACGAGCGCTTCAGCTGCTTCGTTTTAGCGATTGGTGGGGGTCTCAGTGCTCGGGCCCCCACAAATCAAAACTTCTGACATGTCACTATGACATGTCAGAAGTTTGTTAAACGTTTAGCTACACTTTAAGTAAAAAAAATAAAAAAAATAAAATGACAAGTTAGGGTTCACATTTGAATTGGAGGCTCCGTTCGGGGCCTCCGTCGCAGATCTGTCAGAAATTGTGCTATTGTTTCCGGTAAAACCACGGACACCCTGACGGAATGCCGACAGAACACATTAAACTCAATGGTTTCCGTCGGCCGCTGGCGGTGTCAGTGTTTCCACGGAACCATTGCGTTCGACATTCCCTTGTTCTGCTCCTCGAAAGGAGCAGAACAACGGGATGCCCCGACGCAGATGTGAAGAGGGCCTTACACACTCTTCATGGTGTTTTTTTTTTTTTTTTTCATTAGTAGCATACATTCGTCAGCACGATTTGTTCAACAAAACGAAACGTGTAGATGGTGTCCGTGTGTATTTACTGGTAAAAAAAATTATTATAAAATTAATAATATCCTGTTACCTTTGAGTTTTATGGCACTTTCAAGTCCAGATGTTTACTATTTTTTTGCAACCATGAAAGTTAATGGTAACGGGATGCAACTGACTAGGCATCCTGTTAAATATAAAAATGTACAGTTTAAGGATGCATCTGACAAGTGGATGATTGTTTTGGAATTCTTTTGTATGTGAAAAAATTTCTGCATTTGAGTAAAGTTTTTATTTTAGAAGCAACAGTGTATTTGGGCAGTGATTCTATAACAGATAGAAAAGCATGTTGAACGTTACAGGTCAGTTTTAATCTACAATCTGATATCCCTGATCCCAATGTTGCTCTTCTTTAATACAAAGGCCAATACATAGTAATCTTCTTTACATGTTTAAATTGTTTATTTTTTGTGTATGATAAACTACACAGTTTTTCATCCAAATAGTCATTTATATCGTTATAGGATCATATTCTAAAGGCTATGTACTCCTTTGAAAACGGTTTTCCTCCTTCTTTTTTTACTTTTTTAAATTAATGTTAGTGTGTTTGGTGCAACTTTCTAATTACTTTTTATTAAAAAAAACTATTTTTACTTGTTCAGATACAGCTGCTTTGTATCCTGTATACAGAGCAGCTGTGTCTAGCGCTGAAACCTGGATCAGTCAGGTCAGCGGGACTCATGGGTTCAGTCAGTCCTGCGGACCTTACGGATTTAGGTCTCGCCGCAAGATACAGCTGCTCTGTATACAGGATACAAAGCAGCTGTATCTGAAAAAGTAAAAATATTTTTTAATAAAAAGTAATTCGAAAGTTGCACCAAACACACTGATAAACAAAAAAAAACCCAGGAAAAATGTGTTCAAAGGTGTACATCCTGGTAAATATTTTGTTCCGCAGGAACGGCAATCTGCAACGTAGGCCCCTGACGGAGCCTCCGACGCAGATGTGAACAGAGCCTTAGAGATGATTGACTAGAATAGATACAAGTGTATCAAACTTGGCTCTGAGATTCAGTCTTCACTGGTTTTTAGCGTATGGTTGTAAGAAAGAATGTTTAAATTTACTGACGCTAAACTCTGAGGAATTCAAGCACATAGTAAATTAGTAGGTTGCTTTTTATACCAAGTGAACACATTGCATTTTGATAAAACCGAAACACTTTAAGGTCCCGTTCACACTGAGTATATTGGCGCTGTTTTTGACACAGAGCCATTGATTTCAATGGGAGGCGGAGGCGGTTTTTCCCTCGAGCGGGGAAAAAGAAGCGACATGCCCTTTCTTTGGGCGTTTCCGTCTCTGATCTCCCATTGACATCAATGGGAGGCAGAGAAAGCGGTTTTCGCTGCCCGCGGCACAACGGCCACGGCCGATAAACGCTGCATAAATCGTGGCAAATGTTCTGGAGGCAGATTTTTCCACCTACAAAAACTCTGTGTGAACAGGGCCAAACAACGGAAGATAATGGCAAGGGTTTATTTACACATTACGCGGGAACAAGAACAATTCCACCGCAATGTGTTAATACACTCAAAGTGCACAATTTGTCCTGGCTTTGTGTGTGTTTTAATATATTGAAAAAACAAATAATTATATATTTCAGTTGATCTAAATGTTCACATCAGCATTTGGTTACCGTTCATCGGTTCCGTTCAACCTTTCAGTTGGAGGAACCACTGAACAGAAAGCCGAACGTAAAGTATAGCTTTCGTTTGCATTACCATTGATTTAATTGGTAATGCTTCCGTTGCAGTTGGTTTCCGTTTGTTTTCGTTCCGTAAAGTTTTTGTTTTTTCCAAGGAAACAAAAGTGCTGTCGACTACGCTATGGTTTCCAAGAAAAAAACAAACTTTACAAAATGGAAACTAACGGAAACCAACTGCAATGGAAGCATTACCATTGAAATCAATGGTAATGCAAACGAAAGCTATAATTTACGTTCCGCTTTCCGTTAGTTTCCTCCGACGGAACAGTTGAACGGAAACCAAACTCTGATGTGAAGAGGCCCTTATGCAAATTTTTCACATAGTCTTTGATTTCATGTGTATCATTCTACCGGTCATATAGATATTTAAAAAAAAAATCTGAGGGGGGTAGGAGAGGTCGTCTTCTTCTTGTTGGAAATCACTTTATTTATATCACTATAAATAATAAAGGATAACTGGAATATAAAATAAAAAATGTTTAACCATGTATATTTCAACCTGAGAGCTTAGACCATAGAATATTTTATTTTTGTGCTTTATACATTTGAATGCACTTGTTAACAAATGGTAAACCTTGTTTTGGTTTATTCGTGTTTTATGACCATATTAAACCTCAGTTGCTTTTTTTCTTTACTTTTCCTGTTTGCTTCCTTTTTACATTAAGTGGTTGCTCAGATTTAAGGTAAGAGTCTAAAGGTGAATTTCTCTACTTCATGGTCAAGATAGTACAGTGTGAATGAAAGGTTATGGATGTCTTCTAACACAACTTCTTATCTCCACCTGAATCATATAGAGATCACACATGCGGAATATAACACTTATGTTTATTCTGTACATAAGACGCTTTAACAGTAAATTTTAGAATAGGAAGGACATGTATCACTGCGGACTGACTTTAGAGCTTCTGCCTGCCTGTGACTCAGAATCCTCTTCACTTGCCATTATTGAGAGTCAAAATTTCCATCTATTTCCGTGGAGAGTAATCCCATGTGTAGTGTCCACTCCATTGATGCTAGTCACCCAAACCGGCCCAGCTGTCAACAACCATACTCCTACAGACCAGTTTTATATAATGGAAGATCCCTAATATATTTTTAGTAATGCGACTACATTTCCACCATGATTCTCCTCCGAAGTTACACTGCATTTGAATGGCTGTGGTTTCATTGGTAGTGTTTTTTTAATGTGGCTTTAACTAGCTAATCGTTCACTAGCAGAAAATCTCACTCTATCTGATAGTCCATTAATGACTATGCTAAAAAGCTTAACTAGGTCATGTGTTGACATCATTCAGGATACGAATATACTTGTAATTGTCATTTCCTCCAAAAGTGTTAACAATGGAAAGGTCTGTTTGGATTTTCAGTCTATTAGATGACTTCTTTCCTTCCTGGATCACTCACTATGTAGTGCTAAGTAACATCTACAATTGTATCTTTTTACAACATAATGTTGAAGACCTATTTTTATTTTTTTAAATCTTTATTTATTTTTGTGCTGTGACCATTATAACGGTTTCTGCTTAAGACCAAATCTGTCATCAGACTAGGTTGCCCTATTTAAGGGCAGCATAGTATGGGGACAGGTCCGCTCTCTTATTAGCCAAATCGGCACCAAAAATATTGTGCCGTTTGGCTTATTGGAGCGTTCACAGAATACAGTGGACTCACAGCTAGAAGTCCTAGTGTTTTCATGAGGAGAGAGGCGGTTGGAATGTTCCCCTCATTGACCCACTAATGACCAGCCTATTTTGGACCTTAATGACCAAGCTATTTTTTAAGTTTTTTAAGTTTTTCCAAGCTATAACTCTTTTATTTTTGCGTCGACATAGCTGTATAAGGTCTTGTTTTTTGCGGGACAAGTTGTATTTTTTAATAGCACCATTTTGAGGTACATATTATTTATTGATTAACTTTTTTTGAGGGGGGGGGTAGAAAAAAATTCTGAGATTTCGCCACTCTTTTTTGCGTCCTAAATCTACGCCGTTTACCGTGTAGTATAAATAACACAATAACTTTATTCAGCGGGTTGTTACGATTGCAATGATACCAAATTTGTATCGTTTTTGTATGTTTTACTACTTTTACACAGTAAAAACGCTTTTTTTTCAAAATTATTTGTTTTTGTGTCTCCATATTTGAAGAGCCGTAACGTTTTTATTTTTTCGCCGATGCGGTTGTATGAGGGCTTTTTTTTTGCGGGAAGACTTGTAGTTTTTATTGGTACCATTTTGGAGTAGATGCGACTTTTTGATCACTTTTTATCACATTTTTTTAAAGTCAGGATTCACAGAAAACAGCAATTTTTCTGCCGTTTTTTACTTAATTTTTTACGGCGTTCACCGTGCCGGTTAACTAATGTAATAGCTTTATAGTCGGGGTCGTTACGGACATTTTTTTTTCACATTTTTCTTTTTATTAACTTTATTAAACTTTTTTTTTTTAACTTTTTTACTAGTCCCACTAGGGGACTTTAATATGCGATTCTGCGATCGCTATTATAATACACTGCAATACTTTTGTATTGCAGTGTATTATGTCTGTCCGTTTAAAACGGACAGGCATCTGCTAGGTCATGCCTCCGGCATGATCTAGCAGGCATTCATTACAGGCAGACTTGGGTTCCATTATTAGGCCCCCGGCTGCCATTAGAGACACAGACACTCGGCGATCGTATCGCCGGGTGTCGGTGGGAGAGAGAGGGAGCTCCCTCCCTCTCTCCAAAACCACTCAGATGCGGTGCTCGCTATTGAACACCGCATCTGAGGGGTTAAACAGGTGAGATCGATACTAATATCGATCTCACCCGGCAGAGCAGGGACGCCCTCAGCTGCCTCTGAGAGCAGGGAGATTTGACAGCTCCCTGCTCTGTTTACTTATTCCGATGCCGCGACGTAAAAAGTCTATGGCATCGGAATAAGGCCCGTTAGTGACCGACGTAAAAACACGATGGGCCGGTCACTAACGGGTTAATACACCAGACCTATAGCTGTGAGTCTACTTTACTTTATTCTTTATTCTTCTTCTATTAATTGTTCTGAAGTAATATTGACCCATGTGAACAGGATCGCTTCTCGCAATTGCAGCTAAAGTGTCCAATTCCAACACTGTATGGGTCACATGTGGCGTACTTGCATTGTATTTCCGCTGTGTAAAAATATGCTGCGGTAAACTTTACAATGAATGCCTATAGGAAAAATATTCCCCAACGCATACAGATTTCTCTAGTTCTTGTGTGGTTTGGAAATACATTGCAAGTACGCCACATGTGAGAAACCCTATTACTTAATTTTAATAGTCCTAATTTTTTATAAAAATTAGCTTTTTTTTCTCGTGCCGCCCGTGTTTATGAACTGCAGCTTGCCTTGCCCACCAGCTGCTGATTGACCGCTTTCTCCCCATACTGTGCATAGGGAGAAAGCTGCCAGTCAACTCATGAATATGCGTGCGCTATGTAGTCCCCAATATGCATGAGCTGCATCTAGCCCCACTCACCCCGCCAGAGGTGGGACCCGCATCTATCGAACATTTATGGCACATCCTGTGGATATACCATAAATGTCCCTCATGGGCAAACCCCCTTTAAGGCTGGCTTTACATGTTTTTGTTGCGTTTTTTTTTTTGTTATGGTAGATAAACTCCCATGTCTCTCAATGGGAGTTAATCCACTAAAATAAATAAACGCTTGTTAAAAACGCAACAAAACCGCACAGTGTAAACCCAGCCTTAGTATATTGAATGAATTCTGGGAGATTCAGACATGATCTATTTCTTCTTTATGCAGCAGTTATTTTTGCTTGAGTGCTGGATGTTTTGCTGGACTCACTGGCAGCATTACCTATAGATTAAACTTCCTACAACATTCTGTCTTAAACTTTATTTCCTTCTCTCATACTACTTTGTGTCTTTGTTAGGCTCTGTTCACATTGGTGTCATAGCTTCTGGTTTGACAGGATACATGACGCATATGACGGATCCATTTTAATCCTGTATTTTTTTTTTCCTCATTGACATAATGGGTCTGTCAGGTTTGCTACACTATTCTGACCAGTGAAAAGCAATGAATAAGTCCCCACACGACCGTAAAAAAAAAATTGCGGACGTCAATACTGTCCCGCCTTGTTCTATTACTTGCGGACACCTTTCCGTATCGCTACGGAAGGGTGTCTGTGCCGTAGAACCGTGCCGGGAAATATGGAGCATGGCCTACTTTTTGGATTTTACAGGCCGTGCTCCCATACTTTCTATGGAAGCACGGCACAAAAATGCGGTCATCGCGGGCCGTGATTACGGGCACGGCCGTGTGTATGAGGCCTTACTGATGAAACATCTAACACCAGTGTGAACAATGTCTTAATTGGTGATTGTGTTGTATTTTAAATCTCATTTCCATTTGCAAGTATGCACACTCTTTGTTTTATACTTAAATGACTCCCATTAGGATTAAATGTTAATGTTGTTTTCCCCTGAGAGCAGTGAGCTGACTTTAAAACTTATTTTTGGGTGAGTTTACACACACCGCTTTTGGTCCCCAATTACAGCAGTATTAAAATAAGTTGTATGTTTGTGGACAATCGATCTGATGAAAATCTGCCTCAACAGAAAAAAATCTATGAAGTACGTTCACCATTATCACCACAATTGTATTATATAAACTGTGATCTCAGAGAAGACCCCCTTATGGGGAACAGGAGGATTTCATGTTCCTGAGATAGTGGAAAACCATTCTATAGCAATGTTCTCTTCCTGTATTTTTGTGTATACTGCTATTATTGGGGATCGAAATCTGTATTCATGATCCAGCCTAATAGACTATATTATCCCTGCTGCTGTTTCTTGGGTATCCTGTGTAGTCTTCAGATATTCCATAATACATTTGTTGTTTTTTTTCTTTTGGTCATCTGTGAAGTATATTACATATGCTGATTTCTGTCTTTATATTGTAGAGCTGTAGTGCTAGCTTAATTCATCATAGGATATAGAAGAAAATGATTGGCCCAGTTGATGCATTTTTTTTAAATTTTTTTTTTTGGTATTACTTTTAGGCCTCATGCACACGACCGTAAAAACACCCGTTATTGCGGGTCGTTATTACGACCCGCAATAACGGGCTCATAGGCTTCTGTTAGCCACGGGTACCTTCCCGTTTGCTCACGGGAAGGTACCCGTGCCGTTAAAAAAGATAGAACATGCCCTATTTCATGCCGTAATAACGGCACGGGCATCCCATAGAATTCTATGGGGCTCCCGTAATCATGGGTGGCTCCGTGTGTTCACCCGTGATTACGGGAGCGTTGCGAGGTGAGGCGAGGTCAGGGGACTACCCGGTCTGCAGGCCACAGCCCAGTGGCGTAACTACCGCCGGGACTACAATGAAAACTATGGCAGAGCGGGGAGGTATCTCCCCGCTCTGCCATAAACAA